>NW_015660878.1:2633401-2638416 GCF_001515625.1 Sinocyclocheilus rhinocerous | reverse complement strand
TGTGCATTGGCATAAAAAGTTAACGATGCGATGCATCGGTTTAAAAAGTGTGCATCAGCTACAAGTTGTCATTTATATCGCGATGCATCGTTTCAAACATATTTGCATCTGTAAAAAAAATGTTATCTACACTGAACAAAATTATAAACGCAGCACTTTTGTTTTTGCCCCCATTTTTTTTGGCCTTTTATTGTGGCCAGCCTAAGACTCACCTGTGCAATAATCATGCTGTCTAATCAGTATCTTGATATGCCACACCTGTGAGGTTGATGGATTATCTCGGCAAAGGAGAAGTGCTCACTAACACAGATTTAGACAGATTTATGAACAATATTTGAGAGAAATAGGCCTTTTGTGTACATAGAAAAAGTCTTAGGTCTTTGAGTTCAGCTCATGACAAATGGGGGCAAAAACAAAAGTGTTGCGTTTATAATTTTGTTCAGTGTATCTCTGTTTAGAGAATTAGCCCACACACAATGCTTAAAGGGATAGTTCACCCAAAAATGAAAATTCTGTCATTAATTACACACCCTCCAGTCGTTCCAAACCCGTAAGACCTTTGTTCGTCTTCGGAACACAAATTAAGATATTTTTGATGAAATCTGAGAGCTTTCTGACCCGGCAAAGACAGCAACACAGCTACCACATTCAAGGCCCAGAAAGGTAGTAAGGACATTGTTAAAATAGTCAGTGGTTCAACCTTAACTTTATGAAGCTACGAGAATACATTTTGTGTGCAAAGAAAACCAAAATAATGACTTTATTCAACAATTTTTTCTCTTCCGTGTCAGTCTTTGCCACGCATTCACAAGAGTATCTCTATGGATGCGTGTGATGCTGCTGACACAGGAGCTGGCGTTCTGATGTAGAACCCTGATGTGCTGCGCCTTGTTTGCAAGCATAGGAATGCACATGTATGCGTCACATGGTCTATTTTATCGATGTCTTACTACCTTTCTGGTAGTTGCGTTGCTGTCTATGTAGGGTCAGAAAGCTCTTGGATTTAATCAAAAGCATCTTAATTTGTGTTCTGAAGATGAACAAAGGTCTTACGGGTTTGGAACGACATGAGGGTGAGTAATTACTGACAAAATTTTCATTTTTGGGTGAACTATCCCTTTAAGTAGTCAGAAAACTCTCTGGCCATGGTGCGAACAATTAAGATGAGTATTTGGGAAAATTATTTGAAAATGGTCACTTTTTTCAATTAAATTCATCAGTATAGAATTCAATCAATGTCCAGGTGTTCATATTATTATTTAAATAAGGCTTATCCTCAGGTTTTGGAGTTGAATTACTGAAATAAATTAACTTTTCCACGACATTCTAATTTATTGAGATGCACCTGTATAATTCATGTAGAGTATTGAAAATGGCTGCCATTTAGATCTTTTGTCAGACATGAAGTTTGATTTCTTGGATTTGTAGGTATAGATTTGGGTTCTGTTTTTTTTTAATGAAGCTTAAATGAAAGATAAAAAATAAAATAAATGTATTATAAATTATAATTATATATAGTTCAAGTTCAGTTTATTTATAAAGCACATTTAAAAACGGCCACAGGCCGACCAAGGTGCTGTACAAGTTAGAATAAAATAAAAAATTAAGTACACTAATAGCAGCAAAACAGTTAAAACAGAACACTCTTATAAACTAAAAGCAATGGAGAATAAATAAGTTTCGAGACAATGACTTGAACTCAGACAAAGTGGAAGCCGATCTAATATAGAGTGGGAGCTTGTTCCACAATGTCGGGCCAGCCACTTCAAAGGCTCGGTTACCCCTCGATTTTAGCCGGGGTTTGGGTATCTGAAGGAGGAGTTTATCTTTGGATCTAAGGCCTCTGGTGGGGGAGTAGGGGTGAAGTAGATCGGACAAATAAGAAGGTGCTAAATCATTTGATGATTTATATACCAGTAATACAATTTTAAACTCAATTCTAAAGCTAATCAAATTTCCTCTTTCCCTTCAGGAATCTCGCCGCAGCATTTTGAACGACCTGTAAGCGTGATGTTTGGGACTTAGATATACCAAAATAGAGGGAATTGCAATAATCCAGGCGAGAGGTAATAAGAGCATGGATAGCAATCTCCAAGGAGAGCTTAGGAAGAAAGGATTTGATTTTCGATAGAGAACGAAGAAAGAAAAAGCTGGACCCAATGACCGCGCTAATCTGCTTGTCAAATTTGAGGCAACTGTCTACCATCACACCTAGATTCCGTACATTGGGAGAGATGAATTGGTTTAAAAATTCAAGGTCAAGCTGATCTCTTGGCCTGAATTCTGAGGGGTCAAAAACAATGACTTCTGTTTTGTCTGAGTTCAGAAAAAGAAAATTCTTGGCAAGCCAAGCTTTCACATCCTCAAGACATGCTGTTAGGTTGTCTAGAGCAGTGGTTCTCAACCACATTCCTGGAGGACCCCCATCACTGCAAATTTTGCATGTCTCCTTAATCAAACACACCTGATTCAGGTCACCTGCTCATTAGTAGAGACTCACAGACTTGAAATGGCTGTGTCAGACAAACGAGACATGCAAAAAGTGCAGTGTTGGGGGTTCTCTAGGAATGTGGTTGAGAACCACTGTTCTAGAGTATAAGTATGTTTATTTTACATGTTTATTTTTTTTATCCATTTTCAAATGATTTCAAATTTTTTAAAATATGAATTAAAATAAATAAAATTATATCGGCCACCCTGCTTTCCAAGATATCGGCATCGGCTGTCAAAAAACCTATATCGGTCGACCACTATAATCATCTGGGTTTCTATACTGACCGACTAGTGGAGTGATGGCTGAGGTGAAGACAGAGCTGCTCTGAACAATGAAGGTCATTCCGGCTCCAACAAGCATGGCGAGATATCCAGTGACCCAGGCGAAAGGGAAAGGGAAATCTGTCAACAATCAAAGCCGTATTAGAAAGGACATGAACAGTATGTGTATTTATTCCTGGTGTTAAGTGATGGCTGCATTAAAACTCCCCACAAAGCTTTGGCTAAAATGCAAGTAGAGTGGATATGTGGGGAGTTATGGGCATGTACTTGAGTGCAGTCTGAAACCAACAGCACATGCACATACACACACACCTGTGGCACTCAGACACACTCAGGCTCATATAATGTTCCTGTTCAGCTCATCAGACAGCAGGACTGGATCACCTGTGCCGACTATCATACGACAGGATACATGCGAACACACTTCCAGTAAGCGCTGCGCCTACAGGAATGTGATAAGATTGAACTCTGGGAAGGGTGGGGAATTGCCACATGTATGTTTTTAGTTGAAGGCCAAATATTTTCTACATATGTCTTTGTCTTCAACTTTAAGTTCAGTGTTGACACACATTGTCACAAAGAGTGCATACCAGAGGTTAATGTTAGCAATTAGCAGCAGAGCTTATCGGCAGTTGATTAATCTCCGATGTTGACTCACCTGTGTTGAGCACCTTTTTGATGATGACCGCCACCTGACCCTTCAACATTGAGTTCAGCAGCTTGACGATCAGAATCAGGGTTTAAAAATTCAAGGTCAAGGTGATTTCTTGGCCTGAATTCTGAGGGGTCAAAAACAATGACTTCTGTTTTGTCTGAGTTCAGAAAAAGAAAATTCTTGGCAAGCCAAGCTTTCACATCCTCAAGACATGCTGTTAGGTTGTCTAGAGCAGTGGTTCTCAACCACATTCCTGGAGGACCCCCATCACTGCACATTTTGCATGTCTCCTTAATCAAACACACCTGATTCAGGTCACCTGCTCATTAGTAGAGACTCACAGACTTGAAATGGGTGTGTCAGACAAAGGAGACATGCAAAATGTGCAGTGTTGGGGGTCCTCCAGGAATGTGGTTGAGAACCACTGGTCTAGAGCACTCTTATTTTTCCTAGACACAGGCATATATATTTGCATATCATCGGCATAGCAATGAAATAAGACATTATGTTTCCTAAAAATGGAACCCAAAGGGAGAAGATCGAGAGAAAAAAGGACAGGAGCTAAAACGAAGCCTTGAGGCGCACCACAGGATAGATTGCAAAGAGAAGAAGTGAAACGTCCTATTTTTACAAAGAAATGTCTATTGGTTAGAAAAGATTTAAACCAACTTAAAACGGCCCCCCATAGCCCAACGCAATACTCCAGCCGAGAGATAAGGATTGCATGATCGACAGTGTCAAAAGCAGAGGACAGGTCTAACATTACTAAAATGTCCCCCGAATCTGTTGCCATATAAATATCTTCAAGAACTCTTACAAGAGCGAGATAAGGATTGCATGATCGACAGTGTCAAAAGCAGAGGACAGGTCTAACATTACTAAAATGACAGAGTCCCCCGAATCTGTTGCCATATAAATATCATTAAGAACTCTTACAAGAGCGGTTTCTGTGCTGTGCAGTGATTTAAACCCCGACTGAAACTTCTCAAGAATATGATTGTCAGTCAGGAAGGTCTGGAGCTGTAAAAAAAACCACAATATTTTCCAATATCTTGGAAATAAATGGCAAAATGGAGATCGGACAAAAATTTGATGAAATAGAGGCATCAAGTGAGGGTTTCTTTAGTACAGGTGTAATCGTGGCAATTTTCAAACTAGAAGGTACAGCTCCTTCAAGCAAAGATTTGTTAAATAGCGACACCAGCCCAGGGCTGACAGTGTCAAATATTTGTCTCAAATGGTAAGGATGTATAGTGTCATGTGAACTAAAGGAGGGTTTAAGTTTAAGCATTACTTCCTTTACAGAATGTAGAGAGACAGGATTAAAAGAAGTGCATAGGACAGGTGAAGAATCCGTGTATCATTCGATCATTAGTTTTTTTATTTAATATTGAAAGTAGAGAAATGAGAAAACGGCTCCTTTTTCGTTTTTTCGTTTTTTGGAAAATGAGAATTCAGCTTAAATTTTAGTTTTTCGTTCATGTGTGGAAAAATGAATAAACAGCTTGAATACTCGATTTCTACATGTGGGCGGGAATTAAACGCCCCTTTCTGCTGATTGGTCAGCCGAAGATCAAACCGTGCC
>NW_015660878.1:2626741-2633342 GCF_001515625.1 Sinocyclocheilus rhinocerous | reverse complement strand
TATTCTGCTGCGTGATACTGCGGAAGAACTGATGATGGCACGGTTTGATCTTTGGCTGACCAATCAGCAGAAAGGGGCGTTTAATTCCCGCCCATATATAGAAATCGAATATTCAAGCTGTTTATTCATTTTTCCACCCATGAACGAAAAACGAAAATTTAAGCTGAAAAAGGAGCAGTTTTCTAATTTTTCTACTTTCAATATTAAATCAAAAAACGAATGATCGAATGATTGTGAAGTAATTTCTTTTGGTATTTCCTGATCGGAGACCAGAAACTGGGCCTTCAAACTTGAAGCTTTATTTCCAAAATAACTAGAGAAATCCTCAAAGTGCCAAAGACGGGTAGTGAAGAGAAAAGATAATTTTCAGGGGGGTTTAGAATGGAATTGATAACAGAAAAAAAGAGCTTTTGGGGTGTGGTGATGTTTCTCAGTTAGTTTAGAACAATAGGAAGCCTTGGCTTTCTTAACAGCATACTGATATGACGATAGGCATAAGAAGATCTCATAAGAAATCTGTAATTTGTTCTTTTTCCACTTCCTTTCTGCTTTCCTGCATACCTGTCTCAAGGAACGAATACTATGATCAACCCATGGCTCAGATTTAGATGTAGATTTTGGCTTAAAGAGCTTAAAAGGAGCTGTAAGGTTTAAAATATCTGTCCATGCAGTATTTAAAACGATAAAATGATTTTCAGCATCAAGATCAGATAATAGAGACTCTAATGATAAAAGAGGGTTGACCTCATTATAGAGCTTGACAAAATCCTCACAAAAATTAGGCAAATATTTACGGGCTTGTGTACCATCCAGTTAGCTGCTTAGAGGGGCAACATACATGGACATTAAAGTCACCTAAAATAAGTATGTGATCGTGTTAAGTGATCAAATCCCCTACAAACTCTGAAAACTCTACTATGAAGTCTTTGATTAGATGTGGTGGTCGATAGATCAGAGCTAAGACCACAGGTTCAGACCAGTTCAGAAGTAAAGTCTGAGCTTCAAAACTCGTGAAGGTGGCAGAAGATAACAGTCGGCATCAAGGTCTGAAAGAATCTTTAGCAATGATGGCTAGCCCGCCGCCTCTGCCTGATGATCGCGGAGCATTGTAAAAGTGATAGTTGGCTGGAACAAGTTCAGAATATGGACTGAGGTCCCCTACCTTCACCCAGGTCTCGGTGATAAACAGAAAATCCAGGTCGTGAGTAGTGGTAAAATCGTTCAGGATGTATGTCTTGTTCACCAGAGAGCGAGCGTTTATCAGCGCAATTTTTGGGGAGCGTAGAATGGTGCGCGAAGCAGATGCTTTGCTCAGAGGACAGATATATTATGTTATTTATTTTAACATTTTGTGGACAGGTGCTTCTGAATAGGAACATAAAATCAATAACTTAAAACATTTTAAAACTTAAAGTTCATAAATTAACATCGCCTAAATATTAAGCTTTGTAAAAATCGATGCGTTTCAGAAAGGCGGGGCATAGAAGAGAAACAATAATGTACAGTATGTGGAAAATAATGTGTTTTTTTAACCTTAAACCGCATAAACACATTTCATTACACCAAATACACAAAATAATGTTCTTTTTAGCAACATCATATGACCCCTTTAAAGATTAAAACAATTCAAAAATGTATCTTTTTATTCAAGTAAAATCTTGTATTCTTCCTTTTAGACTGTGCCATGAAAGCCTCGACAAAAGATTTTTAATACTTTATTTATTTAAACACAAGTGTTTCTGAAAATAAATGTAAAAAAAATTCAGTAACTGAATATCTACATTATATCACAGCATGTTACCTCCTATAACTTAACATAAGGCCTTTTTATGAGGAAACTTTTGCCACAGCTTAGGTCAAGTTTATGAGTTGAGGTATGAACTCTTGTTTAAGTCAGTACAAGACGCAGAGAAGCTGTGTGCCTTAATGAGATTTTTGTCTCATCAACAGTCAAACTGGGACACAGACCTGTCAGTGCTTTGTCTGGATCCACTTGCCTCCTTTCCTGAGCACATCACGCTCACTTTTTCCCTATTTCTTCCTTTTTTTGTGAAAGCAATTAATCATGCATGAATGTGAGGTAGTCAGGGTGTCAGGGTGGAGTTAATTTCTTCATATGTGATGATCTATTAGCTTCCACCGGTGAGGGCTTAGTCTTTCCATTTTTGTCCTGTTCTCTGTCTGCAAGTAGGTGGCTGTACTGTGACGTTCATTTGGCCTTTAATATCTCTGCATCATGTACGGTCATCATTTTCCAAACCTTTTAGTTGAACCACCACACCTTACTCATATAAAGTGCAAGTTCCTTAAGTACTCACTCCATTTTATTCATCTAAAGCTTGTGATGGATGTGCCAGCGTTGAGTCCTTGTCATCCCGAGTACCTCTTATACTGTTATTCTCAACAAGGCCAACACTCTGACCTGCAGAAATTGCTATTGACAGGAAGTTTATTTTCTGTCGGCCATAAAAGTAAATTTAAGGGCAGGGTGTGTTGTTTTACAGCATTGTTGTTGAGGCAACTGAGGCAAAGTGCTCCATCCCATCGCCCCGGCAACGCCATTAAGGGAAAGTAGGGGCTTTATTGACCATGATGTCATGCTTGGAAAGACAGAATCAATATTGTCCTTAATGTTGTCTTCCATTTAGCTTTCTCCAACTCCCATTTCTTCTTTCATTCCTTTTTCTGTCTTCTCTAGAATGTGTTGTGTTTTAAAAGTCCCCTTATGAGATCGCAGGATTGAATTGAATGAAATTAGCCTCTGGCTTTGGGTTTGAAGACCTTATAGCGGCATTCTCCAACCTTACCTTCAGGTGGACCATTGTTGTTATGCTTTCTTCATTGTTTCATTTTTCTCTTTCCCAATTCAATCAGGTGAACAGTTCAGGTGAACAGTTAGTTAACTAATCTGCTGTCCTCTACATTTGTTTTGATTTTTTTTTTTTGCTTTGTTTCTCTTTGCTTTTTTTGTTTTTTTGTTTTGCTTTGATTTGTTTTTTGCTGTTTTGTTATGCTTTGTTTTGCTTTGCGTTGTTTTGTGTTGTGTTTTGCTTTGTGTTTTTTTGTTTTGTTTAGTTTTGTTTTCATTTATTAGATTTTTTTTGTTTATTATTTTATTTAATTGTTTATTGTTTTACATGATGTATTATTCTTTATTTTTAATTTAATTTAATTTAATGTTTTTTTTCTTCTTTTTTTTTCTTTAACATGACAGGTGGGTTGTATTTCCACAATTACTCTCTGAGCTAAATCGGCATGTGATGCTCAAATGCCATTTAGAGGAACAGAATTCCTGAGCTGAATCTGGTGGTAGATTTGTCAGACCCTGCCAACTTAATTTAGCAGTGACCTTTAATCTAGCTGGCTTCAGGGCAGTGGGCGGTTCATTGAAGACACGAAATAAAGTGTGATTATATGTAAAGTACACATTCCTCTTCACTTCTTTCACATGTCTTTCTGCTTTAATTCTTTATAGCTCCTTCACTAGTGTGTATGAAAGTGTGTGTCTGTTTGGCTTTGTATAGGGTAGGGTAGGGTCAGTAATGCCCACCATTAATCTTGCACTACCACAGTGCTGGCCTTACAAGATGTTACTATTTCTGATGAACCTTATACACATGCTTACACCCCTCAGTATCCATCTGCTTAAACTTAGTTCTGAAAATATAAATGATGGAAGAGCGCATTCATCAGACAGTATCTGTTGTGTATTGTTATAAGTGTGCTTCATGGTGCAAAATGTATTTTGTCATGTGGGACCATTTGTTTTTGTTTGAGAGTGTGAATATATGCTAAACATAAGAGGTTAAGGATCAGAAAACTACATATTTTCAAAAGTTTTAGTGGGCGGGTTGCCTGAACGACTGCTGCTGTAGATGGAGCAGTGGAGTGAAAAAGAACACAGGGTCTCGACTCGAGTTGTGTTTTTAAAAGTAAAACTATTTCTTAAGTTTTAATGTCTTTAAAAAATGCAGCACTCAGGGTGCAGTATGCTTAGAAAAACAGTGCATGTCGTGACTCAACAGCCAAATGTGTCTGTCTTTGTGTGTGTGTATAGCTATAGCAGCAGTGCATTATAGGGGCTGAATGTAGATTAAACTTCTCAGAGAGGTTCTTTTTTCTGTATCCACCTTTCTAAACTGAAAATGAACAAATCTATATAAAACCTAGATGAGTTCACTGAGCTATTCGCCCAAAATTGCTTGTTTATGTGTGTGTGGATAAACTGCAGAAGGTCTGTGTGTTTTTCCTGCAGAGGCCTGTGTGTATGAGCTCCTTTGCGGGCCTTTCTAATGAGAGATTTGCGGCAGGCACTGGAGCAGAACCGTTCTGCAGATCAAAAGCACAGACTGGGCTTGACTGACCTGCACAATGCTGCATCAGCAGAAAGACCTCAGTTCTTATCCACACAGAGACTCGCTGAGGATTACACACAGTCCTCAGGGACACAGACAGAGAGAAGGGGGCATCTTAGGGCATGAACCCATTCTCACCACCCCTGACCTCACCTCAAACAAACAGCCTCTGCTCATTACTTATTGCTTGCTTGCTTTATGGATGTATGTATGTATGTATGTATTTATTTTTTATTTCGTCACTTAACCATTTATCTATTTTATTGATTGATTTATGTAGCCATTTATTTATTTTAGTTATTTAGCCAGTTATATATTTTATTGATTTATTTATTTAGCCATTTATTTTAGACATATATGTATTTGTGTATTTAGACATTTATTTACACAGCTATTTATATATTTAGCCATCAAAAAATTTATTTGGATATTTATTTATTTAGCCATTTATTTGTTTTAATTATTTATTTATTTAACCATATACATATTTAATTATTTAGCAATTTATTTTAGACGTATATATTGATTTATATATATATATTTTTTTAGGTATTTATATATTTAGCTATTATTTAATCTATTTAGATGTTTATTTTTTTATTTCTTTAACTATTTACTTATTTAACTACAGTATTTATTAATTTAGCTATTAAGCTAATTATTTAGTTAGTTAACCAGAGAGTGGAACGTTTTTATTTATTTGTTTAGTTGTTTGTATGTTTAGTTAATTGTTTATTTACTTATCTATTTATTTATTTATTCCACTGAAATCAGTCTGTTGTAATTATGTAGTTTATATATACAGCAGTTAAATGCATAGTTAAAGGGTTAGTTCACCCAAAAATGAAAATTCTGTCATTTTATGTTCATTTTAACCGGTTAACCGTTAACTGAATTCAATTAACAGTATTTGGAAAAGAACAAGAATTAAAAATATAAGAAGCTATAGCTATATAAATGACCAAAATTAATTCATTTAAAAAGCCAAAACTAATTAATTTTGGTTAAAACGAAACTGAAACCAACATTGGGTCTCTCTTTTGACACAAAATCAAATGTTTCCGTATTCGCAATGTATTTGAATGCCAAAATATTATTTATTATGTAGCCTACTTCACTGGCATTAGTTGCGTTGCTGTCTATGCAGGGTCAGACAGCTCGCAGATTCCATCAAAAATATCTTAATTTGTGTTCCGAAGATGAACGAAGGTCTTACGGGTTTGAAACGACATGAGGGTGAGTAATTAATGACATAATTTTCATTTTTGGGTGAACTATCCCTTTAAGTTACTCTATTATTTCATGTTTTCAGACCTGAATTTTTTAAGAATGTTCTGGCTTCTATTTTTATTTATACAGAAATTGTCGAGCTTCATAAAGGACACAAAAGCACCATAAGCACCATCTCAAAAGTAGTCTATTGTAACTCCAGTAAAATATTAACTTGAAAGGTGAACTTTAGAACCCGATCAGTTCGATTTGTGAACTGATGCAAATGTCAAGATTATAAGTGAACATTTTATTAGTGACTGTTCCTCATGTAAAGCTATTGTAATGACTTGACAACCTGAAATATAGCACATATAGACCACTCTTATGGTGCTTTTTAGTTATTATGGAGCCTGATAGCCCTCATTCCCTCACATTATATTGAAAAGACTGGCCAAGATATCCTTCAAAAAAGTGTTTCACAGAAGAAAGAAAGTCCTAGCATGAATTTGAGCGCCTGATGATAGAATTTTCATTTTTGGCGGAACTATCCCTTTAATATATGCGTATTAATATATGCATTAGTGCATGCATGAGGATACAGGCCCACATGTTAAATTCACTCATTGTCACAATCCAGCCTGCAGCTCTTGCACACTATCATTTCACAGCTGAATTACAGGCGTATGTTCCCTCTCCCCAGAGGCATGCTGGGTGCTTGTGTGTTTGTTTTCATTTCATCCATGTCACTGTGTGACTTAATCACCCTCTGCTTTATTTATTCCTCGCTTTTCTCCTCCAACTTCAGAATGAGGAGGAGCTTTTCATATCTGTTGCGAGTGATCTAACAAAAATTGTAATTTTACAAAAAGTTCCTTTCACTGAATCCATCAGAATCCGCAGCAGAAGCTCCACTACTGGCCAAGACAAATTATGTAATTAAAGCTACAGGCGCGCAGCTTTGCGTTTATTCATTATTTGACAATTACAGCATCAGTCTCTTAGTCTTTTCCTAGGGGAACACCCCCCCCCCCCCC
>NW_015660878.1:2619189-2626108 GCF_001515625.1 Sinocyclocheilus rhinocerous | reverse complement strand
CCGAAGTGAGAACCATAAAGGAACAGCCACACGACCAGCAACCAGGGAGGGGGCGCAGGAGGCTCATGAAATATTCAAACCCTGCATTCTTGCACATTATTTTGCCTCATTAATAACACATGGCTCCTTTAAATGCTATTGCAGAGGGAAACATTCTATAACTTTTGTACAGGCGTGTCAGAATTCGTTTTGTCTGGAATAAGCGGTGAATTAAATTGCAGGAGAGAGCCCACAGATGGTGGGATAGCGGAGGGGAAGTGAGATCAGCTCCTGCAGGTGTACAGAGGTGTGCGGCTTAAAAAAATAGTAAATTATACTGGTCCCTTACGTACCAAGGCCAGTCTCTGTACAGCTGTTGATATTCAGACCTTTTCTAAGATGAGACTCGAGACGGCATCGATACAGTGTAACATTAAATAGCCATGGGACTCTGAAGGATATCCGAATAGTTCAGGTACTGTCCGGCTGACATTATCAAAGCATAGTTTATTTATTGTGATGGAGAGAGTGAGATAGGTTCCTGAAATATAGCTTGAATTATTTAGAAACTTTTTGCTTTGATTTGATTTTAAGGTCATGCTCTCTTCTGAATGGTCCATTTCATTGGAAGCTGCTCAGTATTTGAGAGTGTGGAAATGTTTTTCTTCCAAGTCTTACCAATCAAAGAGTGGTACAACCCATTTATTTCAGCTCTGACTAACAAGTCTTGTCAGTGTTATTCTCTTCCTGTCATGAAATAATGATCAGGTTATTGCTAAAGAAATGGTATGGTCTTCTTGTATGGCTAAAGAAATGGTATGGTCTTCTTTGCTTTAGAGGTCCTCACCTACCTGCATTAAAGGAATAGTTCACCCGAAAAATGAAAATTTGCTGAAAATGTTCTCGTTCTCAGGCCATCCAAGATGTAGATGAGTTTGTTTTTTTATCAGAATAGATTTGGAGAAATGTAGCCTTATATCACTTGCTCACCAATGGGTCCTATGCAGTGAATGGGTGCCGTCAGAATGAAAACAGCAGATACAAACATTACAATAATCCACAACACGTTTGCTGTCCATCATTTAATGTCTTGAAGCAATCTGCACACTTGCAAGAAACAAATCCTTCATTAAGGTATTTTAACTTAAAACTGTTGCTAAAATATGAGTCTATAATCCACAATGACTCAATGACTGCACCAAATTTTCTTTAAAATCCACCAGCATATTTGTTTTGAACTGTTTTGGACTGTTTCCACATGTAAACAGTGCTTGATTTGTGCATATTTCTCTCCTGATTGAAATGAGATGACTTTTTCATTGGAGAAAGCAATGTTATGAATAGAGGAAGCAGTGGTTTGAAGACAAAAATGTCTTAATAATGGATTTGTTTAGGGCTGAACGATTAATTGCATTTGCGATAATATCGCGATATGAAAAAACACGGGGCGCGACCAAAAAAGTTTGAGAACCACTGTTCTCAAAGTGGTTAACAGTGGTTAAAGTTAACAGACAGTGTTTAGTGCAGTCCACATGTTTACATATGTTTATTACATTGACTTTGAATTACCTAAAGTAGTGTGGTAAAGCAACAGATTTGTTTTTATATTTCTGCAATCTACTTTAGTTTGTGTCATTTGTTACTGACTTTCATATTCATGTTTACATCAGGCTTATTTGTCAGTGCTTTATGTTGTCATAATTATTACATGCTTACAAGGTTGGAAGTTCAACAAATCAGTCAATGTACTGTGATTGTAGTTGTTAAATAAAAATGTCATTCATATCAATTCATGCATCACCTAATTTCATTGTAACATATAGGCCTGGCCTACAGAAAAGAACATTTATGTTTAATCTATCTAATAGTGTGTTGGTCATACTATACAATAATTTATAGCTCATAAAGAGCTTTAAAAAATAATTGCATATTAAATCGCAATCGCAATATTGGTAAAAAAAATCGCAATTAGATTATTTTCCAAAATCGTTCAACCCTAGATTTGTTTATTACAAACATGCAGCATTTTGCTTCACAATGCATTCATTGTTGGACTGGCATCGTGTGGATTACTTGTGGATTGTTGTGATGTTTTTATCAGCTGTTTGGATTCTCATTCTGATGGCACCCATTCACTGCAGAGGATCCACTGGTGAGCAAGTGATGTAATGCTGTATTTCTTCAAATCTGTACTGATGAAGAAACAAACTCATTTACATCTTGGATGGCCTGAGATGGAGTAAATTTTCAGCAAATTTTTATTTTTGGATGAACTATCCCTTTAATCAATTAGGAAGGAAATTGCAGTGTTATTTTGAAAGTGTGGTGTTGTGTGGTGCACATAGGTATTGTAATTGCAGCATATTCTTTGTTTTTTTTTTGTTTGTTTTTTTAGATGAACATAATTGGATTTGAGTGGCCCGTGTTTTTTGCCCTGCAAGCGACACTATTGTGCTCACTTGACGCTTTTGGCCTATTTTTAGTCCTGGAAGATGGCGTAAACACACACAATACCAGAGAGGGAAGTAATGATGGATGTGTTGTGCTGATATGTGTCCAGTTCAGTAGACTGAAAATGGACATGGCTGGAGTCGCTCACACTTTTCTCAGGAGAACAAAATGCTCAATGATGTGTGTGTTCACAAACACAGGAACACAACAGGACGACACCAAATATTAATTTTTCTTTCTGTCTTTTCTTATTCTTGTTTGGTTGCAAGTAAAATTACACATGCTAAACTTACACACATTAATCATAAATCAGAGTTTGCTGTTGCTTTCTGTCATATTGAATGAAGACAGTACTTTTTGGGGTATCAAAACCGTTTTTTACAATGTGGCAGAAAAGATCAAGAGAAAATCAGAATTCAGAAAGAAAAAGAGAAATAAATCAGAAAGAGGAGAAAATAATTATAATCTCATATTGTTTCATTTTATTCTCATTATTTTATTATTATTTTGGCTGCATTCATCAAACTTATAAATAATTAAGGTAAAAGGGTTGCATGTTAAAAAAATATGTGAGAAATCCAAGTTTATTATTATCAAACTAATCCTTAATTATCTATCACACTCTCTAACCCAGCTGCAACTATAACGACAATCTTGTTTCTTGCAACCCTCTTTTTTTATTTAATTTAATTTAATTTATTTTTTATTGTGAAAAAACTGCAAAATATTAAATTAGATTTTTTTTTTAAACTCTGTTTAGACATTTTGAAAAATTACACAACCCATACAGCATGAATAAAATCTATAATATTTTGTTTTATCTCTTGAGGTTGACCATCAACATTTTCTGAAGGTTAAGCACTTTCACAAGCTTCAATGACCATTTGTTGAAAAAAAAAGATAGATATACAGTATATGTGTTTGTGTGTGTGTGTGTAATAAAATGTTTTCTTTTATTGTTGGTGTTGAGTTTCCATTGCGTTCCCTCAGTATTTTTGTATTTTTAATATTTTTTGTATTAGTATATATTTTTGTGTGTTTGTATTGCTCAAACTTTTTATGGAACTTTGAGCACGTCTTTGGAAATCTCACACACTTTGTGTTTGTTTCAGCAGTGTTATAATTATACCCTCCCTTATTGCCATTTTCGGCTTCTTTGGTTTCTTTTTTTTTTTACATGGCTGCTGTTTGATTGAAAACACAGCATACAGATTACAGTCTGTATCTTGCCTGAGTTTACTTTACAAATCAAACCTCCTGCTTGATGGTGCAGCTGAGGTTGCTAGGCAACTGTGAGAACCGGGTGACAGCTCATAAAGTCTCTCAACATTCCAGCTCAAAATTCCAAATAGCTCCGCAGGGTTATCTCAAAAACATCAAAGAATTATTACCGCCACATACCTATTACACAACTTCAAATGAGGCAACATATTCAAAATCTCATTTGATATATGAGCGCTTTTTCCCTCTTTCGAGGCTGGTACTATAACCATATTCTTCCCAAACTGTGATTCAAAGCATTTGATATATGTGGCCTCGCACAAAAAAAATTATAAACTTTCTTAATCTTATTTTTGAGATTTTTAAAAAACTTGCTTATGTTTTTCACTTAAAAAGTTTCAACTAGGAAAATGAATCATACCAATGTGCTATTGAACTCAGTCATTTATTTAAAAAGTTAAATATTAATATGAATATTAACTAATTAAAGTGGAACAATGACATGTAGCCTTCAAATTATTCTTAATTACATTATTGGCATAGTCTTCAGTGCATGATTATTAGACATAATGCGTTAATAGTGATTCAGTGCTGTCTGAGTTTGACTGAGATGCAGGCCTGTAATTAAAATTAGCTGTATGGTTTTTCTTTTTTTTTCAGGGCTAATGTTCATTTTTGATTGTAGAAGGCTTATTAAAGCTCTTAAAATGATCCAGCCAAGAACATTGAGTGCTTTTTCTTTTTTGTTGTCAATATTGTTGTATAATTTATTGTTAGCAACAAAATAGACAGTGGCAGGTCTATTAGGCTGCATTTACACTAAAAGCTTAATGATCCGATATTTGTACTTTTTTATTGTTTGCTAGTTTTGTCCTGCCAGTTATGATATAATTATCTGTGTTTGAATTAATACACAATTTTGGACATTTTGACCATTCAACCTTCATTCGAAAGCAGCCATCTATTTGGTTTTCTTGAAGATTAGTTTCACAACTTAACTTAACTAAATAAAATAATGAAATAAAATAATATTTGAAGTACTGGTAATTTTGATATTCCTAATATGTTTCAAATGTTATAAAACAAATGGTTTCATTTTAAATAGAAGCCGTTTGAATAGCGGTAATGTTGACAAAAGATCTGAAGTTTTCTGTATTCTGTGCTGCTTTGCATTTAGGCTGGAAAAGGAAAAGTCCCAGGCTCATGTTCAGGCCCAGGCAGAAGCTCAAGCCCAGGTAAAGGACGAGGTGAGCAGGATCCTCGCATTAGAGAAAGAGCAGAGCATCCAGAAAGCCATACTGAGAGAAAGAATCACCGCCGAGGATGAAAGACTGCAAGCTCCGATATATGTGAGTAAATTCCCAAACACAGAACTGCATGAGTCTGTCTGTGTTGTAAACAGCTAAGCACTTAAGCTTTGTTCACACTGCACATAAATCCGATTTCCCAATCTTTAGGACTTTACCACAAGTGATGAAATCTGATCTCTTTGTTCAGTGATGTCAATATCCAGTCCATCTACATTGGTTGATATATTGGTGACTTAAATATCAAGAGACATAGGAGAGCAACTGCCATTGTGGAAAGAGAGAAGCTCTCTGAATGATTAAAAAAAAAAAAATACTTTGAATGACTGCATTTGTCTGCAATAGTTTTTTTGCTGTTCAGTTTACAAAAGACTTAACAGATTTGAGTCGGCTATGCCAAAAAAATCACTTTTTTGCTGCTTTAGATTAATTTTCCTTTCAGGATAGACCTCCACTCTTTAAATAATGTTGCATCACAGGAAGTCATTTAATGTAAATTTAGCTTGGCACTGATTCTCATCCTGGCACTGAGAGCGATGTGTTTTTTTGTATGTTTACTTTATTTAACACTTCATTAAAAATATTGCATGATATATTCTCAAAGACATTATTTTGAGGCCTCCTAAGTTATTTCTGGCACTTCTGTTATATTGACAAAGTTACTCAGTTTCAAACTTTTTTATTTACAGAAACTAGCAGTGGCAGTGTATTCAAATAATGAAAAAAAAAAAAGAAAGATAAATACTAAATTAATTAAATCCCATAATTCCAGAAGTTCTAATAACTGAGTATTTTTCAGTGTTTACACTTTTTGTTACCATTAAATTTAAAGGACTTTTCAAGTTGCTGTTGCTTTATTTATTTATTTGCTCACTCACAAATATAAATTTTTCAGGAATTTATATACTAACACATGTTTTATATACTAAAACATTTTGACATAACTACAAAAATGTATATTAATTATAAAAATTCCTATAAAGATTTATTCATTTCCATGACTTTTCCACACATTTAAAATTCTCTTATACGTCCATGCTTTCCATGTTTATGAGAATCCCGGTTCATAAATAAGAATGACAGTTGTCATGAATTAAAATAAGAAATAAAGTGTTAGTTTATTTTTTAATTCTTAGCCATTGTAGCTTATTTTAAAGCTTTATGAACCCATAACCCATAAAATAGTTTATCCAAAAATGAGTGCCATAATTTACTTACAGAAGAGGGCAGTGTGAACATTCATCAAAACATCTCCTTTTGTGTTCATTTGACATGAGGGAGAGTAAATGATGATAGACTTTTAATTTGAAGTGAACTGTGCTTTTAAAACACACTATCATGAGTTTGAATGCCATCTTTTCTGCCTGAACTGGGCAGCTGTAATGAGAGGTTGTGACTTGGTCGTGACCTTATGCCACTTATCTATCTTATTCACACCAAACAAGATATTAACACACTATCACACGCAAAAATGATTACGTAAGGGCAACAAAGTGCTGCACATGCACAGAGAAATGTGCATGAATGCCTTTATTGATCAACTTTACATCCTCTATGCCAATCCAAAAGGAATACCTGTGTACACACATACTAGAGTAAGGTCATTTTATTTGCAGGCGGCTA
This sequence comes from Sinocyclocheilus rhinocerous, assembly GCF_001515625.1. Lineage (NCBI taxonomy): Eukaryota > Metazoa > Chordata > Actinopteri > Cypriniformes > Cyprinidae > Sinocyclocheilus > Sinocyclocheilus rhinocerous. Next base: position 2,619,527 of record NW_015660878.1, on the reverse strand, counting down.
AATTGCCCCTGTAAACACATTGTAAAATGAGGGGGCCCCTCCATTGCTTTTGACAGGGCACAGATTATTTGAGCATGAAGTAAAAAAAGAGGTTCCCTGGAGAACTGGAGCTGTTTACAAACGTATGGTATTGATTACATAGCTCATTTCACACAGTCATCTCTGTAATAGAAAAATGAATCATTTTTGGGATGAGGGTGAGATGTGCTGTAATTCACGGCTGGAAGGAAGGTGTGTGTGTGTGTGTGAGTGATTGAGAGAATTGGGAAAGCATTATTGGGAACGATGGGTAAATCTAAACAATATAAGGAGGAGGGGGCGGCTTAGGGCGCTTTGTG
>NW_015660878.1:2602812-2618648 GCF_001515625.1 Sinocyclocheilus rhinocerous | reverse complement strand
GGTGTCTTCTGCTGCTTACAGAGACTATCAAAATATTAAACAAATATTACTAACAGATTAACCAAGCAACCTTGGTTTTTATGCCAGTCATGTGATTTGTGGTTTCTGATTGGTTTCTGTCAAAACCAATGTTTCTTGGCCAAAATAAGCTCAATTGTGGACCATTGTGGATGTTCAGTCAGAGGTCTGGCTATGCAAGACTTCTTAGGATCTGTGAAATTGTAAAATGTTGCACATTACCAGTTCAGGTCAGTAGTTAGTCGATCATATACAGTACTGTGATGCTTTAATTGTGTGATAAGTATTTGGCCTTGAGTGTTTTGCACTTTTCACTGCTCATCAAGCATTCAGGAAATAGACATGTAGGTGTAAATAAATAATATGGATCAATGAGGAGAACTAGACATGTCTTGAGATATGTCTTTTCCTTTCAGTACGAAATGAACACATACACAAACGCACACACACACACAGAGGAAAATTAGGTGGACAGGTTCTTGTCTTTTTCTCTTAACAGAAAATTTTCACTCACGGACATCATCACACACATTTCATCCCTCTCAATTTTGAGTTCTTCTTTGAGCGGAGCTTCTTTAATAGAATTTGAAGGGTTATCGCCAGATTCATGCCGCTTTTTCTCATGTAATCATCTTTTCTGACAGTGCTATCATAAAACTCTTTTCTTTTTGTTTCTTTTTTTCTCCTTGAAATGATTTTTTCCTTGTGAAAGGCTGGAGACTAACCAGCCACACTTTCATTGTAATCTCTCGGTTTTCAACTACAAATGGGACTTTCTAGAGACCTTCACACTTCACACAAGCTATGGCTAGATGTCTTTTTGCTTAGCAGCATGTGTTGGTCAATCATTTTTGCATGTAAATGGCCTCATTGCTGAATTAAAAAATGTATTTACACATCAACAAAGTGAGAATATGTTTAATGAACATGACACACGCACAAGATATAGTGAGTTGATCAATACATTATTCTTTTATCACAAAGTAATATTCAACCTGTTAGTAATTGGAAATTGAAATGAGTTTAAATTGCCTCCAAAACATCAATAAGTGTTTGAAAGTCCTTGCTGGGGTAGTACATGGTTCTGCTGCTCTCAGCACACTTTGAATAGATGGACCTTTCAAAGATGATTTGTTAAGTCCTTTGTCCTAGCTCCTTCCTCTGAGCGCGTTTCTGCCTGACTGCAAGGCGTTCAATCATTAAACATCAATCAGGCTTTTGAAATGCATTCTTACTGCGAGTAAGAGCCACAGTGCCGCACTTCAGGGTTTCTGCAGTTTGCTTTACAAATGCATTAGCCAGGCGGTGTACATGCTCACTCATTCACTCATGGGACATTTACACGGGCCACTGGGTTCTTACGGTATTAGTCGTGTTCTCTTGGGTTCGAGCCGTCTAAGCAGAGGCAGGTCGTATGGACAGCAGGATTTCCTTGACTTTGTCTTTAGAACTCTATTGGGCCCTAAACATCTTGATGGTTTGCTTTTGGATTTTGATAGTAACTTGTATTTAGAAGTGGAGAAAGATTTAAAAAAAAAATCTGTCTGTCTGTCTTTATTATGTATTATTATGTCTTTATTAGATATTTGCATTGAATTTACAGTATTTTGATGATGTTTTTATATAATTAAATAATTTACATATACACTGACATTCAAAAGTGTGGGTTCATTAAGATTTTTTGTAATGTTTTTGAAAGAAGTTTCTTATGTTTATATATATATGATCTTACTAGCAGTCTAGCAGTTTTTAAGCTTTTTAAGTTCAGAAATTTTTATTTTTAAAAACATTATGTGCAGAGACTGTCAGTTTAAAGAAAATTAATCCAGATTACCAACTGTTATTGCCAACTATAATGCTGTGACTCTCATATTAGTAATCTACTAAACTATGGGATTTTGAAACAAATCTAATGATACAGTCTACTGGAAACTTAATTGTGTATGCAATCATCACACAGTTGTGTAATGTGGTTTTGTCGTTGCAGTTATTGTGAATATTCAACACAGGGTTTTAAAAATTTATTTTGGCAACCAAATGAAAACCACATTTCCAGGGCTTGCTTCTCAGAGACGACTGGAGCCTAATGCCCGAGAAACACAGCTTGTATTTCAAAGGTTGTGAACTATTAAGCTGACCAGTGCTACTCTATGAGCATTTTATTTTTCCTCTCCTCGTTCAAGGAGATATCGATCCGACTCTCATCAGAATTCACACCATGTTCTGGTCTTCAGACACTGTTTGTCACGTACAATAGCTGAGTGCTGAGTGCTAGCGCCGGCTGCATTCTCCGGGAACAGTCTTCGCGCGCCCAAATTAGCCTCTCCAATTATCTCACCCAAGCCAAGAGCTCTGAGGTCGCTGTTCCGATGGCTGTCCTTCTTCTCAAACAAAGCGCTGACTCTACCTGAAACCATGAATCATTTTCCTCCAAGCACACCAGCTTAGTAACAAATCTCTGTTTTCTTCAGCCAAAAGACCCTGACTTTTACTAGCTTTTAAAAGTGCTTACAATGTACACTTATGTGGTAAGCCATCTTGTTTTGCGGTTCTGGATTTTTGTTCGTCAGCTTGTTTGGTGGACGCAAGATTGGATGTTATTTGACTTAGACTTCCAACTAGAGTGTCATTTTCCCATAGACCTGTAGAGTATATCGAACTTGCTCATTTTAGATGCGTCGCAATGACATTTCGTGACGTCTGCACTGTGATGAGAAGTTCTCATGTATCTCTTCGACCATACATGCTGTCAGCGATTCTAGACATTAATAAACTCGTCAAGTCTGGTAGTGTTTGGGTTTCACTGACTCTGGCCCTCTAGCGATCTTTCAGGACAGCCAATCAATCACAATGCATATAATTTCATTCAGACACAGGCAAACCCTGGGGCGAACATTTCAATCAAACGCAGAGTCATCCATCTCCAACCCAGTGACCGATGCAACTTATTCGATGGCTGGCTGGCGTGATTTGTTGAGACAAAAGAACAGACAGTCTTGCAAAAGCTCCTGAAATGTGCGCCTAAGAAAGCATAAAATCCCTGACATTTTCTCACCCTGCAAATCACCAGGGATTGTTGTTTTTGCAGTCACCCGAAAGTGTTTAGCAATTATCTGATTGTGTAAAGCTCTCGCGTCTCAAACATCGTGCCAAAATATTCATCACTTATTTAACACTTAACTAACACTTAAGCCACAGTAAAATAATTATCATTCTTTAAAAGAAAGAAAGAAAATTTGTTCTTGTGGTAATTGTTTCATGTGCGCTTAGTATATTTTCCTGTTTACAGTGAACTTAATGGTGTGAATACTTTTTGAACGGTTTCATTTACAATTAGTCATGATTAATTTATTCCTTTTATTGATTATTGTTAATTGAGTATTCATTTCATATGAATGCACATGATTTTAATCTTCTTTTTTTTTACATTTTTCATTCATTCATTTTTTTACTTTAATATCAGTTGATAGTTTGAACTATGGCTGGACTTTTTTTTAAAGCTTTTTTCCACTTCTGATCTCAAATCGAGTTTTCTGCTTCTACAATCAGCTCTACATATTAGAGTCTGCAGATGTTTTTATTTGATGGTTGGATGGTCTGCAGACGCCACTTCAGTTAAGCTTGTATTTCTAGAGTACAAATGTCCCCCTCCCCAACCTCTCTCTCTCTCTCTTTTTTTTTTCTTCCTCTCTTCTTTTCGGCGGCCTTCAAATAGCGCCAGCCATAGCAAGCGTCCCACTTGCAAATCTGCGTGCTTCAAACGCTGTTATATTTTAGATACAGCTGACTGGCCCTGACTGATAATACCCCACAGTTTAATTTCCCAGGTATTAAAGAGGACTTGCTGGTTTTTGAATTGGATGTACTAGTAGGTGGTATTTGGGGAGGGAAAAAAATGTTTTTGTGCTTTACCTTGCTCAAGAGGTCTGAGAAATGAGTTTTCTTCATCTTTAGTCTTAAGTAGGGGGGGGGTACAGGATGTTTTGTGTGTGTGTGTGTGTGATCTGCAGTATAAATGGAGATGTGTTAGTATTCATACAGGTTGGGGTTTCTTATAAGTTTACGTAACATTTGCAGGATCTGTAAGATTTTCAACCAGTTTAATAGAGAACAGATGTTTACATATATTTAACAAGACAAAATAACTTGATTTACACTATCCTGTTTAAAAATTTACATAACCTTGGTTCTTAATCTTGTTTTGCCTTCTTCAGCATCAAATGACTGTTTGCAGCCTTTTTTGGCGCCGTAAAAGTCTCTCAGTTGTCCTGAGTTGATCTCAACATCACATAACCACTATGGGGATGAATTAAAACATGCTGCAAAACCAAAGAACTTGAGAGACATTTTTGTTCATGCAAATAGTGGGCAAATTCACTGCTCTGCACAAACTACAGACTCGTGAATGTCTACAAAGTCTCTGATTCTTAATCAGAAAAAATATTAATAATTAAGGCTATGTAAGCTTATGCAGATAATAATTTGAAGAAATTATGTAAATAAAAGTTATTATGAATTTTTATTTAATCATTTATTTACTTTTTATATACATTATATTAACCCTCTGGGGTCTGAGGTGATTTTGGGACCCTTGAGATGTTTTGACATGCCCTGATATTTGTGCTTATTTCAGCTACTTATAACATACTATTGGCCAACATATAATTTTTTTTGTATTCAGCACAAGCGGTGCTACAATATGTGAGCAAGATGGATGTGCATGTTTGCATTTTTTAGAAAAAAAGATTATGCGTGTTTAGTAACTTTTGGGGGGGGGGATGTAGCTGAAATAAGGCCATAAAACCCATACTGAATAGCTCTGAATGAAACTTTTGAGTAATCAGTCTTGTAGGCTAGAATATTTACATCAAAATTATGTGAAAATCACCCTGCTTACTCATTCACAGAAAACAATATATTGACAATTATTAATAATAATCAATAAACAGTTAATTTAGTAATATTTAATTGTAAAATAATTTATATTTTACTTCCTTAATTTAGTACCAGTTACCTGCTTTATTTTGAGTTTTCATTAATTTTTGTCTGTAAATAAACTAAATAGTTTATTCATTAATTTAATTGTATTACTTGGAAAAAGCTGTCTGATTATGCAGCATGTAACATGTTCCCCCAACACCATTATATCAAATAGCTTTGTAATGGCAGTACATGCAAACTAAGATCTATGTGCCAACAATGGATGCAATTTGTGACTCTGCAAAATGATGTTGTGCCAATGCAGTCAGGTAGGCTTGCATATTTTTTTGGATTTATGGTAATCTAAGACTAACCGTGTTTGTTGAGCATGTGAATGTGTGGGTGTTTGGATGGCTGGTTTCAGTGAATTAGGTGTGTAATGTACAATCCCGCTTCGTGTGTGTGTGTGTGTGTGTGTGTGCGTTTCAGTGTCTGTTTTCCCTCGTCTCCTTCTAGGCTTGGACTCCCTGCTGATTCCCCCTTGTTCACCGAGTTCTGTAGCCTTTGCTGCCCACATGCAGTGCCAGTGTTCTGAAACTGGCCCTAATTGGCTGGGTCTCCGGTTGGCACCAGTGCCCGGCGCTCACCCCGGCAGCTAATTGGCTCAGCCGGCCGCCCGTTTCCACGAGCTTCGGCCAGGGTTGGATTGATGGATGGCAGCAGGTGTCAGGAAAGCTGCTTTCTGACAGAGCAGCTTGTGAAGTCAATTTACAGCCCAAAAGGCAACAGGAGGGTTTTTGCATGTAGCTGTGCCTCTAGAGAGAGAGAAGGTATTTGAAAACACTGCTATTTTTAGACATCATTTTAAATCTTGAAACTGACTTTCCCCAGTTATATAAAATGAGGGGGAAAAAATCACTTTCTCTGCAAAGATGGCAGAGCTCCAGAAAGACTGAAATAAGTGGAATATAGCTGTTGTGATCTGGGCTTTCCTTATCCACCGCCCTAATCCTTGATTATCACACTTCATTACGAGCGTAGATTTGCAATTAAATTTCGCCGGAAGCATTGTGAGCAGTACAATGAATAAAAGTGTATTTTGACTTGGTGCTGAGGTGAAGGACACGGAGTTGGAGAAAAAGAAGAACATTGGCATAAAGTGAAGATTGAAGTATCTGTAGTAGTTAAATTGTTATACACATTTCCGAAATAGTTGATTCTGATTGGTCAGTTTTGGAATCCTGCGTATAAATATTTTTTTTCTAAAGACCGCAGAGCTTTTTCTTGTTTTTCTGCTACACGGTCTCTTTTTTTCGCATAAGTAATAGTTGAACTCAAATCGATATTTCAAGTCTATTTATTTATGCATTTATTTGGTAAGTAGACTTTTAATAAAGAGGATAATGTACAGTCAGACGGTCATTATGGCAATATAAACCCTTTCAGGGTGATTTAAGACCCCTGCTCTGCCGTCTGGGTTCATTTTACGATAACAACCGGCCGACTGTACATTATCCCTTCCTAAATTTACATAGTAAACATGATTGAACATGTGTCTTTGGGTGAAAAGGGCTGTACCCGGATGCGAATGGACCAGTTCATGAGGCTTCTCCAGATGGACAAATGCCATAATTAGATTTCCACTAATGCCCATATTGACATTGGCTTTATTCACCCTTGATTCATTCTTTGTGGACTTGCTGCTACCAGCTGCCTCAGTTTCATTTTGTTTCCATGTCATCTGCATTCGCAAAATAGTAAAAAAAACATGTTTTTGCAAATGAAGACAACACTTTCCACAGTGAATTGAGGCATGCTGATAATTGCTGAGAGTGTGGTGAGAGCACAGCCCTGCTGTTTATCTGCCTTTTAATTGGGAAGATGCCCAAATGTGAGCACAGAGAGAGCGGCCACGTGGGAGTTACTGTCCTGCCATCGGTCACAGATCTGCAGTAGAATCTTTTAGCACAATCTACATTTTTTTCAATCTAAATTTTTGTTTGTACAAGTTGTGACTGTTTTAGTGTAGTGCTGTACGGTAGCTAGATTGTGTTTTTTTTTTTTTTGAGTGGTTAAAAATATGCGTTTTAGTTAACCAAAACTAAAGCAGATGTTCGGTTTTGTTATTAAAGGAAAAAATAAATGTTATTTAATATAATACCCTGTACATTAAATGTATAATTTATTATAAATTATAATTTTAATGGCTTTTTTCTTTTGTTTTGTTTGGTTTGTGTTTTGTTTTGCATTTCTGTTTAGTTTGCTTTGTTTTGTTTTTGCTTTTTGGTTTGTTATTTTGTTTTGCTTTTTGTTTTTTTGTTTTTTGCTTCGTTTTGTTTCTCTGTTTAATTTGTTTTGTTTTTTGTTTGTGTTTTTTTTTGTTTTTTGTTTTGTTTTTGTTTTGTTTTTGCTTTTTGGTTTGTTATTTTGTTTTGCTTTGTTTTTTTTGTTTTTTGCTTCGTTTTGTTTCTCTGTTTAATTTGTTTTGTTTTTTGTTTGTGTTTTTGTTTGTTTTTTTGTTTTGTTTTTGTTTTGTTTTGCAGCAATGTGCTTGAAAAAAAGGTTGATATTCTGGTTATTCAAGTCCCTTCAAAAAAAAAAAAAAACTATAGAGGTGGCATATTAAAAGAGAAACATGTCAGACGTCTCTGAGATCATCGCAAGTGATAAAGGAAACAAGACCAGTTATTGTAGACAGAAATGGTCAACAAATCTCACCTTGAACTGCCATGGAAATAAAGTTGACTGGGAGATACCAAGGGCAGCCCTCTTTTACCCAGAAGGCCCCAGCGGACATGAATATGTAAGCAGCTCCATCTCGTTACAGTACCGCCTGACTGAGGTCATACACACAAAAGTCATGCGGTCACCATCAGCATGAAATCCAAAGTCAACTGCATGTCTGAAGGGCAGCCACACTTCTCTTTCTTTTTCTCTCAGTTATGTATCTCAGGTTTACCATGACCCTCTCTCTCGGTCTTTGTGTCTCTCCCTTTCTCTCTCCCCTCTTATTTGTTCCCTCATTCCCTTGAGGGAGAACTTTATTCCAAAGGCAATTGTTCTGCCTTTTGGGTCCCTTCGTGTGTCCTCTAGTTAGATATTAGAGAGAGGAACACTCTTTTGTTTTGTCCTGGATCTCCGCTCTATTGTCTACCTCTGCTCCTCTCTGTCTGCAGGGGTGTCTCTCTCCTCTTTATTCGGCTGTTCTCTCTCGGTGGTAATAGATGGCTTAGCCCTCCTTGGAGACTGCTCTCCATGAACGTGACTGATGATTTGATTTCCCCATGGTTTTCCCCATATGGCCTCAGCAGAGATAACACAAGCTGAAAAGTGCTTTAGCCATCAGTTAATACCTCGGGCTGCTGATCAGTCAATTGATCAAACTTTGTGATCAGATTGGTCCGAGTTTGACCCGTAGACTGACAGCTGGCCTGGCACAGACAGTGGCATGGGCTCTAAACCTCAATGACACGTAAAAAAAAATTAGGCTACGTTCACACCACCAAATTTTGTGTTCACGTTCAACATTTTTGTGAGTTTGTTCACGTGACATTTTAATTGGTCTGAACAGCAAAAAAGGGTATTTAAAAATGTACATTTATGCATATAATTTCTTAATATAATTCATTTTTAATGATTTCAATAATAAATGTCATGAAATTAAATGAATTTAAACTGTATTTACTGTTTAAATAATTGCTGATGTTATGTAATTTATACACGGATATTTTTATACAAATACTTCTGTATAATAATAAAAGTAGTTTAATGTATATTATAGACATTTATAAAATATAATGCATTATAATTTATCAATACAGTTTATAATTTTTTTTTGTAATTTATCAATTACAAATGCTTTTTATAATACCTATTTTTTTTATATAGTACTTTTTAAACAAGCAAAACAACAAAACAAATTGTTTTCATTAATAATAAGGCATTCCATATATCAGGAATGCCTTATATACAGAGGTCTAACACCTTGCCATCGCATTACCAACTGTTTTCACTTTCCTTCATTTTTACAGCAAGGGCAAATCTAGCACGCAGTTATGCAGAATGTCACATTACATTTATGTAATTCATGTAAAAAATGAATTCTGACCTGGCTGTTCATGCTGAAAAAATATTACTGAAAAAAAAAAACATATGGAAACATATTTATTAAAAAATTGAGTTCTACGTATGAAAATGGGCCTGGATGTGTGTTTTGCGGGGAGGGAGAAAAATAATATTTCAGATATGGGCCTTATTCATCTACGGTGTTAACATAGCTGCTAGCTAGCCATTTTATTTTATTTTATTAATTTTAACCACTCAAAGTGGCCAAATTAGATTATATTTGGTGACCTGATGACCTTAGGAAAGGTACTTGTATTAAACAAGAAACAGATATAAATGGGCAGTATTTCAGATTAGAATACACAATATTTAAATGACAATATTCCCAGACCAGACACTAATTTTGATATATCTGTCTATGAGCATATGGGGCGACTTTGTCAATTCATATGGATCGGATGGAGATATTTCTTGACAGGTGGACAGAGAAGCGTGTACATGCTGTGTGTTTTAGGGCACTGGATCGATCGTGGTGTCAGAGTACCAGGACATTCGTAGAGTGGGGTCTTGGATATAGGGCACCAAGTCTGATTGGGAAATCTTTGTATCTGGTCCCTTTAATAGTATAGGACAGGCCTTCTTGTTGACCGCTAATTTGATCTTTGCTCACAGAAAATGAGGGCCGGACTCTGCCAGGACAGTTAATTTTTTTCCCATTGTGTCTCAGTGGAGGACATGTCCAGACCTACACAGGGGGCCGTCAACTCCTTCTGCCTACGCAAGAATGACCTCTGACCTCTGTTCAGCATCCCTCTCAATTACCCACTGACCCTTCCTGTCAAAGCAGCACAGACTGCTGGGTAATACACCAGCTTCCCAGACAGCTTTTAGCAGGATGTGATCTCAAGGAGGCGAAGGATCATCCCGTAGAGAAAAATGCTTCGCTTGAAACTGTGTGAAATCTTCAAGGACTTACCTTATTTGCCATGCATAAATCGACCTTGTTAAAGGTACGTTGACATTTTATCTGCACTGAGCTTCCCGAAACAGTTCGGCATGATATTAATCATCATATTTTTGGAAGCTTCCAAAATCAAACTCTCGGTTTCTAACCTGCGTGTTTTTCTTACACTTTTACGCTCTCTCATTATCACTTTTATTCCCGTTCTTCTCAGTGCCAATTAGATCTGAACAGGCTGGCTGTGACCCGACATTTGACCTTCGACCTGTGCCTGCTGGACAGGTGAACTCCTGGGTTTGTTCTGGCAACTGAGTTCCTTGTGATGGATGCCGGGGCCTGAGTAACTCTGACCTTGTTCGGTTCGGCTGTCGAAGGTCATGGTGAAAGAGACGCCGTTTTTAACAAAGAGCTTTGATTTGTTGTCTCATGTGTGGGTCTCTGCTTGCGAGCATTTTTTTCCGCTTCATTAAGACCGTGTTCACCTCAGGTCGAGATGAGGGAAGGCACGAACCTTCCAGACCCAAGTTGAGCTGCCGAAACGTCACTGTACTTTGCGTAGGAGAGCAGATGACAGATCAGTCAACATGAGGAGAATGGAGGTACTGTAGAAGGATGGAAATGGGAAGAACGAGGCATTTTTAAAATATCTCCCTGACGCAGCACATGCTTTTACCTGTTATGTCGGTACATTCCGTGCTAGTTCAAACTCTGCAGCACTCGGCTAATTAAAAACATTGCTCTTCTTAATTATTCAGCTGCAGCTAATTGATATTCAGCAAGACACTTTTCCTTCTAAATGACCCGTTTAATTTGACCATGGGGTCTGCTGCGATGATGCTGAAGTCCTCCTGCCATGCGAGAGCGGAGATTGTGTGGGAAGAGGCGAGCTTGCAATTAAAACAAAGTTTTTTGACGTATTATATCTGTCTACATTTTTTTTTTTTTCTACGAGCTGGAGGAAATGCAGCCCATCTGTTGCTTTGGGCCGTGCTGAATTCTCACTTACCAGATACAGAATGATAAATGTCACTGGGCATCTGTTTTTATTGCTCATTTTACAGAAGATTCCTTTGTCAATATCTCTGGTTGTGTCTTTAAAAGAATGAACTTAATGTCTGTCTGTGGCACACTGGGTGTCTGGCTCATCCATCTATGTGGATAAACGAATGGGAAATGCATTTACAGTTATTGTATTTTTTGTTGAAGCACTTATAGCATTGTGCGTAAACTTTAGATTGAAAATAACCCGAATATTCCATTGAGTCACGCAATGATAGTTTTTGTTATAATGGGTGTGAGTGGGCGACAACACGGCACAAAAATTGTCTCAGGGATAGCAGTGTTTTTAATGGGTCATATAATGAGAAATCAAATTTTCATTGGCCTTTCGAAATAACAGTTCATTGTATTCTGAAAGCATGTACTTTCAGAACTTAAAACTTTCTTCACTGTTTAAAAAAAAAATAAACAAAACCATTTATCAAAACTAAGCTGCAAAAACAACTCGTTCTGAACTACTGACACGGGTCAGATGAGCAAATAGAGCACAAATTCCCACATTCACACATCAACAATAATATCTATTTGGTATTCAAAACTTGGCACTCACAGTCACAGTGAAATAATAAGTTTAATTTAGATTATTATTCAGATATTTCTATTTCCAGACACCAGGACATTTTTTTAGAAATGATAGGAAATAATGCCAAACTTTTTGCTCTGTGTAGCACCTGCCACTCTGCATTTCTTTTCTGAAGAATCTGTTGGAAACTTGGCCCAGAATAAACTGTCACCAACTGCCAAATGTGATTTCAAAAATGGAATGTGGCTAATAAGGCCAGTAACTTTTCAGAAATATAATATAATTGTGAAAATAATAGATGGTTCAAATCAAATCACTCTAAAATCGAAGACATACGGACCTAATATAGACGTCTTCTAATGACAAAAAATTGGGGATACCCAATCCTCTCCAGAATGCCATGTGGCAAATCTGAATGAAATTTCTTTCTTTAGAATGAATTTCTCAATTCACCTATACAATTAGCAGGTGTGGCAAAAAAAATAAATAGATAAATAATTGGACAAAATGGTCTGAAGTTTGATTATTTTTAGCTATCATTTCAGTTTGATCTAAACAGTTTGAGCGGCACATTTCAACGCAGATTGCTTTGAGAATTAGTCACTATTAGTCACAGACTGGTCTTCAAGGAGCTAACTATAGCGCTACCCATATTGGGCCTGAAGGGGAAAAAAACAATGATAGTTTCTCTTCAAGTCCACTTCTCTTCTGATGGGGAGTCACCAGTTTGTTTAAAAAAGAAAAAAAATCTTTGTAGAACAGCGGGATTGCAGTTCGCTGTGGGTCTCTCTCTGTCTCGGTCTCTCTCCATCCAGACACATGTCACGAGAGGTGTGACATCTTGTATGATAAATCACTCTCATTGTCCTCCCTCCCATCCTCCCCATCTCTTGTTCTCAGTGTTTGTAGTTTCACTTTCATTTCTCAGCCTCCCATCCCACTCCCTGTTCATCATTTGCGGGATAATAGCGAGCGATTGGTCATGTGACTCGGGGGCCTTTGTTAGCAGTGTAATGTGATTATATGACCTGCAGGAGACTGAATGAGTGTGATGTGATGGAAATAATCCTGACAGCCTGTGTGACTGAGCGACGGAGGGCTGCCATATGCCCTCTATGATGTCTTGAATGAGAGGGAAAATCCCTGTGCGCACATCGGTGGCAGCGCCTCCCTGTTCTTTAATTGCTCATTGGATACGCTGTCACTGTGTTTACCTACTGGTCTGTGAATGCAGCTGCTCCGTGTGTGTGTGTGCTGAAGGTCAATGGCAGTAGCTGCATTTCTTTCCATAGAAAATTTGGAGCCATAATGTCTCCTTGACTGATTACCCACAATGCTTCTCGCCCACGCAAGGGCCTCGATTGGCTCGCAGACTTGAATGTGTCTGTGTGTACATGTGAGTGCTGGAGGAGAACAACGCAGAGGTCAGATTTATTCTGCCAGAGGGGTGGACTGCTTCTGTGGAGGGCTGTGGGTGTTTTTGGAGAGCAGTTCTGTCCGTCTTCACTGCTGCAGGTGTGGGACTGCATTAAACTGCAGTTGTGTTGCTATTAAACCGTGTTATACACACCCACACGCATGTCATGGGCCGCTCTAAACATACTGTACCTGAAATGTTAAATCAAAACGACCCTGTTTATTTTCTTAACACGTGTTGTTTGTCTAATTGTGAACAATGTGAAATTAGATGATTTCTAGATGATTAGCTTGTAGAAATTAGATGATTGGCTTGTAGATAATGCTTACCAGTAGCCAGATATCTGTTTTGGATTTATTTTTGCAACACATTTGGGCTTCATGCTGTTATCTAATGGCCACCGTCCATTCAAATCTCAGTGGATAATTGGTCATTTTGGTGTGTGTGCATTTAAGAGGCAGTGTGGTTTTAGTTTCATGGAGATAATATTACAGTTATTTCAGTCATTTTTATTTTGAGTATTTTTCTTTTTCATTTTCTTTCATATATATATATATATATATATATATATAATAAAAACTTAAATGATTTTAGCAAATGGCTGCAATATAACAAAGAGTGAAAAATTTAAGGGGGTCTGAATACTTTCCGTACCCACTGTATACAGTATATAAACACTGTAACCAACAGGGCACTCAGTAACAGAAAAGCGTATCGGCCGAAGCTGATACCGGCTCAATTATCAGCCTTGGCGATATATCGGCCAACCTCTAATCAGAATACCTTAGCAATCACTTAAAAATGCCCTCACAAAGACCTGTAAGGCCCAAGCAGATAGCAAACACCTTCTATAGAAAAGTGTAAAATTATAATCAGGGGTGCACATAAGCGGTATGTATGCGCAACCAAAATAAAAAAATGTGCAAAAAGGTCATCACCATTTCAGATCGACTAATTGTAATACTGTATAAGATTTCCATTCAAACTGAACGCATAAATCTAGGCTATGTGCTGCCGGTATCAGATCAAAACGCAAATCTATGATATTTCATTCACTGACGTCCTTCACTCGGCAGCACTACAGTGCCTGCAGCCTGCCAAAATAACAGCTTGCTGATTTTAGGTTTGAAAATTTTGAATCCATTAAAATTTTTTTGAATACATTAAAAAAGAAAAAAATAAATATTAGCATTGGATTTAAGTGTACTATAAATAATTATATTTTAATTTAATACTAATTTTTTATTTTGAAGTATAATAGTGTTATCAAACTTTACTTATTTTGTTAGTTTTATTTACAAAAAGAAACAAAATGAAGTGCAATAATTACTATTATTACTATTATTAATTATTAGATTTTTTTACAGATGCATTTAATGGGTCACACTATGTGCAGTGCACCAAACCAAATCTCCAGGTGCTCTCAAGAGAACCAGGCCGAAAAAACTTATGTTCGCCCCTGGCTATAATGATATGATGTGGTAATGTTACCTTTCCAATAACAAAATGAATGAGAATTTAGTGTGTACATGTGTGAGGAGATTTAAGAAGTTTAATTTTCTTTGGGATTATTATTATTAACCTTCTTAGTGACCTAGAAATCGTGGCAGTGTTACCTGCGGGTTTATATATATATATATATATATATGAGTCAGAGAGAAGTTCATCAGCGGCACAGGCCTCCATGAGCGCTGGAGTTAAGCTCTGATGGAGGTTGCTCTGCTCTGATTAGATTTAGATTAGATCAGATTTTCAGGGTTTAGATTTTAGATGAGATTTGTTGTGAAGAGCTCTTTCTCGCCTTGCGACGGTGTTTGATAACACAGAGCAGATCATACGGTCTCTGTGTCCCTGCACTACAGTAAACACCCCACTGCTTCACACCGCAGTTTGTGTGTGTGTGTGTGTGTGTGTGTGTGTGTGTGTATGTGTGTGTGTGTGTGCGAGCTTCAGCCTTTGAATACCGAATGTAATTATAGGAACTTCATCGTTAAATTGCTCTCTCTCTCTCTTTCTCTGTGTGCTTTTCTTTCTGCTCCCTCACTCCAGCAGATGGAGAGAAAGGTAAGGCATAAGTGGTTTGATTTGTACATCCCATATCTGTCTCAACCTGCTTCCTGCTGCAGTACTGCATGCCTAAAAAGACTCTCTCTTTCACTCTTTCTTTCTCTTTTCTCTTGTCTCTTTCGCTCTCTTTTTCTGTAATTTACTGCTGATTTTTTTTTTCTAATCATCGTTTTTCTTTTATTTCATGTCATTTTCTTGCCATTGTGTTTGTACACCAGCTAAGAAATTATTTTTCATTGTTGAGGCACTTTTGCTTATGAAATAAATTAATCATGGCTGAATGTGATTTGCTCTATCTATAACTTTTGCATAATGCTGCATCTACGCTGCTATATGTTAGCATAAGTTCAAGATGACCAGCACAACATAAAAAAAGAAATAAAAACCTAAAGTTAAAAAATCACTAATTTTTACTCACTTTTTGTTTCCTGGAAAACCCACCAGAATGTTAATGGTGATTTGATAAAGAATATTATTGAAATATTATTTATTATTTGGTTAATATTTAGTATGTGTTGAGTTGATAGCAGATTATTTATGCACACTGAAAAAACTATGGCTGTTAATAGAATAGCATAATTGTGATTAATCTCATGATTTTTGACCATATTTCAAAGAACAGAATAATAATAGTAATGTCAAATTTTGTAAATATATTTAAAAACGCTTGCGATATCTATTTGTGTGTGTATATATATACAGTATATATACACGCACACAAATACATATCGCAAGCATTTTTAAATATATTTACAAAATTTGACATTACTATTATTATTCTGTTCTTTGAAATATGGTCAAAAATA
>NW_015660878.1:2587771-2602555 GCF_001515625.1 Sinocyclocheilus rhinocerous | reverse complement strand
TGTATGTGTGTGTGTGTATAGTAATCATATCGCGAAGGGTTCTAAGTCCTATACACACAAAAGGCCATAAATAAAAAATATTAAAATCAGTAAACATGGTTGTCAGTATATCTCCTCTCCGAGTGTGTTAGAAATTAGTGAGGGTCATTTCCAGTAGCTGAAGGTCAGGCGTGATGGAGGGGGAGAGGCATGTGCGATAGGACAGAATCACGGATAAGACCATAAAGATTCTCTATTCTTCCACTGCTGATCTTATCGCTTTGTCTCTTACATCCACACACACGCTAAGCCTCTAACACACAGAGATGTTTTAGTGAACATTCCCACATGAACCCTGTCATGAACTGATGCCCTTGGAATAATCAAAGGTCTGTGTCATCTTTCACAATACCAGCTACCTGAGGCCATAATGACTGCATCTACTGTGCTGCTACTGAGAAAATCTACGGTGCTGCTATGTGTAAAGACTTAGATTAGTTATAACTGTGGCTGAAGAAATATACACAAGTTATGTTATTAACTACCCCCAAAATTTAAATTCTGTCATCATTTATTCTGCCTTATGTTGTTACAAACCTGACTTGCTTTCTTTCTTTCATGGAGCACAAAGGGAGAAATCTTTTCCATACAATAAAAGTAAATGGTGACCAGGGACTATCAAGCTAAAATGATTTAAAGCACCATGCAAGTGCTCCAAATGTGCCATCCTCTGAAGTCTTGCAATAGCTTTTTTTGTGAGGAAAAGGTATTTAAGTCATATTTAACTGCTAATCTCAAAATAAGTTTGCATATTATATTCAAATATGGTGTGTCCAGCTAAATTTTCCTATATTTGCTTGTTTTAAGAAACTGCTCAAAACTTTGAGTATAAGAAAGGTGCATTATAAATAACATTGATCTATTAAATTTCTACATTTAATAGCATTATGTGGTGGAAATGTTTTAATTTTTTGGAATGAAATGGCAGACTCTTTTGTCTTGCTAAGGCTAATTTGATAGCTAGAACTTTATGCATCATAAATACACCAATTTATTCATATTTTTACACTTTTTAACAGATTTTTCCACAATAAACACATTATGATTTCCAATATTTAAACAAATACATTAACTTTTGGAAGGAAAAAAAAAACTTATTAGTGATGATGGAAATTACACCAATATTTATATTTTTTAATTAAAGGTCTGGAACAAGGATAAAACAAGAAACAATACACTTTTAGTATAAGAAAGGTGCATTATAATGAACATTTATAATATTTATTTACATTCATTCTGTCTGTTCTTCATATAAAGCTATCAAATGTCTTCAGAAGCTTCAAATATAGTGAACAAGCCGTATTGTCAACTGTTAAATTATTTTTAAGGTGCTTTTTGTCATTTTCGTTGCTTTGGACCATTTACTGTCATTGTATGGAAAAGAGCAGGGTGAACACCATACTAAATATCTCTTTTTGTGGTGTACGGATGCTAGAAACTCTGAGGTTTTTTCTTTCCTCTATAGTGTACTGAATTTGTACTGAATCCAATTGTGTGTTTTTGTGTGTGTTTTCCACAGGCTAGACAGTTAGAGGAGAGAGACAAAGCGCTCCGGAAGCAGGACGCATTCTACAGAGAACAAGTGGCCAAGCTAAAGGAAAGGGTATGACCTATACATTTGCAATTACATTATCCACAATCCCTGAATACATAGCGATGAACACTAAAGCGCTACATTATCACTAACATGATATGATAACCGTAATGCTTGACAGTAACTCACTAATGCGCAGTGCAGAATGTGAGATGAGCTGTCCTGAGCTATAGAGGCAGAATGTGAGTCAGCCTGTCCTGTGTTATATAGAGGCAGAGGTGAGACAGGCTGTCTTGCTCTACAATACCATGGCGAGGCAGGCTGTCTTGATCTGTAATGTGTGGCTGAGGCCCCTCGGCAACCTTGCTCGCTCATTTGTTGTGTCCTCAAACTGACACCCTTCTGCAGCTCATGGTCAGATCCTCCTCTGAGCCTCTGGGATGGGAGGCGTCCACCTCTGCTCACCTCAGACTCTTCGTCCTCAAACGGGCATGCACATACTAAGCTCCCAGAAGAGGGTGTGAAAGTGTGCAAAAATGGTCGATCTCTGGTGATGACCCATTTTAAAGTGTAGGTTGTGTCCATAGGTGTTTCAATAGTTTAGCCCTTTGCTACCATATCTCTTGGCGCTCATTCAACTCATTTAATCTGCAATTTACCTACTTTAGTATCAGCAAAGCACTAATGTATAAATGGGTTTTTCTGCAACTATGGGCCTTTTAGGCCTTGTGGACTTAAATTTTAAAAGCATTTTAAAATGTTTAAAAGGATTGTAAGAAAATAAACTTAAATTCTTAAAACACTCTTTTTAGTTTATGTTTTAACAATAAATTATGACATCTACAAATTAATACATTTATTTAATAACAATATTAAACTTTGGGCATATATACGCAACAGGAGATGTCTATCTTTTTGGTGTTTTTTATTTATCTATGTATTTATTCCCTAAAATGTCATAAACGCTCATAAATCTCAAATTATGTACTATTATTAATAGCTTTCTGTGGTGGAAATGTTTATTTTATTTTATTTTGTAATGTAATGTCAGATTCATCTTGTTAAGGCTAATTTGATAGCTAGCACTTTATGTATTCTAAATACACACAATTCAGTAATATTTTCAGAATTTTACAGCTTGATTTGAAATGATGCACATTATTATATATCTAATTAAATATCTAAACAACAGCCAATATGTAAACCAGTATGCTAACTTTAAAAAAAAAAAAAATCCTTTATTAGTAAATGAAAAGACACCAATTTTTTGTTTGATTTTTGTATTTTACATGTATTTATTTTGTATTTTACATTTTATATATATGACTTTTAATGGGTTTTTTATCCGTATTCCAGACTTTTAATATTCATTAATTAATTCATTCATTCATTCAATTTTGTTTAGGGCTGCCCTCGAATAAGGATTTTTCTGGTCGACTAGTAGTCGTTCATTTGAAGCATTAGTCGACTAATCGCACATTTATTAATAAACCATTTAAATCATTATAATGAGCCTTTAATTGCCTACATAACCTAATAAGCGCTCAAGCACACGCATAAATCTTGCCACAGCGCACCACAGAAGTAATGATTATGAGTGTGTCAGGGAAAAACAGTAAGGAGACTGCATTAACATTTTAATAATTTGATAAACTAGTGCTTTCTTTGTTTTCAGATTAAGAGATGAACTCGGCGACACGGACTCGTCATCTCCGCAGTAGTGGACGTGCCTTTATGCATGTTTCATACGGATTCACCAAAAATTACGGAGTATTTTAAGAGCAAGTGAGCGCACCGGCGCCTCAATCTGTCCTGCAGTGAGAGCGTTACTAGCTTCCACACTCCGCACAGACACTATAGTGCACATTTCTCTAGGTTAACATTAAATTGAGCGGCCATGTAAAGTTGCTAATACTTACATATTTCAGATGATAAGCCATATTTGAGGTCGATGAATGATAGGCGAGCGTTTGGATGTCCTGCCCGATGTACTGTATTACCATAGACCAGCAGTTAACGATCTGTCCGTCACAGACTGCGTGACTTCACCTGTGAATTTTATTATTTTTTTCTGTGACTAAGCAACTAATAAAATTTTGGTCGACCAAGCCTCTTCTGGTCGACTATTAGGGGGCACCCCTAATTTTGTTGTTGAAGAAACAGCCAAAAACATGATTGCAACAAACTAGCAGAGCACCTGCCTTTAACACAATTACATTACAGTACATGTTGTTGTCTAAATGCACAGTATAATCAGTGCTGATCTGGACCAGTCAAGTCCAAAAAAGCTGCTCAAAAGCTTCCATTATGATTGATTTACTGTAACTGTCTTTTGTGTTTGTTTGCATGCAATAAAAGGATTCTGTGGTTATTGCCAGCATGCCACAAATGAAGTCCATAGACATTAGTTTAGAAAATAACCCAGAATATTCTTTTAAAGCTCCATTACGTCAGTCATTAGACTTATCCTGTGTCCATGAAACTAGCTGATCTTGCACACGGCAGCTAGCTTTAGTTCAGTCTCTCTGTCTCTATACAAGGACAGCTCTCAGACCATTTCAACTCTGCATGCGGAGGTGTTATTGACCGCTCGAAGCTTCATCAATCACTTAACGATCTCTGTTCAATATTCCCGGCACTATGTCAACATATACACAAACACATACACAGTCCTCAACCCTTCTGAGAGAGACATACACTCAGCTGGACTCTAGTGTGTCTGAGCCCAATGGATTGGTGAATCAGGATTTGTTGGTTAGACATCATAAATAATAAATGCTCTGGGATTTACACAAGGCGATGGCTTAGAAAAGAGTAAGGACCATATGCAGTATACCATCCTATTCTATATGCAAGAACCATCATATGCCGATGAGTTAAAGTATGTGTTAATAATAATAATAATTGTTTTCAATAATGAAAATAAAAATTCATTAGAATAAATAATCAGAGATGTAATCGTATTATTCACTGAAAATGTTGACTTGCTGCCTTTTTTAATTTATAAAAAAAATTGTTGAATATAATTTATTTATTTGAAATTAATAATAATAATAATAATAATAATAATAGTAGTAGTTAATTAAAGTAAGTACTGAGTAGTCAAAATAGGTTTTATTATTTGCAAATGTTGACTTGTGGCCGAGTTGTCTTTTGTGTTGTTGTTGTTTTGTTTTTTTTAATTCAGTGTCTGATTCGTGACTGACTCATTGAGTATTGTGAAACAGATTAATGGATTCATTTATTTAAAAAAAAAAAAAAAAAAAGCATGCCAAGGTGAGGTATGACAGATATCAAGATATTCAGCAAATAATTACTTACATTTACAACACATTTTCTCATACAAACAGTTTCAGATGATTTGTAGTATAGCATATGATTCATATGGAACAATTTTACAATACTTTATTGTGCTTTGTGTCCTTTTTGTGGCCATTTGTTGTAATTGCATGGAAAAGAGCAACCAGTATATTCTTCAAAATCTTTCACGTAACAAAAAAGGAGAGAGAGAAAATGCTAAAAGGGTCTGAAAGTTGCTAAAGTCGCGCTCGTGTGTGTGTGTGAGACGCGGTAGCTGATGGCAGGTGCGGTGGATATTTGTGGCGGTCAGTGTGGATATTGTGGATGAGTTCTTCTGTGTTATCACGTTCTATTAGTTCTACAGCTTCCGTTTCGGAACTTTCACGCTTAGTATCACATACAGCTGTTCGCTCACCACAGTGCAACAGTGAAAAGGGACCCCTTTCAAACAGTGTCGCGTTCCGAACGTTGTTTAAGCGACATACACCGGTATTGCGGTATTTTAAAAAGTCATATCATAACAAAAATAAACACCGGTATTCGGTATGAACCGGTATACCGCCCAGCACTAAGAGAATGTGACTAAAAATGTTGTTTGTAGCAACTTAACAAATCATTTTGGGAAGCAATGGATTGATTTTGAATATAACACAATATAGTGTTTTTGTTTTTACTGTTTCCTCTTGGTCTCTCCTCTCTACTGCAGTTTTCCCTAGCCTTTGGACTGTAACAGTACCAGTAGCGAAAAGGAAAAAGAGAGCGAATGAGAGATAGAGAGAGAGAAGAGAATAAAATGCTTATATATATTACATGTCTCTTTCGATTCAGTTTGCTCGTTTATCAGTGGCTTGTGTCTGACAGCCCATCACAGCTCTGAGACGGCGGCTGCCACCTCCAGCCTACTTATTGGTGCGGCCACTCAAATTGCCTTCGAAACAATAACTATATATGTACTGTACATATATATTCGCCACAGATTTTCACTCAATACTTTCTGTAAAACAATCTCATATTTCAACTGAGCGCTCTGCTTTTTTTCAGTAGTTCTTTTCAGGGGGGTTTTCTCCTCAATTGAGTTATTAGTAGTTTGGTGTCTTTCTCATAATGCTCCATGATCACAGTTGGAGGCCTGAAGTCTGAGGTGTTGAAAAAAGCTGCTAATACAGTGTTTTTAGCCTGATCGATGGCATTTAAATGACCTCAAGGGCACTTGACTGCAGTGGCTTTGGCTGTATGTTTGCCTGTTCAGAATTAGAAGGTTTTTTTTTTTCTTTTTTCTTTTTTCCTTTAACACTTCTTCCTTTTTTCCATTGTTATGGTCTGGCTTGATAATGTGTAAGAAAATAATAATAACTTTGATCGCATACCAAGCCAGTCAGTGTCAGTGATAAAATTCCCATAGTGCATTTCACCTGCAGCTCAGTGTTCTTTTATTTGGTAACAAAAGTTGTGAGTCTGTTGTAATTCTGTAATATTGGAATATTTCTTAAATTCAATTAAAGTACCATTTATTACCAAAAAAAAAACAATGTGGGAATGTTTTCCTAATCTGGGTTTGAAGTGTATAATTTATGGGGATTAAAAAATAATTATTGATTGTTAATTGTGTTGATTATTGTTATCCTTATTATTATTATTATTAGTAGTAGTAGTAGTAGTATCATGAATCAGTAGTAATAATGAATAATTGAATGATCCGTTTTCCCCCCATCTGCCAACAAACAGGATTATTTTATTTTATTTTTTAATTTTATTTTTCATAAAAAAAAATCATAATAAATTTTTTTTTTTTTAAATCAGTTCTCAATCCCATTACATTTTGAAGAGCACAACTGGAACCGTATGTCCTGAAATTCTTACTGGTCAACCTATTCCTATGTCAGAGTACATTGAATCCATAATAAAAATGTATACATTTTTTATCATAACTTTAGTTTACAACTTACTCTTCATTCAAAGCTTTGATTCAGACTCTCAGGGGCTGTTACCTAGCAACACTATATGATGTGGTCGTAGTAACCCGTAGTGAGGCTAGACATGGATTTGAATGTAAATCGCTCTTCTCTGCATGTAAGACTCTTGTCTTTCTGTTTCCAGTGCTTACTGACAGCATTGTTAAGTGAAGAGTGTGTGTTGTTTTATTTGAGATCAGTGTGTGGTCATTATCTCTTCCTCACTGTAGACGAGACACTGGAAAGGGACAGAGTCTGTCTCTGCACGAGGCCTCGTTTATTTAATTAGCCGAGTTTTATCTAGTCAAGAGACACAGTTTGAGCTTTGCGTTCACACTCATGTCCCCTTGTTTTTTACTTCCAGACAGCCACAAGCAAAGTACAAATTTGAATACTTAAAAATGTATTATCATTTGTTCACCATCATGTCGTTCCAAACCCATATGAGTTGAAATGTCACCAATATGTCACTTTAAAAATGTTTTCCATGCTTGGACTGGATGTTTAATGCAATGCAATTGAATTACAGTGTTTGTGCTTGTTTGCGACATTTCCACTCGTCTGTTTTGTTTCACAGTCTCTCGCAGTATGAGGCAGTGATGGAAGGATTGACTCCACAGGCCTCTGTTCTGCTTTCCTTCCCTATTTGCATTCACCAGCTTTGATTTGTTAAAACTCGGTCTCGCGCCTCCGCCGGTGCACTGCAGAGCCAATATGGCCGCCGTGCTGTTGAGGCATAATGGCTGTCTCAGCGGGGGTTTCCCTCCACATCCTCTCTGGTCTGTGAGAGATAACACAGCCTGCTGATTACTGCACCACTGCTCAGGTCTCTCATTATAAAGCCTGCGAGATTTAATTTGAACATGGGGTTGTTTCTCAAAACACCACCTATATGCACCGTCAGTGGCAGGAGTAGCTTTTAGGAGATTCTTTCATTAGTCCATAATACCCCTGTGTGCACCAGATTAAATAAAGTTTTATTTTTAGATGCCTGTAAACAGAAGGTGAGAAAGGAGTCTGACAGCTGCTTTGTTGAACAGGTAAAGGACTGGATTCTTTAGCAGTGCTTGCTAAGGCTTTGAATGATACAGTACCTAAAATCATGAGGCTATTTTGACTTTAAAAATGTCAGGGTAGTACAACTGCAACATTATAACATCATATATCATAGTTGGACCACATGACTTTGTTAGTTGCACCACATGACTTTGATTTGCAGACAAAAGTGTTTTACTATTAAAACACTTCTGTCTGTTGGATCACATCACTTTGTTGGTCGTGCCACATAACTTGACTTGTTGGTGGTACCTCACAACTGATTTTGCAGACAAACCTGTTTTATTATTATTTCTTATAAGAACAAAGGGAAAAACACTTTAGCAAAATCAAAGCCTCGCTGTAAAAATGTAGTTGCACCACGTGACTTTGATTTCACAGATAAAAGATATTAGTATTTCTTAAATATATATAGCAAGCAATAATAAAACATTTTTATCTGCAAAATAAAGCTGCTCAATAAGTTAGCTGGACCACATGAGTCTGTTGGTCGTGCCACTTGACTTTGATTCTTCAGGAATTATATTAGAAATAATAAGAAATAATAATTGTATATTTGTATTTTAGATTTGTTCAGTACATCAGAAGAAATAATAAAACTTGTTCGCAAAATCAAAGACTGATATGATATATGACGTTATGATATGATATGATATATGATGTAAGATCACATAACTTTGCAAAATCATATCATAATAAAGTTGTGGTGCAACCAGCAGACAAGAGTTTTTAATTATCATTATTTAAATATACAATAAATAATAAAACACTTTTGCAAAATCAAGGCATGTGTTGTGACAAACACATTCATGTGGTCCAACAGACAAAACTGTTTAATAATAAAAGCAAAACATAAGACATTGTGTTTTAATAATAAAAGCAAAATCATAGTAATGTGTTGTGACAAACACATTCATGTGGTCCAACAGACAAAACTGTTTTACTAATAAAAGCAAAATCAAAGTCGTGTGGTCTAACGAACTCATCATAGAGACAACTCCTGAAAACCTTTACCACTGTGTTAAGCCTTTTAAAATTCTAGATTATTTGCTCTTTTCGTGACAAGGCTAAGTTAGTTCAGGTTGTGAAATGCCAATGTCAGAGTTTTCAAAATGCTAATATTTATGAAATAAAAAAATTAACACTTTTCAGCTTGAAAAATTCATGTTCTAAAACTTTTAAAACTTTTTTGAAAATTATTGTTAAGATGTATAAGATCAGGTTTTGTAATCATAGTCTGATTACAGTCTACTCTGGCTATGGCAGATGAAGATGAGGGTTTAGGGTTTCGCGAGAGAGCATGTGGGTGGTAAACGTTTGCTCTCAGATTGATGGAGGGGCCTCTAAATCAGTGTGGCCCAACTCTGAAATCAAAATCAGCACCTATCCCACTCTGTCATTAATCAAGGGAAATGGCAGACCTCCCAAATTACACCGTCGCTCAGGTCATGTGGTTTTAGAGCATGTGGTTGGAGGTCCAACTCACTTTCCACGTAATCAATTTCTGCTGCAGGCCAGTGCCTTTTTAGTGTGTAGCCCTGATTACTACTGACTCCTCCCATCAGATCTGCATCATCACAACATGCTCTTAAAATCACTGCTGTTGTTCCCTTATATCAGACCCCTCGGAGTCAAGCTTATACCTGATCTCGTCTTTAACGCTCAGAGCTGTTGTTCCAATAATAGGCTTGATGGCAGACTTGTCAACATCCACTCAGGGGGAAATAAAACATTATTTTGGAACTTTGCTACTGTGCAAGATGGCTGTTCACAACTTCCTACATCCCATATTGTAATACTGTAGTTCCACAAAGGGTCCAAAACCACACTTTCAAGCAAGGACCAAATGTTTTGCCTTGGCAAGAAAATAAAACCATCATTAGCTGGTAACTATTAGCTGGTAACTAATTTTTATATTTTTATTTTGTGTTTTTCTTTTTTTTTTTGCACAAAATTTAGCATTTTTTTCCATTACATTTATACTTTTTTGCCTTAAATATCATTATTTAAATATATTTTATTAATAAAGTAAATAAATGTTATATAAAAAATTATAATACTTTTTTTCTGGCTAGTAAATATTGTTAATGGTCTTCTATGGTAAATTATCTCTCTACTAACCATTGGTATGTTTGACAGGAAGCTGATTTTGGACTCGTACCACATCTCTGATGGACACTAGACAAATTATTTCTACTTGACGCGCAGTCCATCAGAAGCTATACAGTAGCTTCACTAAAAGCCTAAGATATAATTATTGATCCTCATGGTTGTAGCCTTTCATTTGTATTGATTGTGTGTGTGAGACAGTGAATGTGAGATGAACCTGTCTGGCTGTGATTGAGAGCTCTCTTTATGGATGTAGCTTGAGCAAGTTTTTGTTGTCACATCCTCAAATTCAGTCATACATCTGACATTCTGCCCATTTTCTTTGAAATGTCAGTTATCTTTTTGAATCGTCGAACCAAAAGCTTTATCAAGATCCATTCCAGGTTGCAGGGACATTTTTTTTGCCCACCTACTCTTGACACACTTCACTAAGAACCTCATAAGGTTTTAGATTGCCATCATCTGTTAGTGTGATGACCTTTTCATCTTTGTTGACACTTTTTCTTTGATTTCCACCCATCTTTGAAATCTGAAAGCGAGCAAAACTCTTTGTGCTGCACGGACAACAAAAATGCTTAATTTATATTTTCACTGAGGGTTTTTTTCTCTTGTACTGGTTGCAGAGAAATGTTGAGACTCAGCAGGGTTGAACCTGCTGCTGTTTTGAATTTTTGTGTGAGCTTTTTATGTCTATAAATGTTCTCTGATCTCTGTTCATACTGAAGGAGACAACAGAGGCAATAAGAATGTACATACAATAAAAGCTTTTATTTTTTTGACACACATCTTCTCTGTCTTTCTCTTCCTCAGAGTGCCCAGTTCTACAAGGTTACAGATGAAAACTATCACAAGGCAGCAGACGAGGTCAACGCCAAGTTTAAGTGAGTTCAGAATAACACACTCAAAATTATTGTGCAACAGGTATCTATTATTATTTTGTTATTTTATTTTATGGTATTTTATTTATTTGAACATAAATATTTTGTTGTTTTTCCTCTGTCTTAAGTATTGTTATACATACACAATAATACAGCTTACACACACACTATAATACATATACAATAATTTCTTTTTTTAAATGACAAAAATTTAAATTTTCATTATTTACTCACCCTTATATCATTTTTTTAAACTGTATGACTTACTTTCTTCTGTGGAACACAAAAGAAGACATTTAGCCAAATGCCCAAGCTGCTCACTTCCATACAGTTATATGGAGACCAGGGGCACCATTATAAATCATGCACTATATTCTTCTGAAGCCATACAGTAGCATTGTGTGAGGAACAGAGCAAAAATTAAGTTGTTATTCATTGAAATCTTGTTTGACTTAAAATCTTCTTTGTCAAGAACTCTTATTTGGCGTTTAAAAAGAAACACATGAGGGTGAGTAAATAATGACCAGAATTTCATATCCCTTTGAATCTACAAACACATGCAATCATGGATTACCTGATCTGGAAACACACTAAAGATGTTTCTCTCATATATTGTGACAAACTTCCAGTCTTGTCATGAATGTGAAGTCTTGGCCATTAGGCTACTGTAGCTGGAAACCTGTAACTGAAGAGCTCTACAATTATAGGACATTTTGGCTCCATATGTCTTAATGTGGCCTATTAGCCCCAATAGTAATGCATGTTGGTTAAGGGGAAGTGAAGGGAGGCCAGCCTGTTTCAGGACTAGCCTGCGCTCACAAATCACATTAGGCTGTCATTATCCCTCTTCCTCAGTGCCAACACGGGGATCATCGTCTCTTTAGAAATGTCAGAAATTGATTTGTGGTGTCCAGTGGGGCAGAATCGGAGTCGGGAGGGGGGAGGTTGTGCAGCTAATGCTAAATTGCATTAAGAAATGCATTAAAATAGCATTAGCCTGACATGGTTCTTCGCACAGGCCTGGGCCGGGGTGTCATGTGACCAGCGAGGCCACAGTGGATGCTCTGATTGGCTGATTGCATTAGAGAGGTGCATTAGCAGCGCTGTGATTGGATTACGGGATGGTGGGAGGAGAGCGTGTGAGAGAGTTTTTGTATGTAATGAAATGTCTTCAGGGTCTGATGTTACACGAGGAAAGACGTAAGCTTTACTGACTGCGAGAATAATGAGGTTTAACTGCGTGTGCGTGAGAAAGACAAAAAGAAACTGCAAAGTCTCTGTAAGCTATGAATGATGGGCCACAGGTGTGTGTGTGTGTGTGTGTTTAGGTTGTACATTAGAAACACATCTAACTGTATTGCTTTTCCCAAATGGATATTCCAACATTATTCGCCCTCTAAAGGGAAAACAGGTGATAAGATCCTATCAGGAATTGGGTTGAGTAATAAGAATGAAGTATGTTTTGTCTGAGCCTTTTGATTTCCTGAAAGTTGAAACTGACCTAGAGATGGAGGTCCAAATCTGCATAAACGATGGAATTAACATGAGTTTGATATGATAATCTTTTGCTTGAAGTTGTAAATAGTTGTCTCTTCGACATCTTCATTCTCTTAGTAGCTGAAAGCTTTTTGATGTGCATGCGGGGTTGGCTTCTGGAAAATCAGTCTGGTATAATTGCTTTCCAATGCATGTTTAGGCCTATTTGATTAATAATATACCCATTTAATTTATTTTTATTTACTTTTCTTTTGTCATATTGTATTTGACCCTTTTAATCAGTTTTTTTTTCTTATGTTGTGCACAATAAGAGGGCAATGCCATTAACTTTTGCCATGATTTTGTTTTAAGCATTGAGCATTGGTGAAATTTATATATAAACGTTTCTCTCCAAAATGTTGGTTTTAGTGGTGTAGAAACTAATTTGATGTCAACATGGAATGGCATGGAATCAATTGTAGTGGTTGTGATGTTCATAACCATTAGTAGGCCAAACAGAACTTGGAGCACCTAGAAACAAAGCAATATGGTGACAAAGTGGTAGTTAGGGTTGGAATGACATTTATCAACCAGTGGGCTAGAGATATGGTTTAAGGTTAAGAATTTGAACCAGTAAGATGGGTGAAAGTAGAGTTTAGGATTTAGGGTTGAGGGATGAGGTTTGAGGTCAAGGTTAAGTGAGGATTAAGATGTTAAGAGGTTAGGTGTTGAAAAATAGAGGTTAGGATTTAGGGTAAACATTTAGGAGGGGTTTGAACTGGATTGGGAATGGTTGAGATGGGTTTTAAGGTTGAAAATTGGGGGTAAGGGTTAGGAATATAGGGGTTGGATTTAGAGACAATGGATACGGTTGGCTATGATTGGTTAATAGGAGTGTTGTTCTTGGAACAGCAAAGGTTTTCGATCTGAGGATGTTTAAAGTATGGCATACACTGCAGCTAAATTCGGATATCAATTCACCTTTTAGTCCTTTAGTTCTGTTCACAGACAGTTCAGTAATTTACAGGAGTGACAACTGCATTTTACAACCAAATTAGCTCTTGAAAAATTCAGGTAGTGACATTTACTGTACAGGAATTCTGTTAATGACGTATTTAAATATGTATAAGAGATTTGATGCAAGAAATCACAGGAAACAGCTCCTTAATGTTGCCAGATCTTACTATAAAAGAATGGCAAATAAGTACACGTCTATAATAAACTTAAATCCAATTGCATTATCCTAAAACTAAGCCATATGCCAAAATTTCACAACCTGCACCTGCCTGCTTTATTAATTGCATAAAATGAATTTGCTTTACTTTATGAGCCTACACAACAAGCCAAAACGTTAATAAGCAGACATGGCAACATTTCAAGAGTGTGCTCTGCAAAGTATTCTTCCAAACATAAACAAAACATGAAGGCTCTGTCAACGGTGTTTAGTTAATATAGCCAAACATAACTTGAAACATAGAACATAGAAAAAGTCTTTGGTCGCTGTAATATTGCTTTGGTCAAAAATAGTGGATACCAGACATGCAAGATGCTGTTTCGTGCATGCATAAAATGATAATTTAGGGGATTCATTCACTCTTTAAATGTTTGTCACTCCTGAAACTTTATAGTGTGTACATGGCCCATGTTTATATGTACATGTTCACACACAAAAGAATGCATTTAATGCTGTTCACACACACACACACACACAAAACTTATCTTATGCACACACACATCCTGTCAAGCTACGCAGCCGTGGATGCTGGATGAATTACAGATAAATGCTTGAGTGGAAGAATGTGATGTTTTCTCCAGCCACCTGTCAGTGCTGACCTTTGCCTCATTCCTGTGATGCTGTGTTTAAGCATGCACTCTGTGTGTTTGTCTTGTGTCCCCAGGGGGTTGCCATACTCTGTCACACCGAAGCAGTTTCACAGTGTTGACCTCTCCCTATGTTCTGCTATCTTCTGTTTTCTGAATGGGTTAAGATGTCCCAGCTCACCCAGTTTAGTTGCCCATTAACGTGTCCTGTTTGGGTCAAAGGGCACTTGTTGGAATTAGTGTCCCAATGCGCTACACCACAGTTTAATGTGATTATCAGTATGCTTTTAATGAATAGTTAAACCAAGTATGGACTAAGGCCCGAAACATGTTCTACACAAGTATGTGAATGCAAACACTTGGTTTCATGCATCATTGTTGGAATGCATTATAATATGCATAAGGCCCTATATATCAGCATTGCTGTTACTGTTATGGGATGCTATAGTGGGCATTAGTATAAAACGTTTTTTTTTACAGTCAGATACTAAAATCCAGGAGTATTTTGTGTAAATAAAAATAAGTAAATAAATAAAATACTAAATTCTAAAATATTTATAATTATATAATTAGAATTATTCTTTTATTATTAAATTTATATATATATATATATATATAT
>NW_015660878.1:2582203-2587560 GCF_001515625.1 Sinocyclocheilus rhinocerous | reverse complement strand
TCTTCTTCTTCTTCTTCTTCTTCTTCTTCTTCTTCTTCTTCTTTTTCTTCTTCTTCTTCTTCTTCTTCTTGATGAGCATACACAATTTAATATCTGATATAAAATTTAAAAAATTCTTAATATCGACTGATAACCGATACAGTACCGATATATTGTGCATCCCTAGCACCTGCATTTGCATACATTCATAGAGATTATTTCTGACCTTGTATGAGATTGTGTTGGCATTCGCTCGCGTCTCCTTGGAAAAACCCCATCATACACAGCGAGATCTCAGGCTGCTCTTTAGAAGAAATAACTCCTCTTAAAAGGCCATGAAGTTTGACTGCCTATTGAAGCACAGCTTGACCTGTCTCAGAGAACACAATTATAGCTATTACAACGAAATATAAGTGAACGGCAGTAGACCAGCCATAATATTTAAGCTAAATGTTCTGTTTTAAAAGAGGTCATTCTATGGCTTAACGGCAAAGAATATCAACGTAGAGTTAATGGTTTTCTCACTCAACAAGAAAAGCTCCACACACACTATTGATGATTGGCTCTGCTACCTCAGTCAAAAGGATTGACCTGTCCTTTGAAATTGACGGGGTTCATGTTAAGCCTGCTTCATCTGTCCGTAATCTTGGTGTCTTATTTGACTCATCTCTATCTTTTGCCTCTCATATTTATTCTGTTGTTAAAACCTCTTTTATTCCATCTTTGTAATATTGCACGTCTTCGATCTTCTCTAACTCTAGCTGATGCTGAAATCTTAATTCATGCATTAATCACATCACGTCTGGATTATTGCAATGCTCTATTTCTTGGTCTGCCTAAAAAACTTATTGCAAGGTTACAGTATGTTCAAAACTCAGCAGCAAGAGTTCTCACCTCCACCAGGCGTTCTGCTCACATTACTCCTCTACTGCATGATCTTCACTGGCTACCTGTGGCATCACGTATTCACTTTAAGATATTACTTCTAACGTATAAGGCATTAAATGGTCTTGCGCCTCCATATCTGTCTGACCTACTGTACTCCTATTCTCCTGCCCGGTCTCTCAGATCATCTGAGCTTGGTCTTTTGTCCATTCCTCGTTTTCGGCTGTCCACTGTAGGTGGTAGGTCATTTAGTGTTAATGCTGCGAAATTATGGAATTCACTACCCCTTACACTTCGTAATATACCATCTTTGTCTACATTCAAGACTCAGCTAAAAACGTATCTTTTTAATATGTATTTTGGATAATGTGGCTATATGTGGCCTTATGTGTTTGTATTGTGTATATGGGTGTGCAAATGTTTTGTTTAGCACTATGTAAAGTGACCTTGAGCTATGGAAAGGCACTATATAAATAAAACTTCTTCTTCTTCTTCTTCTTCTTGATGAGCATACACAATTTAATATCTGATATAAAATTTAAAAAATTCTTAATATCGACTGATAACCGATACAGTACCGATATATTGTGCATCCCTAGCACCTGCATTTGCATACATTCATAGAGATTATTTCTGACCTTGTATGAGATTGTGTTGGCATTCGCTCGCGTCTCCTTGGAAAAACCCCATCATACACAGCGAGATCTCAGGCTGCTCTTTAGAAGAAATAACTCCTCTTAAAAGGCCATGAAGTTTGACTGCCTATTGAAGCACAGCTTGACCTGTCTCAGAGAACACAATTATAGCTATTACAACGAAATATAAGTGAACGGCAGTACACCAGCCACAATATTTAAGATAAGTGCTCTGTTTTAAAAGAGGTCATTCTAAGTCTTAACGCCAAAGAATATCAACGTAGAGTAAATGGCCTTCTCACTCAACAAGAAAAGCTCCACACACACACACAATTATGTCTGGTGCTGCCACAGGTTATCAAACCCTCATCATCTGCAAAAGTGTCTCTCCAGACTCCAGGCCAGGCCACTTTTAGCTCTGTTACATCTTTACCGCGTCTGGGATTACCTATATATCATTCTCTTATCTTCTCTCTCACCCCTTCATCTTTTTGTTTTGCCTTTCTCACCCTGGCATCAGACCTCTGCTCATCTTCTCCGTCCAAAAGCCTCTCTTTTTTCCCAATTCCACCTTTTCCTTCCATCCCGACAGGTAATGGGACGATGCGAGTTGGTTTCAGAGCCCCTGGCCTCTCGTCTTCGCTGATGGATCGCATTTTGAAAACGCCGAAAATGAGCACTTCTCATTTTTCTTCGTAACTGCTTCATTTGTTTTGATTTCTGTCTGCCTGTCACACACGCCGTCAGTTCCTAAATGAACATACATGTGTTTTTTTTCAGAAGTGGACGCTTAACCTCTTCACCCCGCTAGACTGCGAGTGCTCATAATGATGACGGATAGTCACATGTCTGTTAAGAGAGCGATCCCAGTTCATCCGGGCCGACTGTAAAACACTGGACTGATATTTCATTAGTCTTGATTTGCGAGAATTAAGACTGTTTGAGAAATGTGTGCTGGTATTTTAATAAGCTGAATGCTGCAGGAAGAGCGTCTTTGTGCCTTTTGTCTGCCCTTTTTTTGTCGGCCGAATGGTTTTTGCCTAGTAAATCCCCTACAGACCTGCACACCTATAGGAAGTCCTTCATGTGCTAGTGTAGATTACAAGGAAGGTTGCAGAAGCATGGGATAATTTAAAGCGCAGTCTCTTTCCATCCTTTTCCTGCCTTTCTTTCAGAAGCTCTCTTTTTCTCGCTCCTCCTGTGATAAAGCATCTCATATCTGTGTGTCTCTCTCAGCCCTCGGTGTCACAGTCGTCCAAGCGCCTGCTCGCTGTGATTTATGAGCCGCATCTACTTCTTTTCTTCCAAAAACCATTTCAGCTGGACGGAGGGATTTACGCGGGGACATAAATAAATATGTACACGCCTATGATATTATAGAGCTGTCCTGCTTTTTGACGC
Organism: Sinocyclocheilus rhinocerous; assembly: GCF_001515625.1. NCBI lineage: Eukaryota > Metazoa > Chordata > Actinopteri > Cypriniformes > Cyprinidae > Sinocyclocheilus > Sinocyclocheilus rhinocerous. Next base: position 2,584,660 of record NW_015660878.1, on the reverse strand, counting down.
CTGATCTGTGGATAGTGAGGGAGAAAACGGGAGAAATAAAAAAAGGTTGCGAAGGTGCCATTCAGATCTGTTGATGTGTGGGTATATTACTTCTAATGCTATTAAGTATTAAAAACTCACATCATGTGTTTGAATAGCAAAGTTGTTGTTGTTTTTTTCCTCACAGTTTTTTTCAGTCCTAAATTGCACACTATTCATGTTATATAGTATAATATGCAAGATTAGAAGTAGTGTGTACCAGATCATGTTTAAAGTAGTATGCCAATGATGATAAGCTATGTCAGAAGTATACATATATTTTCAGCTAATATTATCCATAAATCATTGTGCTACAGAGGATGAGTTTGACAGTTTTATTTGATCTTTTGATGCTACCACTGCATTTTTTTAATTGATATGTGAATCTGAAATTAATATTAAAAATTCATATTCATCATGGTCAAAGGAAAGATTTGTTAATGTTTTATGAGCATAAGTCTCTTATGCTCATAAAGGCTGAATTTATTTGGTCAAAAATGCAGTAAAAACAGTAATATTGTGAAATATTATTACAGTTCAAAGTAACTGTTTTTTATTTGAATATATTTAATTTATTCCTGTGATGGCAAAGCTGAATTTTCAGGAGCTATTACTCCAGTCTTCAGTGTCACATGATCTTTCAGAAATCTTTTTAATATTCTGATTTGGTGCTCAAGAAACATTTTTATTATCAGTGATGAAAACAGTAGCGCTGCTTAATATTTTTGTGGAAAGAGTTCTTTTTTTTTTTCTTTTTTTTGAAAAAAAAATTTTTCCCAGAATTTTTAATGAATTGAAAGTTAAGAAAAACAGCATTTGTAATTTTGGGTAACAAAATATCTCAATTGTCACAGTATGTCTGTGCTGACTAAAATTATTCATTTCTTAATTGCAAAAAAAAGAGAAAAAATACTGAACCCAAAGTTTTGAACAGCACTGTACCTTTATATTTAATTTAAATGTATATAATTTAACAATTATGTAATTCTGCAATTTTTAAGATTTTTAGCTGTCACTTATGTTTACATGCAAACACAGTATAGTGCGTATACATAATATGCTTTTTTGGCTAATATTGTCCACAATCTTTAAACTTTGAAAAAGGAGTTTGTGACTCTTCCCAATTTCTCAAGTATAAATGGACCAAAGGGGACTACCATACTAGTTTTTATAATGTGGTGGTCCCAGTATTGCCGTACTGTTTTATTACATACCTAAAATTATGTACTGTTCCATCACCAGTAAAGTACCTTTAGCGCATAGAAGTACAATTTTCTGTCTTGTTTTATCCATTTCTCAACTCTAATGTGTTTCTTTTTGCCTTTTTCTGATGTTTTTTTTTTCCTGTGACTGTCTAGAAGAGGAATGATGTGTGATAGAGAGCAGCTGTGTGTATTTAAGTGGATGGATTGAGGAAAGGACAGAGAGATATAGAAAGAGAAGGATAAGAAAAGAGAGAGGGTGAATCCCCAAGTCCTTCCGGGACCCAAAGAGTTGAGATGGTGACTGACAGCGGGCGTCCATTCACTCCTTCATTCATCCGCCCTTCAGAGCAGCTAATATGAATGACGGCGTGGATTAGACCACGTCTGATCTAGAAAGAGTGCCTCTCTGAATAGAGTAGGATAACATCTCCCTCCTACCCCAATCCTTTCTTTGCCTTTTGCTGTCCCAAAGGTCACCCCTGTCAAATGAAGGGTTTTGTGTGTGTGTTCTAATCCTCCGGGGACAGAGGTGATGTTTCGTTTTAGGCCACATTGGGCCTCAGATTTCATGGGAACCGGGTGGTCTTCGTTTGTATGCCCAGTGTGACCTGCTGTATCCTCTGTATCTCATTCAGAGAATGATATTTGGTTGAAAATTTGCTCTTTTTGTGACCTCGAAGGATGGACGAGTTGTTGATAGCGATCTGCAAGGTCTTGCAAAATCCAGCAGGAAACTCAATGCTGTCTGGGTCAAAGTTGGATATTCTGGGGTGTTTGCAAATACATTTTGGAAAAAGCGCTCGAGTTGAGTTCACATGTTGCTTGCTAAGTATCACAGTGGTCGTTTCTTACAAAATACCATTAGAGTTGCATACAGAAACTGCTTCCGTTTACAACAGTGAGTGCAAGCTAGATTAAAGTGATTATTACGTTTTGAATATGGATATTTTTCTTACAAAAACGCATCGATTCCTTACAGAAGACCTTTGTTCACCCCCCGAAGCCGTGTGAGACACTCTTTTTTTATGGATGGGCGCTTTTTATTTAACTGCTTTTGGACTGATGCATGCAACACCTGCTGAGTGGCATGAAACAGCTTGAAAGATCAAAGACCATTTTTAATATAACTCCGACTGGATTCGTCTGAAAGAAGAAAGTCATATACACCTAGGATGACTTGAGGGTGAGTAATTTATGGGCTAATTTTCATTTTTGGGTGAACTAACCCTTTAAA
>NW_015660878.1:2573927-2582121 GCF_001515625.1 Sinocyclocheilus rhinocerous | reverse complement strand
ATTATTACAAATTGTTAGTCTCTAATGTATATTTTCATTGTCATTGTTGCAAGACAAAGTTGTCATAGCCATGTTTCATTTTTCCCCCCTGATAATCCATAGCAATCCTTCCATTGTGAAATGAGGGATAAGAAAAATAAAGAAAGGATAGATAGATAGATAGATAGATAGATAGATAGATTTGGAGTCATTCAAACATTTAAGGAGAACATTTTTTGTAAAAAAAAAAGTAAATTGCTATCTAACATCAGACAATATATTTATCGGATTTATCGGTGCAGACTGTTGGGCTCAGACACATGGTACAGCTGGTGGGTTTAGACGCAGGTGTGTGTGTGTGTGTGTGTCAGTAAGGGAGCATCTTGCCACTGGATGATTAATACATTAGTTTTTATTTAGGCCTGTTGTAAAAATGCCAAAACGTTCATTTAGGTTTGAGTTTAGGTTAGTAACCGTAACCAGCTTAAATACCTATGGCATATGTTGATTTAGGTTGAATATGTGTGGTTCAGGATGTCTGCGGCCTCTACAGCTGATGTATGTCTTGAAGCGGCACCTCGTTAGACCTCCAGCACTGTGATTCAACGTGCAATTATGCTGCAAACTAATTCTGCACCAATCAATTCCGCTATTGATTAGTGATTGATCTGATGTTTACTTGTGAAAACAAAGCAAGAATATAATTTAACAGCTCTTTGTCACTGCCACAGGATCAGTTTATTAAAAATGGAAAATGTAATTATGATGGATGACCACATTCATTTGTGAAATATATCTGCCCTCTGACTGTTTTTACTCTCTCCTTCTTCCCCTCTTTTACTTTTTTGTTCTCTCTTTCTCTCTCAGGCGATATGAAATTAAATGTTTCAACATAATATGAAATGTTAATGTTTTAATATAAATGTAAAATAGGTTGTAGAAGAATTGAATTAAATCTTCACTCATGTAAGTCAAAAACTTTTGCCGCGTTTGCACATGATGCTAGTAGTATGTATTAAGACACATTCTAGTGTGTGCGTCTTCTGTTTTGTATGTTCTACCAGTTCCCAGCAACCCCAGCGTACAAATTAGCATCTACAGCTGCTCTTTAGCCCACAGCATTAAGATCCAGTGAAACAGCCTTGCCGTTCTCTCCAAGCCCTGTAATAACACACTCTCTGCCTGACCTGCACCTCCATTTGCAAATCCAAACTTCTGCCCAGTGTTCTCTCACTTTCCGTTTGGCTACAGGCGCCACTAAGTTCGCTCTAAATTGTAGGCTCAGACGAAAGACTCATTACCATAATACCAGCTGACAGCTGCTGTTTTTGGTGCAGGCCTAAGTGTGTGTTAAATGAAGTAAGTGGGAACAGGGACGTGTCATTTAAATAGCGTCGTCCCACAATCCCCCGTCGCAGCATCCCTGGTCCGGATTCCGTAATGCAAGGATGGAAATAAGCAGCATTGGACCGACCCTCTCCGAAAATCTCCTCCGCACACTCCAGCAATTCCATGCAAACACAATTTATATTCAGATGGGTCTTTCCATTAGATTTTTACAACAGCACAGTTTGGGGAGCGAGAGCGAAAGAGTGTTGCCCTCTGGGGTATTAGTTTAAAGCAGCGCTGTGAATTCTGCCGCACTTAAGCAATACATCATGTAAATAAAGAGATGTTTTATTCATTGTTGTGTATGCGCCAAATTTACCTGTAACTTCTTTAGCATCTCTAATGTTTTCGTGTTTTTGTGTTTGCGTATATGCATGTTCTTGTGCGCAGGCCTGTTCTTAGTATTGCTGTTTGGTAAATTTAATATGGATTCCAATAATGGCATGAGGTATTTTATGATTTTATTGACTCGGCTGTGAGGAACAGAGGTTACCTGTGTAATAAACTTTTATTAGTCACACAGGAAGACCACAAAACAACAGCCAGATAACAAAATAGCTAAACTGCTTATGCGATTTGTGTATATGTGAGAGAAAGGGATGGAGGGCTGTGCAGCCAAGCAAAATATGTGTATTTTGAATATATGAAGAGCTATGGTTTGCTGTACAGCTACCATTTACTTCAGCAAAACACTTTTTTGAATGTATTAGTCAGTTACTTGTGGAAGCCCATTTCCGCCACTGAATAAAAACATAAAAAAGGTAATTGTGAATTTTTTATCTCACCATTCTGACTTTTTTCTGACTTTTACATCTCGCAATTCTGACTTTTTTCTGACTTTTACATCTCGCAATTCTGACTTTTTTCTTGCAAATGCGAGTTTACATCTTGCAATTCTGACTTTTTTCTCTTGCAAATGTGAGTTTGTATCACACAATTCGGAGTAAAAAGTCAGAATCTCGCAATTGCGAGAAAAAAGTCAGAATTGTGAAATAGTCAGAATTGCAAGTAAAAAAAAATCAAAATTGTGAGATAAAAAGTATTTTTTTTTTTTTTTTCAGTAGTGGAAACGGGCTTCCATAACTACTTGAGTAACTGCTCTGACAAATTTAGTGTGACCAATTCATTAAAGGGGTCATATGATGTGATTTAAATTTTCCCTTTCTCTTTGGAGTGTTACAAGCTCTTGGTGCATAAAGAAGATCTGTAAAGTTGCAAAGACTAAAGTCTCAAATCCAAAGAGATATTCTTTATAAAAGTTAAAAGTCAGCCACGCCTACCTAAAACAGCTCGTTCTAACACGCCCCCACATGTCTACGTCACTATTTGGGCGGCGTTATGCAACTCTTCCCACATCTTCACGCAAAGAAAGAAGGCGTAACTTTTATTCTCACTGTAGTATTGTTGCCGCCGCCGCCATGTCGTGAATACGCTCTCTTCTCTTCTCTCCTCTCCTCTCAACTGTTGTCCACTCTATCGGAAAGAGTGGAAGAGTTTGTGACTCCAGCATCTGTTTGTGCCAAGGCATATTTTTCACTGGCTCAAACTTGTGTCCTTCAGAGGTTTGGGACAAATGCCACCACCTGTTTGAGTGGTTTTCTCTAGTCTAGAACTTTTTGCATATTTTTAGCATTATGAAATCATGCTCAAAATAAACAGTGAGTGCGTGAGAGAGATACAGAAATGCATTGCCTTATTGCAGTGCCTTAAAGATTTATTTACGCCTATATTGTATATCTTCTGATCACAAAAAGAGATGATTTACTCTGCTGTTTTTAATACAATAAAAGTAAGTGGTGACCAAGGTTTTTTATTATTATTATTATTTTGTACTATTAGAGTATTTATTATCATTTTATTAGGGTTTTTTGTTTGTTTGTTTTTTTGCCTTTTCAATTTTCGTTTTCATTTTAGTTTTAGTATTTGTTATGCAATTTTTTCATTTGCCTTAATAAACTCCTAATTTGCTGCTTATTAATAGTTAGTAAGGTATTAAGTTTAGGTATTGGGTAAGATTAGGGATGTATAATATGGTCATGCAGATTATGTGCTTTATAATTACTAATAATAATATTTTAATAATAGGCATGCTAATAAGCAGTTGGTCCCTATACTAAAGTGTTACCATTTTTTATATTTCTATTTAGCTTTAAAAGCTTTCTGTCTTTATTTTTTAGTAATTTTAATACTTCAAGTTTAATAATAATTTATATAATTTATTTGGCAAGGCAACATTTTTAAATTAAGTTTTAATTTAATTTAGGTTTTCATCTAATATATGTAATTAATTTTATTTCAACTTTATTTCATTTATTGAAATAGATTTTTAATAGTTTTAGTTTTGCTAATAATAACAAAAAATTATTTATATATGCACATCTTCAAATTTGGTGCTTTGCATGTCTATATGTGCCATAAATAAGATTAAAGAGATTTTTGCATTTGCATGTGTTTCTCACATAAATTACTCATATGACTTCAGAAGATTTGGCATATAGCACACTATTCATATGGACTGTTTTTATAGTATGTCATGGACTTTTATGATGTATTTTTCAGCTTGAAAGTTGGTCACCATCTACTTTTATTGTATGGAAAAGAACAGCGTGAACAAAAAGTCCTCATTTACTTTCTTAATAAATGCCAAATATCCAATTTTTCTGGAAAAATGTATGATTATATAAAACGGTTGCTGCTGCAATTAATGAGAGTTCAAATAAGGACAGATCAGTTGTTTTCTCTCAAAACGTCTCTATGGCTTCTTCCTTTTTTATAGTCTTGACGACAGACCGTGACGCCCGTCTATCTTCTCCTCTCCTTCTCTTCCATGCTCTCTCTCCTTCTCTCACTCTAGGGATTCTTATTTCCTGTTATCGGGTGCAGTAGCCTGTGAGAGATGCGTATTGACGGGAAGAAAGAGCCACATGTTTACGTTTGGTTGTGTTGGGGCTTTTTGCTTCCACCGTGGTTTGCCGTGTGGTTCATCTCTCAAGAATATGCACACATTCTCACATACTCACATTCACTCCTTTTTCCTTTGAACTCTCTCTTTCTCCTTGTGAATTTGCATGCAAATGCCGTGGAAACGTGCCACTGCATCTCTTGCTTTTTTCCTGACACACACTCTGTCTTTTTGTCTTTGTCTAGGACAAGTTGAGGACTGGAGGTTAAGTCTCTGAGCAGGAAGAGTGGAAGTTTGTATCTGTGATCTCACCGTTTATCGACTGTTGCCAAGGAAAGACGCCACCCAGAGACACACCTGAGCAGACCTGAAGCAGAATCTGCAGTGAACTGAGAGCTAGATACCCTTGAACCTTCCTTTTTTCCTATACCCTTTCCCATCACTTTTACCTTTCTACCTCCTTCCTGTTATTTCACCTTTATCCAGTAAAGGGGAAACTGGTATCCATTTCTGAAATGGACAGAATCAGTAAGCAGCGGCGATCATACAGTAGGTGGAACTCTAAGGTTCTGAGCACCTGAACCAGAATAGCACACAATGGATAGCACACAGTGAAGAGAACCGAACTAGACACCAAATATTGGCCACACTAGGCCAATCTAGACCCAACCACAACAGAATCCCAGAACTCTGAGTTGGTTCTAGATTTGGTCGGTCTGGTTGCGTAGCGTCATTTATCCTGTGATCCACCCTGCTAACCCACCACAATCCTCCATCACACTTCCCATTGCACTAGTCACATCCTCCAGCTGTTCATTGTGTTTTTGCGTGTGATATTCATTACCGTTTTTTTGTCTCGTCGTTCACACAAAAAGGTCAGGCCTGATCCCCTGATCTGCTTTAAAGAATAAACAATTCAAACCCTAAGCCACTTCTGACTGTGTCCTATTATTGTCTTAATACTAGGGCATAATTAAATGCATGTAACGAATTAACTACATGGCAATTAATTAATCAGAAATAATCACATGATATTTTATATAAAAGCCTACAAATCCGGTCTATTTCCGGCCTTGTTCAGTCAAATCGCATACATTTTGTCTGCGCTATTTCTTTTAACTGTTTTTCTACGTTACATCGTGTTTCGCTATTTTTCAGTCCTGTGCCGTAAATGCAGTGTTTTTAAAGATGTTTAAAAGGTGTTTTTAAAACTTTTAAATGCCTTTTCCATTTAGAATTTATTTTACTACAATTATTTAAATTGCTCCACATATAATCAAATCAGATCACATCTAGCTATTTTTAAATTTTTAAAGTGCAGCATTTTTATAAAATGTTTTAAAATGTTCCCTTTTTTTAATTATTATTTTTATTATTTAGAATTAATTTTACTACATTTACGAGTTCAATTGAATCTCAAATAATCAGAATTTCAGACCACTCTTTGGCAATAAGAGCTGCGTTTTTAAATAGTTTTTAAGATGCATAAAAATACGCTTTTTATTGAATTAATTGTACTACATTTATATGATCAATTGAATCAAAAATAAATACAATATCAGATCAGTCTTTAGCTGTTACATCGTGTCTCAAATGTTTCAGTCCTTGTGCCATTTTTAAAATGTTCTCAAGATGCATTTTAATACTTGTTTTTGTTTAGAAGTTATTTTACTAAATGAGTTAAATTGACAGCATTTGTTACATTCCCTAGTGAAAAAAAAATACTAAAATGTATTTGAAATACATTTATTTTGTGCCAAGTATACTACAAATACATTTACATATTTATGTGCTTAATAAAAAAACCCTGCAATTGTGCTTTTGGTATACTAAACTGGTACTGCATTCTAAAGTCTGCTAAATTGGAAAAACTAATTTTGTGCTTAATGTACTTTAATTGTGCAGAAGTAGAGATGAAGTCCAACTAAAGATATACTTTCGATTGTGCTAAAGTGGAACTATTCCATGTGTACTTCAGGGACACTTCAAATATCTTCCATTTAAAGATTATACAGAGATCATACAATCCTTGTTAGTGATATTAAAAAACACATGGTAGGCATAATATTAAGAAATGTGCATTGTACAATAAAGAAATACTCCAAATAAATTTTAATTATAATTTTATGTCAGTTAGTCTTAAGTGACATGTCAATAAATATATTTAAATTATATCTAGTATGAAATAAATGTATTTTAAATAATAGCATATGGTTTTTTTATGACATTGAGTTGTAGATTAGGAATAGTTTCATGAAAACCCTTTTTGCTATAGAGAATTGGGAAAAAGAATCGAGAGAGAACTGCAAAGAATGAGAGCGTTTGAAAGCATGTTTCCATCCTAAAGCGTAGCCTCTCTCTCTCTTTTATATCTCTTTCCCCTCCCTCATTCTCCTCACCATTTAAAATGTATCCGTCAGACTATGCAGTGTCGCTCCAGTAGTTATGGAGAGCAGTGAAAATGCCTCTTCACTTTCAGGCTAAAACCCGCTTCACACACACATACACACATTTATAAAGTTGCCAGCCATGAGAACTCCTCTCCATGCCAGATGAACATTCTCTGTGCACTGGTGGTCTGAAAACATGGCAAACACAAACATACCATCTCTGCTGGATCTCCTTTTCTCTCTCATACACACACACACACACACACACATCCCCAATGTTTGACTCCAGACACAGTTATGAAGGTATTGGAAGTTGGACTGACTAAATGAAGGCTGTTTTTCAGGTGAGGCCAAAGCTGGATGGACAGCACCACACAATGAATCACAATTTCTAGGCCAAGGGGTTTTTTTTGTAGCATCTGGGAATGTGTTGAATCCTCAGAGACCCTGTCAGTCAGGTACGTTTTGTTCCAGTTGAGACCCTCGATAGTCAAAATGAACCTAATTTACTTCCTTAAAGGAATAGTTCACCCAAAAAATGAAAATTAGCTGAACATTTACTCACCCTCGGGCCATCCAAGATGTAGATGAGTTTTTTCTTTGTCAGAAAAGATTTTGAGAAATGTAGCTTTACATCACTTGCTCACCAATGAATGCTCTGCAGTGAATGGGTGCCGTCAGAATGAGAGTCCAAACAAATGACAAAAACAAGACAATAATCCACAACTAATCCATGACTCTAGTCCATCAATTAGCATATTGTGAATTTAAAAAAACTACATGATTGTAAAATAATAATAAAAATCAATTATTAAGGTGTTTTAATTTTAAACCGTTGATTCTAGCAAAAATACCAGCTCATAATGCATAATAACGCTTACTCCAGTGAAAGATTCTATCTGCTGTTGTTCTCTCACATCAAAATCTACCGACATATTTGTCTATAACTGTTTTGGACTGTTTTCACTTGTAAATGGTGTTTGATCTATGCATATTTCTCCATTCAGATGAGATGATTATTCGCTGGAGAAAGAAGTATTATGGGAAAAACCTGGAACAAACTTACAAACACGCAAATTTTCACTTTACTAGACATTAATTAATGGACTGGAGTCGTGTGAATTACTTGTGTATTATTGTGTTTTTTTTTTGTTTTTTTTATCAGCTGTTTAAACACTCAATCTGACGGCACCCATTCACTGCAGAGGATCCATTGGTGAGCAAGTGATGTTTTGCAAAATTTCTCCAAACCTGTTCCAATGAAGAAACAAACTCATCTACTTTTTGTATAGCCTGAGAGTGAGTACATTTTAGTGCTGTCAAATGATTAATTGCGATTAATCGCATCCAAAATAAAAGTTTTTGTTTACATAATATATGTGTGTCTACTGTGTACATTTATTATGTATATATAAATGCACACACATACAGTATATATTTAGAAAATATTTACATGTATATACATTTATATATTTATATTCTTATATTTTATATTATATATAAATATATTTAATATATAAACATAACATATTTT
>NW_015660878.1:2525651-2573770 GCF_001515625.1 Sinocyclocheilus rhinocerous | reverse complement strand
GATCTTTAATATCTTCATTTTCTCTGAGATAGTTCTTCTTTAATATAAACCAATAGTTATGTTAACCAATAGCCAAGTAACTTGTATAATTTTGCTTTGTTTCGGTATTTAATAGTTACTATTTGCCATCCTTTTTTTTGTTGAATATCCTGTTTTACTTGGAAATACATCACATTACAGAAGTCAAATGCTAAAGTTGCGAAAAATTGTGGAAATGGCTCTGGTGGCAGCACTCACTCAAATCACAATAGAAAACTCTGAGTGAAATCTCATTGGTCCAAATAACTGCAAATTAAAACTACATGTTTTGTTTGACTTTCTGCTGGAAAAAAAGCATCTTGAACCTGTCTGGTTTGCTGGTCTCCCAGCCAGGCTGAACTGGTATTTAGCTGGTTTATCAACATGGGCTGCGTTTCCCAAAAGCATCAAGATCTTTAATATCTTCATTTTCTCTGAGATAGTTCTTCTTTAATATAAACCAATAGTTATGTTCCAAGTAACCCAAGTAACTTGTATAATTTTGCTTTGTTTCGGTATTTCATAGTCACTGTTTGCTATCCGTTTTTTTTTTTTTTTTGAATATTCTGTTTTACTTGGAAATACCTCACATTACCAGAGTAAAATGAGTTGCGAAAAATTGTGCCAATGGCTCTGGTGGCAGCCCTCACTTAAATGACAACGGGAAACTCTGTGTGAAATCTCATTGGTCCAAATAACTGCAAATTAAGCCTACATGTTTTGTTTGACGCCCTGCTAGGAAAAAATGCATCTTGAACCAGTCTGGTTTGCTGGTTTTATACGATGTAAGCTGGTCTACCTGGTTTCCCAGCCAGGCTGAACTGGTATTTAGCTGGTTTATCAACATGGGCTGCGTTTCCCAAAAGCATCATAAGCACATAAGTACATCGTAGACCCATTGAAACCAATGGCGGTACGATCAACTTGGGCTTACGATGCTTTTGGGGTATGCAGTCCAGCTCAAAGTTCCAACAAAACCTCTCTAAAACCACCATACAGACCAGTCTGACCAGCTATGACCAGCAAATTAGTTTAAAGCCTAAACTGGTTTGTTGGTCATACTGTAGCTAGTCTCCCTTAGCTGGTCAGAGTGGTCTGTTTGGAGGTTTTAGAGAGGTTCTGAGCAGTTTCTATTACACTGTCAGAAAAAAGAAAAGTGCAAACATTGTACCTTTAACAGTACAACTCTTCTCACTGGGGCAGAAGCCTTAAGCGACAATTTTGTACCTCATCTACCATTAAAAGATTAATTTTAGTACCTTAGAGTAGTAGCATATACCCTTAAGGTTCTACTATGAACATTGTAGGGGTAAATAAGGTTCAAAGCTTAGCACTTTTGGTGTGGATAGACATGTTTCCTGACATTTTAAACTTATGTTCGGTTAGTGTTAATTAGTAGTGTCGCACTTAATGTCGATTACTAAGTGTTTGGAACAAAGTTTAGAGTGTTTGCTTGTTTTCACTCTCTCTTTCTCTCTCCCATGTATGGCTATCTTTAAAAACCCTCTTTTTTAGTTTTAGAAGTGATGAGTTTGCGTGTGTTTGCAAGAGAGCGCGAGATCAAGGGAATCCAAGGTTACAGTCGACATGCATACTTCCTCCTGAGATTAGGGACACGATAATGAGCGTCAGTGCTGCTGTCTTGGCGACAGGATGTGAAGGTGTGTGAGTGCCTGGTCTCGGGGTGCGTGTTTGTGAGGGATGAACCTTTCAGTGGGAGAAAAATGGAGGAGTCACAGCAGAGGCCTGAGTGTGGCATGTGCTGATAGAAGTTTAACTTTCTTTACTTGGCTACAAATCTCTGTGTCTTCCTTAATGCTGTAACTCATCTAAAGTGAACTGAAGACTGGAAAGTTACAAAAATAGCTAGTTTACTCCACTTTACTAGTTCCCTAAGTTTAAATGTTTTTGATAAAGTGCTTTTGTTGGAGAAATGGCATGATCATTTGGAATTAAACTAAGAATACCTTTTAGGTTCCAAATTCATTCCTTGGATTGATGTAGCAAACAGGATACAGAAATGCAGTTCGAATTTTAAAAAAATTAATGAGAGTTGAACCAAAGACTGTATATAAACCACTCATTACCATAAATGTAGAAAGTGCATATGCAATTTGGCAGAATAAGTCTAGTCTTTAAATAAAAGGGCCAATCAGCATTTGGTTAAGTCATCACATCACTGCAACTGCTGTTGGAAGCTCCTGTTAGAAAAATTCAGTATCTTGAGATTCACATTTTGGAATGCTTATGCCGCATTAGCTGGACCAACCCGAAATATAAACCTTTTTTCAAATATTTGAGCATTAAAACAACATTTATGAGTCAGTTCATGTGAGAATTTGCCACTCATTTGAAATGTGTTAATTAAACATGAATTTGGGCAGCAGTTGAGATTTTAGTATTTGCCCATTTAGGTAGATAGGAGTTGGTCTTGCATGCCCGAAATTGCTGTCTGGAGTCGTTGCAAATATGGCTGTCGAGTTAACTGACTTGGATTGATCTTTCAAGAAAAAAATATTTTTTAACCAGAAAAGGAAACGTTAGAAAATAAAAGTATAGAAAAGTAAAGCATTAAAAATGGGCTTGTTTTAAAAAAGTAAGTTTTGAAAAAAGTTTTAACCTTGGAATTTCAAGGTTTATAGGCCTTACAGACATTGGATGGATGGATGGAAATATGAATGGGTGGATGGAAACAGTAGCTGTGTAAGTTGAACTTACTTTGCGTCTGTTAAATATTGTATATATTTGTGTAGTATCAATGCAATCTTGACGTACTCCATCCACTTTATGTGTTTGACACCAGTTGCATTGCTCTCCCAGCATTCACGACTTCTCTCCCGTGGCCTCATGGGATAGTAAAGTGTTCATCAGTTCTTCTGAATTTTGCCAAAAGCAGTAGGTCATACAGGTTCTTTTCGCCTGCTGTGTTTCGAATACTATGTAATCGGATATACTTCTTTGGCATACAATTTTTGCATACTATATAGTAGGAAAGTATGCATATACAGATGCAGGGAGATATTATTTTTGCAATGCTGTTTATGCTAGTCACTAAATTACAAAAATTATGCACTCACCTTTAAAGTCACAATGAAGCAGCAACAGATCTTCAGTATTGTAATGAGCATCCAAGCAGGCATGCAAATTGGATTTTGAGATGTGGGTGTTGCACTCTAAAATGGAGGTAGATGAACATGAGCTTGGAAGGGGGCGGGGTTTAATTGGACTAAATGATAGGAAAAGTCCAGCGTGCATCACCAGAGAGAAGTCTTGCCATTTTCACCAGGTCCTGATTTGACATTTTTAGGACAAGATTTCAAAATCAAAACATTTAAAAAAAATGAAATGTATGCGTAGATGTGTTGTTCACAATAAGATCAATACCATGCATTTAGAACATAGATAGGGTGAATTTAATTTGCATGCCGACTTAAAGTAACAAGCTTTCAGCTTCCTTGTGGTAATTTGACAGGTAGAGCCAGTGTGTAAATGTCAGTGATCCACAGGTGCACACTGACTCAAGCGTTCAGTATACATATACTTTTCTCTCTCTGAGCTGCTGTTTTGTAGGCAGAGTGTACTGAACATAAACCTATCCATGTGTGAACTCTCAATCCCTTTTACTGTGAGACTGGAAAACTGGTTTTCCCTTTGAGGGGATTTGAATGTTTTCCTCTGCTAGTGTATCTGCCCCCCTCCCGCTCATGTACTCTCTGCTGTTCATCCCTCCCTCTGAGGAGCGCTGAAATGTCTTCAGTCCCTTTTACAAGGCAGTAATGTCCTCTTCCCTGCCCTAATCCTACACAACCCCCTTTTTTTATTTGCGTGGCATGGGAAGGGGAGAGATATGCTTCTATTAAACAAGCTTACAGAGTCACACCGGACCGGAACTGCTTGATAAACTTGGCATAATGAGAGATTGGAATGAGAAAAGATAAAAGTGATTCATTTCTCTTTTTTTTCGGTCACACATTCTGAATATATTGTCTGATTCAACAAATGTCAAGTGTCTGTCTCAAGAGAATCGTTCGCTCTTTTTCCTCTGACATACACACACACACATACGCAGACGGGAGCATTATCGCTTGGTATATGACTGCTTTCTTGTCCGCTTTTATTGGTTTGTGTCTCGAGGTTGGGAAATTCCATCAAGGGAATGTGTGGAGAAGAATAAACCCGTCTCCATCTTGACTTACCTGCAAAGCTGTGTAATTTCTGTTAGACGTGTTAAAGCTCCCTCACATCCTCCTGCTAAGAGCGCTGGGATTCCAAGAACTGCTCCCTTTATGATGAGCTTGCACACACACCTGCTTTTGTGTGTGTGTGTGTGTGTGTGTTATAGCACAAGAGCGATAACATACAGCCGTCCTCGTGGACTGACCTGCACACACACACACATAAACGGCATATATGTGTCAGCTCCAGGTGAAGGGGGGTCCTCTTGACCCTTCCTCGTGGCTGTTCTGTTGATCATAGATGGCACTAAATCTAATTTCAACACATTTATTGAATGCTTATGCTCTTACTAATCGTGCATATTTTTTTTAATAAAGAGTTTTTTTTAAAGCAGTCAAGTAGCTTTATAGCTTTATACATATTCATTATCATAATATATAGGTTATATTTTCATCCTCATTAGTTATCATAACCTATAGTCCTGTAATCATTCAATCTGAATTCGTAGTCTATTGTTTATATACTTTTAATTATATACTAATTTATTATGAAAAATTATATAAAAGAATTTATTAAAAACATTTCTTAGTACAATTAATATTTTTGAATTAGCTTATTTTTAGATTGATTTGTACGCTTATTTTTATATTTTTATCAGTTTGCTTTTTTTAAGTTGTAGTCTTGTTTTTGTAATTTTTATTTGCATTTTATCATATTTTAGTTTAAATCATTTAAAATGTATGTTTAGCTGTGTTTTTGTTTCAGTTTTAGTTTACATTATTTCAACTTCAACTTAGTTGCCAATTAATCAATTGTTACGTTTCGTTCAATTTTTAGTGTTATTTCAAAAGAAGTAGTTAATTTTAGATAAAGGTAACAATAACAACACTGATAAAAATAATTTGTATTCTAATTTATTCTGATGTATCTATGTGACTGAGACTTAATTACTCATTAATTAATTATTCAACTATGCTTTCAAAATCCACACATTTATATGTATTTAGCAAAAATCGGAGTTTGAATAAGTCTGCACAGCTGTCACTTCTGAACCTCTCTGCATTCGTTTTCCTGTTTTCTTATAATATATCTGTCAAGTCGATTTCACCTAGTGCATGTTGGGTTGTCATATATGCTGCCTTTATACTAAGGCCCATTGGTGTCCTGCTTTGTGCCTGACCTACTGCTAACTCTTACCATATGAGCCTGTAAGGCTGATCAGCCTGTCAGGCACAAACCGGGACCCCTTGTGCATACAGTGTATGGCCATTTCTATTTCAGATCTCATTCCTTTCTTCCTTCAGAAGCTCTATTTTTGAAAAACCAATATCATCATATGCAAATACCCATATAATTACAAGTCATATCTTTTAAATAGCTCTTTTACATTCATTGCCTCCTGTTATCTGCAGGACAGAAGTCATTGGCGTTGTTTATGCGTATGGTTTGTTTTTTTCATTGGACATCTTCACAAACAAAAGAAGCCCATTAGGGGCTGTTGAGGGGTCCTTCACTCAAGTGAACTAATCTTAAATGAGAGCCCAATCAGAGGTAGCCGGCCCTGATGCCTGATGGCTTAATTACCTGTTCCTGTAATACTAATCATAGTTAAATATTTATAAGGGGAAAATCTTTTGTTTAGGCTTGACCTTTCTCTGGGGCTCATTAGCATCTGCTTATTAGCTTGTTTTATTTTTTTCTTTCCTTCATGGCCCTTGGGCCGTTACTGATTTTGATTATGAAAGTGACGGCGACTGCTATGAATGCGGGTTAACTCAAGAACAACATGACATTTGCTTATCTGTGTTCATTGCTTGAGAGTGGGACGTTTGGGACGTGTGTATGTTTTCGAGGGGGTCGAGGTGGGTGGGTAATAGTTATTTTCTCTGTCCGAGGAGACCGGGCGAATCTTATCTGCGGCGTGCACCATTGTCTTCAATCGATTTGATCATAGATGGCACTAAATCTAATTTCAACACATTTATTGAATGCTTATGCTCTTACTAATCGTGCATATTTTTTTTAATAAAGAGTTTTTTTTAAAGCAGTCAAGTAGCTTTATAGCTTTATACATATTCATTATCATAATATATAGGTTATATTTTCATCCTCATTAGTTATCATAACCTATAGTCCTGTAATCATTCAATCTGAATTCGTAGTCTATTGTTTATATACTTTTAATTATATACTAATTTATTATGAAAAATTATATAAAATAATTTATTAAAAACATTTCTTAGTACAATTAATATTTTTGAATTAGCTTATTTTTAGATTGATTTGTACGCTTATTTTTATATTTTTATCAGTTTGCTTTTTTTAAGTTGTAGTCTTGTTTTTGTAATTTTTATTTGCATTTTATCATATTTTAGTTTAAATCATTTAAAATGTATGTTTAGCTGTGTTTTTGTTTCAGTTTTAGTTTACATTATTTCAACTTCAACTTAGTTGCCAATTAATCAATTGTTACGTTTCGTTCAATTTTTAGTGTTATTTCAAAAGAAGTAGTTAATTTTAGATAAAGGTAACAATAACAACACTGATAAAAATAATTTGTATTCTAATTTATTCTGATGTATCTATGTGACTGAGACTTAATTACTCATTAATTAATTATTCAACTATGCTTTCAAAATCCACACATTTATATGTATTTAGCAAAAATCGGAGTTTGAATAAGTCTGCACAGCTGTCACTTCTGAACCTCTCTGCATTCGTTTTCCTGTTTTCTTATAATATATCTGTCAAGTCGATTTCACCTAGTGCATGTTGGGTTGTCATATATGCTGCCTTTATACTAAGGCCCATTGGTGTCCTGCTTTGTGCCTGACCTACTGCTAACTCTTACCATATGAGCCTGTAAGGCTGATCAGCCTGTCAGGCACAAACCGGGACCCCTTGTGCATACAGTGTATGGCCATTTCTATTTCAGATCTCATTCCTTTCTTCCTTCAGAAGCTCTATTTTTGAAAAACCAATATCATCATATGCAAATACCCATATAATTACAAGTCATATCTTTTAAATAGCTCTTTTACATTCATTGCCTCCTGTTATCTGCAGGACAGAAGTCATTGGCGTTGTTTATGCGTATGGTTTGTTTTTTTCATTGGACATCTTCACAAACAAAAGAAGCCCATTAGGGGCTGTTGAGGGGTCCTTCACTCAAGTGAACTAATCTTAAATGAGAGCCCAATCAGAGGTAGCCGGCCCTGATGCCTGATGGCTTAATTACCTGTTCCTGTAATACTAATCATAGTTAAATATTTATAAGGGGAAAATCTTTTGTTTAGACTTGACCTTTCTCTGGGGCTCATTAGCATCTGCTTATTAGCTTGTTTTATTTTTTTCTTTCCTTCATGGCCCTTGGGCCGTTACTGATTTTGATTATGAAAGTGACGGCGACTGCTATGAATGCGGGTTAACTCAAGAACAACATGACATTTGCTTATCTGTGTTCATTGCTTGAGAGTGGGACGTTTGGGACGTGTGTATGTTTTCGAGGGGGTCGAGGTGGGTGGGTAATAGTTATTTTCTCTGTCCGAGGAGACCAGGCGAATCTTATCTGCGGCGTGCACCATTGTCTTCAATCGACCGCGAATAAAGCAGATTCATATCCACCCGAAGAGCGCACATGTTTGTATGGACGAGAACGGCAGCTTTTTGTATGCTCAGCGCTTTGACTGACCGGGATGATTGGATTTTGCTGTTCCGTGCGAATTACCATCCAACACACCCCCAATTCTACAACACTCCCCCACAAACTCTCTTCCCCCAGGCCATCCCGATGCCCTCAATCACAAAAACAGAAAAGGTCTTTCATGTAAAAATGGAGCGGATAGCATTCCCTCAGGCAAACTGAAAGGCAGAGATGCTTTTCTCTTTCTCTCTCACCTCAAGAGTGTTGGTGTTTTATTGGTGAGCCGTGTGTCAGTGCTCTGGTCTCGAGTGTTTCTCGGTACTCGGAAAACATCCAGTGCAGCTTTAGATGTGCAAAACGCAAACTAGAATCCACACACTATGCAAATACACAAGCTTTAAATCATTTAAAATATTCTGACAAGACAGTAATGCTAAATAGTTTCAGGATTTGTTTGCTAACTGCTGGATTTTGTAGTACTGCCCGTTGTGCGTTCACTACCTGTTCACACTCTAATTTGGGGGGGGAAATAACATCTCAATAGATCTATATGATTAAAATGTACAATATTAGGAATGATCTGAAAACTGAGAGGACACAATATAAAACCTAATTTGCTTAAGAATATACTGTAAATACAGCTCAAGAATATAAAATCGGTTAGTAGTGTTTTCTATTTAGTCATATTATACAGCGCTCTTCGATACTCTATTTCGATTGGTGAGCATGCAGAGGTTAGATATTTAATAATATTCATCATTTTCAATATATGAGTCATCTCACCACATATATCATCTGTTTTCTTCTACCATCTGACTTTTTGCTCATCCTCCATATTTATGTTAATATTTATCTAACAATCAGTAAGGCAAAGTAATGGTGGTGGAAAAACAAGAAAACGTAAAACGAAGCCAATGAATTCACCCACCAGTTCATCCATGTCAACGCTGTATGTCAGAATGTTCATCCGACTCATTCTCACATTACAGATCACACTCTTTGGTTCATACCAAAAGCGTGGTGACATTTACCACTGTTCAACAAATATTCACCAGTGAAATCCAGTCATTTTAATAGGAATCCATCCAATTGGTAATTTTTTTGTAAAGGCAAAAGATTTACGAACAGATTTCTCAAAGGGTTCAAGTTGGACATGCACATTTGGTGCATTGACCAACAGAATGCTGCCTCATACATTGTTACACTTATAATAGACAGTTTTTTTACCTGCAAAATTTTGCCACAATTTTTCTACTGTGATCACAACTCAAGACAAATGGCACCATATTGCATATCAGTTCTCGGCTATATTGAAAATGACCTCAGATTACTTAAATATTAATATCTATGTTTGTCTTGTTGCTAAACCATTTCTTTTGTACATTATTATTTTTATTTTTTGACCAGTTGTCTGTTAAATGTTGCATAAAATCATTATTGTTTTTTATGTGGTCATTTTTTTTCTTTTTCTTTTTTTTCTTTCAGTGTCCAAAAAACTTGCAAAAAGTAGTTTCCAAAAACTTAAAATGTAGTTAGTTGCTACACCCGTTTCCTGTTAAAATTAATATTGGATATTATTACATTGTGCATATGTTCCAAACTTGAACAATAGAGCAGCTCACATGGGAGTTCGGTTTCAGCTTGTGAGGTATAATGGTCCCACTCACCTTCTCTCTGCATCATTTCCTGTCACCTCTGTATAGTTTCTCTACATAAAAGTGTCAAAATGCCCCAAAATAGCATTTAAAACATACACACACACATCTTTGATGTTTCTGTGAGTCATTTGTTAGTCGTAGGCACCATGAACACTCACAATCCCCTTTCCAGCTCAAACTTATTACCCACCAGTCAGCACAGTAACAATCATCTCAATCGACCCCGGCTGGAGCCGATATACCATACAGACAAATATCTCAATCTGTACTATAACTATATCATCAGCACAATGACAAATCAAGCCAATAAATGCTGGCAGCTGAAGTCTGACATAAGATTTGCACTATCCCAGAGGGGAATCCAGTGGTCGGGGTTGTAGATGAATGCTGTGCTTATTTACAGAACAATTTCAGAGTGCGCTGGCCCTCTTCATAACCTCTAGTGGGGTGTGTGTGTGTGTGTATGTGTGTGTCCACTCTTAATGAGACTCTGTGGCCCAAGGACTGTCATTACCACATTCTAAAGTGTGACGTATACCACGATCCTGTTAAAATTAATATTGGATATTATTACATTGTGCATATGTTCCAAACTTGAACAATAGAACAGCTCACATGGGAGTTCGGTTTCAGCTTGTGAGGTATAATGGTCCCACTCACCTTCTCTCTGCATCATTTCCTGTCACCTCTGTATAGTTTCTCTACATAAAAGTGTCAAAATGCCCCAAAATAGCATTTAAAACATACACACACACATCTTTGATGTTTCTGTGAGTCATTTGTTAGTCGTAGGCACCATGAACACTCACAATCCCCTTTCCAGCTCAAACTTATTACCCACCAGTCAGCACAGTAACAATCATCTCAATCGACCCCGGCTGGAGCCGATATACCATACAGACAAATATCTCAATCTGTACTATAACTATATCATCAGCACAATGACAAATCAAGCCAATAAATGCTGGCAGCTGAAGTCTGACATAAGATTTGCACTATCCCAGAGGGGAATCCAGTGGTCGGGGTTGTAGATGAATGCTGTGCTTATTTACAGAACAATTTCAGAGTGCGCTGGCCCTCTTCATAACCTCTAGTGGGGTGTGTGTGTGTGTGTATGTGTGTGTCCACTCTTAATGAGACTCTGTGGCCCAAGGACTGTCATTACCACATTCTAAAGTGTGACGTATACCACGAGCCACAGACCATCAATACACACACCGTCACACACAGATAATAGACAGCCATTTATACCCCAAATAATTCCAAATCTGTTCACTACAGGCACATTTAAGGTCCAGAGATCATTGCGGCAGAGGCAGAGCGTAGCTGAATGACTGACTGGTAGCCATCATTATCAGACATGTTCCGCTCGACATGCGAGTCCAGACTGAGGAGGAGGTGAGAAGGGCCCATGTTCAGTGAGTGTGTAATAAAGCTGGGTTTGGATCAGGGTCACTGACTCGAGTGCCATTTATTTCTGCGAGGAGACTAGTCTGCTGTGTGCTTTAAATTACTGCGGACGGGCTTGGTGAAACCTGGATTACTTGGTGCCGCGTGAGCAGACGGTAATATACTTGTGAGTAGCTGACATGAAATTTCAAGCAGTGATAGCCATGTCCTGTAGTGTGACATGTTATGCTTCATATAAAACTATTTCTAATTCTTTTGTAGGTAATAGTTTACCTAAAAATTTATATTTTTATATCCATTTGTGTACATTCAAATGTTTAGAGCCTGTTTTGATGTCCATGGTGCCAAATGTCACTGGTTATCTCATAACTCTCCAATTTGAATATGCACATAACAGATGTTCTGACTATTTTTATGGTACTTTTATGATACATTTTGAAGCTAGACAGACATGGTTGCCATTCAGTTACATTGTGCTGAAAACGGCATTGAACATCCTGCATTAAAACGGAGGAAAGAAAGTCATACAAGTTTGAAAGTCCATAAGAATGAGTAAATGAAGACATTTTTCATTTTTGTGTGACTTATCCTTTTAAAAGTAGAGTTTTGACATCAAGATCGACCATTACGTACAAAATACATACATACAATATACAAACTCTACAGTTTGTATAAGTTCAAAAGTTTTGGGTTGGTAAGACTTTTCAATGTTTTTAAAAGAAGTCTCTTACCAAGGCTTTGTCTATACATTTAGGTGCATTTATTTAATTAAAAATAAGGTAACACTTTATTTTAAGGTGTTCTTGTTAGACGTTACGTGTACTTACTATTATAATAACAATAATAACCCTAAGCCAAACCCTAACCCTAACCATATAGTAAGTACATGTAGTTAATTAATATTACTTATTACTTTTACACTGAGTATAATTACACTGTAACAAGGACACCTTAAAATAAAGTGTAACCAAAAATGATACAGTAAAACAGTAGGTCTAACATTCCTGTTTATTCCTGTAATGGCCAAGCTGGCAAATCTTCAGTGTCACACGATCCTTCAGAAATCATTCTAATATGCTGATTCGGTGTTCACGAATCATTTATTATTATCAATGTTGAAAACGGTTGTCCTGCTTAATATTTTCATGGAAACCAAGATTGTTCAGGATTTCTTTGATGAACAGAAACCTCAAAGATCTTTTGTAACATTATAAATGTCTTTACTGTCCCTTTAGATTAATTTAATGCATTCTTGCTGATTAAAGGTATTCTTAAAAAATATTCTAATTGACCTCAAACTTTTGAATGGGTAGTATGCAAAGTTATATAGTGTTATCAATTCATGTGATAATATGCATTAATGTCCCACTATGACTCAGTATTTGCATCTCTCTCTCTCTCTCTGTGTGTGTGTGTGTGTGTGTGTGTGTGTTAATAATTGTAATTTGTGTTCTCCTCACAGACCCTCACTGTCTCTGTGTTCCGGCCTTCAGGACAGAAGCAGTCATCCATAAACCACATCATCTAGATCTTTATTTATTTTGCCACCAATCAACTCTGAGCAGCCTGCCGGACAGCTGCAGCAAGTGAAGTCACTTTACGCTCATTAGCATGGACAAGAGATGAGACCCTAGACACACACACACCACAGATTCCCTCCCTCCACCCATTTATGAGTGTGTCGTGCCTGTGCATGTAGCACTGAGGAGCTCCAGAAACCTCTCTCCGGATTTCAATTGTGGGTTGGCATTCATATGTTTGCATATATATATTTATGGTCTCAGATATTTTTAATTTGTTTTAATGGATACAGGTTTGACTTCCCAGGAGGGAGCGAACAGCTTCAACACACTCTTATACATGAAAATGAAGGAAGGAAAATTTGAGCATAGGAAAAGCAAAGTGGAGATGAGATGAGAAGAGAACAGATGGTACGTGGTGGGATAACTCATAAAAATGGCTTTTTACCATTGCAAAACTAAGTTCCCAAACAAAAAAGTACCATAAATCATACTATGTTATTGTGACGGTACTTTGATATATATACCTAGGTAATGAATGACTAACATGGTATATTGCAAATACTTAAAAACACATGAAACATGAAATAACCATGTTAATCTGAAAAACATGTACTGTTCTTTCTTATAGTGCTTCTTATTAAGCATAAATGCAAAAGCTAACAAGAATATAGAGACATGTGTTCTTGAGACACCTTGCAGGTTCATCTTGAGCAGAAAATTGGATTTCATGAAAATGCTATTTTAAATATGAAAGAGTGAGTGGAGACAATAAAAAAACCTAAAGGAGCGATGAGGTGAGCACGGGTATGAAAGCAATAAAAAGAGAGAGGAGGGAGAGATGGTTAGAGGATAAAAGGGAATTGTGGGGCGGAAAAGAGAGATACGAAAGGCTTGTCAAGTGGAGGGGAGAGATGCAGGGCTGAGTGTTAGTTCCTCTTCATTTGCTCTCTGTATGTGGTGTAGAGGTCAGGCTGAGAGCTGGGACTCGGGCCATGAAGGAGAGAGCAAAGACAGCCTTAGGCAGGAATACACTCAACCTGTACACACTAATGTTCTCTTTCTCTGTCGTAAGACACATTTACATGCTGATATTTGTAATATATGGGTTTAATATATTACTGTATCAATGTTAAAGAAAAGAAAGACCTTTAAATATATATAGTTCTTAGACATGTCAGTTACATATGGTACACATATTAATCATTCTCAATAAGTCATGTAAATAAGTCTTAATGACATAAGTCATGCAGGGGTCCTCTTTCTGATATAACATCCTATCTCCCCCCCCCCAAATTAACATTTCTGCAAGTTAATTTGAGTTTCCAGTTAATTAATTTCACATAACATTTTTGGTTGTTAAGCAAGCAAGTAAATAAAAAGAAAAATATTTAGCAGTTAAGCATAATTCCAAACTACAGTAGGCTACCTGTTTTGTTTTTTTGTCTTCATTATGATATCAGGAATTTTTTTTAATATATTTTTGTTAATAATAAAGCAGGTCCTTTTAAGTCATTGTATGTATGAATTTAATTTGTAGTGTATTTTTTTGAAAATAATGAGCTTCGTGTTCCTTATATTTAGCACTGAAAAGTATTTTTTGAGATCTGAGTAACAAATAGTAATGTATGTTGCATAGCCCTGGAATTGCATAATGTAGTGATGTCAGACAGAACTGACAGATAAAATACAGAGCCAGAATTCAGACATGGATGACACACTGTCGCCTCATTTCAATCTTCTAAACATGCGGCGGCCCAAAGATTCCTCCATCAAGTGAGTTGTGTTTACCTTCACCTCAGTAATCATGGGATATAATCAGCAGATGGAGCGAGAGGGGCTGCGCTGTTTCCATTTCCGAAATCAAATATGTGCTCATCATAAAAAAAGAGGACGAAAAGAAAAAAAGCCATCAGAGGAATCCATCAGATCAGCGGAATAAATCTAATTTCCCTACAAATACATCTGTAATATTTCAAATCCACGGCCCGGGTTAATCTAAGGCTTCATTTACATTAAAATAAAGCCAAAGTCGTGTCTTATCAATAATAAGAAGCTGGCGGAAAAATAAATGAAGTTTAAGGCGGTGGAGGGGAGAGAGCGCAGGGTTTTCTTGTGTGTTTTATTCTCAAAGAGTCAATAAAATATAAAGAGACTCAATTATTCTATTAAGCTGAAACATTGCATCATCACTGAGCGTTACTGAGTCAACAGAGATCTTCGGCCGTGTTTGATGAAGTTTGGTTTTGGCAGAGCATACTTGATAAGCAGAGCCTCGCTGGAGGTGGCTGTTTTACAAATGAATGAGAGAAGAAGGGAGGAAGTGTTCTCTGGAACTATGTTATTTTCAGTGGTGTTTGCTATTAAACTTTGACATATCACTCCTGCACCATTTGTGCTACAGACATGAATGATACCTCAAATTACTGTTGTGCTACAATTTTTTGACGCGATCAGACATAAATAATATAAAATTACTTGAAAGTAAATATAAAATTACAGTCAAGAAGGAATCTGGGGCTGTTCAGTGTTCTAAATGAGGTTCATTTCGATAGGAATTCATGCAATAGCAAAAGATATAGCCATGCAGATTTCGCAACAGGTTTAATAGGAATTTATGCAATCTGGAATTTTGCATGGGGACGAAAGATTTTCCCATGCAGATTTTACTGCAGGTTCAGGTTGGTCATGGAGATTTCTTGCGTTAACCAACAGAAAGTTGTTTGGTTTGAAAGTGATTTCTATGTGAGCTTCATATATCGCAAAACTATAGACAATGGATTTTTTTGGACGTAAAAGTTTGCTGAAATTTAGCTAATGTGATCACACTTTAGATTGTTTCTGTGATTTGGCCCCAGGGGGCAGGGACTTTCTATCTATCATAAGTTTTACATTAAGGTCAGACAGGTTCTAACTGAAATCCCCATGGTTACTAAACAGATGGATGAGCCCGTTTTAAATAAGCCAGTAAGCAACCTCCTAGAAACACCCTAGCAACCAGCCAGAACCACTTTGCAACCTCATAGCAATACACTTACAACCACTTACAACACTAATAAAAGCATAACAGCACCCTACTGTCATGGCAGCAAGCTCTCACATTTTGTTCAAAAATTGTACAAATTTAGTTTTTACTGTCTTTATTATTATTTAATATTGTTCCAGGAGGAAGCTGAGTGTAGAGAGAGAGAGAGATAAAGAGAGAGACTCTTTCTCCTCTCAGGGTGTGAGACGCATGCTGACTACACCACACTGCAGTAGTGAGGTCAGATCCTCTTCATCATAATGAGACATTCTGAGAACAGGAAACTGCAGTGCTCACACACACCTACACTTCCTCAATGCTACTTAACACACCCTCGGTTTTCCAGTGTACAGACAACACAGTGCATTTCAGTTACAGTAAAACATATATGACACAAGCCCACATGCTTCTGCTGACAATATCACACAGTATGTCCATGTTTAAAACAACACAGGTGCACCTAATCATTGCTGTAGTCTCAAATGATGTACTATACACTGTATACTTGGCAAAGCGTTTGGATTTTTGAAGGGTGATGCTGTTTCAAATGGAACAAAGAGTAGTATTGTTCCTTGTTTGGTGTTGCTGCTAAATTTAGCATGTTAGCTTACCTGAGTGGAATGGCTTTTTACATTTACATTTTTACATTTACTTTTTACAAAATGTCGGTATCGTCAGCAAGCAGAATATCTAGACAGCACACTGAATGTTTATGCGGCTACCAATGAATTTATTAAATATCCAATATTAACTCAATATTTCCTATACATTTTTGCTCTAATAAGATTTCCCCAATAAACGGGCAAGAATGAACTCATGAATGAGCTGTCCTCCGTGATTCTTGTTCTTTCAAACACTTGAACATGATAACTCGTAATTACAACTTTAGAAGAGGGAAGTAGGAAATAGCACGTAAAAACAGCATCGATATATGTAAAAAGCCATTTATGTGCATAGCAGGAAACTGCAGTGCTCACACACACCTACACTTCCTCAATGCTACTTAACACACCCTCGGTTTTCCAGTGTACAGACAACACAGTGCATTTCAGTTACAGTAAAACATATATGACACAAGCCCACATGCTTCTGCTGACAATATCACACAGTATGTCCATGTTTAAAACAACACAGGTGCACCTAATCATTGCTGTAGTCTCAAATGATGTACTATACACTGTATACTTGGCAAAGCGTTTGGATTTTTGAAGGGTGATGCTGTTTCAAATGGAACAAAGAGTAGTATTGTTCCTTGTTTGGTGTTGCTGCTAAATTTAGCATGTTAGCTTACCTGAGTGGAATGGCTTTTTACATTTACATTTTTACATTTACTTTTTACAAAATGTCGGTATCGTCAGCAAGCAGAATATCTAGACAGCACACTGAATGTTTATGCGGCTACCAATGAATTTATTAAATATCCAATATTAACTCAATATTTCCTATACATTTTTGCTCTAATAAGATTTCCCCAATAAACGGGCAAGAATGAACTCATGAATGAGCTGTCCTCCGTGATTCTTGTTCTTTCCAACACTTGAACATGATAACTCGTAATTACAACTTTAGAAGAGGGAAGTAGGAAATAGCATGTAAAAACAGCATCGATATATGTAAAAAGCCATTTTTGTGCATAGTATCGAACTTGCACTTAGATAAGCTGACATGCTAAAGCTAGTAGAATCACCATCTTTGTTCCATTGAAATAATGATATGCTTTAAATGCTAAGCATAGTTAAACGCAGTGTATAGTGTGAGTATACAGTGTAAAGTACTACATAATATAAGACAACAGCAGTGACCTGTGTTGTTTTAAACATGGAAGTGCTCTTCTTCGCTATCTCGTATCATGTTTTACTGTTTGTAACTGGAATGCACTCTGTTGTCTGTACATGGGGAACAGAGGGTGTGTTCAGCAGCACAAAAATAAGATAGAATAGTGTAAAAGTATGCAAATTTGGATAGACCTATCCATATCAGATTTCAATTACTTAATTTAATGCTGCCAGAAGGACAATTTCATTCAACATTTCCTTGTTTAAAAATGAACACAGGTGCACCTATTCAACATTGTAGTCTGAAAACCACCCGCACACCTTTCACCATCCTTTTAATTAGCAATCAACGCACACAAACACAGGTGCACATTGCCTGTTATCATATCATCAACCAACACACACTTGTGCTGCTCGCTACTACTATTACGGTGCTGTCTGAATCACACACACACACACATAAAGAGGATGCTGGTCCTTCTCTGCCGTGTGGTTTGACGGTGATAAAGGTTTTTATGTGTCAGCTGCTCATGGCTGCTGAACTGCAGTGTGTGAAACTGTCTTTTAAATGTCACCTTGTGAAAACGCACAGGAAACTCCCACAGGATACAAACACTGGCTCTCATTTTTCAAAGAGAATTCCATGTATAGGGTAGCATTGTGATTCCCATTCAAGGGTATGTCTGCAGGGGGTACCTGGAAAGATTTCAGTTTTGTTTTGTTAAACCTATAAAGAAGAAATTATTAATTTAAAATATAAATATCAGGGTTGTCAAAAGATTAAAAATAATTGAAAATAATAATCTTTTTTTTTGTTTAGTTTTTTTGTATTGCAATAAAAGGAAATAGTAATTGAAAAAGTAACCTGGTACCAAATCTTTATTGCTTGTATGTTTTCTTTCTTTCTTTCTTTCTTTTTTATCAATCAATCATTAATTCATAAGTATAGGTTAATATTACATTGTATGCTTAAACTGGCATACGCTGTAATGTTTGTGCAGGGATTGAAGAAGCATTCCTTTTGAACATTGTGGTAGGGATTACAGGTGTCCTTAATACATATTTAATTTTTACAATATTAATATTTTAATTCTTTTGCAAGTGCGTTTGTGATATGTAGGCTATACAAGACGAATAAAGATGTAATTGCATACGCCACTTTGATATGTCTTGTTTGGTTTACATTTGATCTAATAGCAATAAGTAATATCCTACAATAACAATGGATATTATAAAAAAATTATTATATTAAATCTTTAAACTAAAATAAAAGTCTTTACATTTAAATAGCCTACATAATAGGATTTGAAAATGAATGTCTCGTTGACCTACAGTAGGCTACATCTAAATAAATGTATGTAGCCTACTGTATAGCTATATCTGCTAATTTGCAAGATTTCAAAACGAATAAGCTCCTTGTGGAAATACAGCTTATAGGCTACTGTAAATTAATTTACGCATAAATACATCCACAGTTTTTATGTTATGTTTGATTTTTATTATTATTATTATTATATTCAGCTACTTAGAATTCTTCCAGAAGGCGTCTCAATCCTTCAATCCTTCGCAACAACAAAACATTACAAATGTTTTTTTAATTAATTTTTTTATTCTTCTTTAACTAATGTTCAACAAACGGAGCAAATCGCGCTCACTGTCTCGCGAGAGTAAAACGTGTCCCTCTCGGCATGTTTTACGCGATTGGCTGTTCGCGGCATTCATCACACCTTGTAATCAAACGCAAGGTGTCGCGTTGAGGTAATATAACGCTGCGTTGGAAGTTTAAAACTGGAAGGGATACAGCTAGTTTGTTTAACGTTGTACAGCCAAACAAACCAATGTCAAACATAAATGCAAATGCAGCAGACAACAAACAACATGTTTCAGTTTGAGAGGACAATATTGGTGAGTTTGTGTTTCACTCACACTAAAATATAAGTGAATCATTGTAGAATAACAATAGCTTATTTAACATGCTAATATTCATTAATTAATTAATTCGTTCGTTCATTCATTCATTCATTCATTCATTCATTCATTCCAATATAAAGAACCCATTTTTGGTTTGGGCTTTTGGAGTCAAATAGGTGGGGAAACTCTGTAGTGACCCTGAATGTGCGAAAGTAAGCCAAAAAATGAGAAACCCACACTTTGCTTGGTTCACAAGTTCTCATCCCAAGTTCCTTCCTGTTCCCAGACAACCGAGGGGGCAGGATGCACCTCCGCCCTTGACCCTAATGGGTCTGGGGGCAGTTTACAGTCACACTATTAGTGGTGAAAAATTATCCTCGCCTGCATCCCTGGGCAACACACAGACCTATTAATGCCAATCAAGTCCCACGCAGACCAGAGAGAGATTATGATCTAAGCAGGCCAGAGATGGAGAGATGGTATCAGCTCTCTGCTTTCAATCAATGCTGGCTGATTCTAATAGGCATTGATTGCATCAAAACCTTGATCCCAAATCGCAGATGTGATTATGTAATGGGGGGCCGTGACATTTTATTGAAAACAATGAGCCTGGCGGTACAGGCTGGAGGAAATATTAATCTTACTGTGTCATGTTACTGAACTCTGTCACTCCTTTGTGGTCATTTTTTGATTTATGATATATGTGTGTTGTGGCGATTACTTGTGACAGCTGAGCAGCTGTCTAACAGTAGCATGCTAACAGAAGTATGCTTGTTATGGTCGAATTGCATGTTTAGTCAGTGAATTAAATCCAGTTTTGTTTAAGGGTTAGGATTATTTTTTTATTATTGGCAGTCTGATTAAATTAAGAGTCAAGAAGTAGATGTTTAATGTTTTATGTTAAAAACATAAAATCATAAAAAACATGAATCGTTTTTAGCCGATTCCATCTTCAAAAATCGGCTAAAAACACATCTCTTCCATCTTTATTTGACCCTATAACTCTAACACTCTCTCAAAAGCAAAAAGGCCTCCAACACTAGCTTGCTCTATTCTTTTTCTATTCTATCTGTTTTATATTAAAAAAAACCTTGCTACGTACTACGTTAAGCTAACTGAGACTTGTTATAGCACTTGCGTATCATTGCTCTTTTGTTGATTTTGATTGCTTCCATTGTCCTCATTTGTAAGTTGCTTTGGATAAAAGCGTCTGCTAAATGACTAAATGTAATGTAAATGTTTAAAGTGGTTTCTCATGCAGTGTGTGTTCTAGTTGTGTAAGCCTACTTTTTTTAAGGAAATATCTATAGATAGTTTTTTCTATGTATAGGTGAGACTGGGGCTAGTTGGTCACACGAGGAAGTTGGTCACACAGGGAAATTGGTCACACAAGGAAGTTGGCTACACAAAGACTATATCTTATTAAGTAAGTGAAGGTTATTTTCTACTAATTGTGCATGTTTTTTTTTCTAGCCGTGCTTTTGTATGTTGTTTTCAAATACTTGAACTCTCCTAAAAAGTTTTTTTTAATTCCAGTAGCATCATATTTTTGTATTAGGATTTTAGTGGTGAGTTCTTATGTGACAACTTGCCTACAAAAGTCAACTTGTGTTCATTCAGCTCTGTCTTTTTTGCAAAGGAACAACAGTGACAATATGTAGTTTTGTAGATGAGAGTTTATGTGTCTATAAAGAAACTGACTTTCAGAAATGATCCTGCTCTGAGAAATATTCATTAGTATAATAAAAAGTGTAAAGAATTGGTCTCCCCATGTCGGTCCATCACATTTTTTATTTTAATATGAATTAATTAGCTACTATTATGGTATTTATTATTTTTTGGGGGTTGATTTTATTTGATATTTGTAGTTTTCATTTTAATGTTAGTTTATTAAAGTTTATATTTCTACATATTACTTAAAAATTCATATTTCTTTACTTTAGTACTTCAACTTTAACTTATTGCAGTTAGTTGTTTAGTTAAGGCAGCATTTTCTATTTTCATCTAATATTTATATTTAATCTTATTTATTTGTTGCATCTTTCCCTTTCTGTCTTTCATATCTTTCTGTACAGACCAGTCTGAGAAATGCATGCTGATAATAATAGTGTATTCCGATAACGGCAGGTACAGGCAAAGTTTGTGGAAATGAAACAGGCCAGATATGAAATATGGAGTTCCATATATCAACTCAAGAAAGAGTGGGAGAGTTTGTTTTTTTTTTACACAAAAAAAAGCTTTCAGTCAGCATAACAAATAACACAAATTAAATCCTCAACAAGACGCACATTCAATCAGTCTCAACAGCACAGAATAGCACAAATGAATTCTCCTTCCACCACAGAACAAAAGATATCATTACAGCTCCACTGTTGTTCATATTGCTTTGTGCTGCTGTATTTAAATTGAACGATGATTGCAGACTTTCTAAAAGCTTATAGCAGAAGTGACCATGTGATAAATGGCTTCTCTAACTCTACAACATACACATTTATCTTAAGCATTTTTAAGACACATTCATTATAAGCATTATTTTATGTAATATTCTCATCGCCATATTGAGGTGGTTTGTACATGACTGTCCGAACCGGTTTTATTTTTTTATTTTAACAAAACAATATTACATGCAAAGACTGACAGTGTGTGGAGGGACATGCTTGAGTTAAAGTCAGTGTGAACTGTCATGTTCAGTCTATTTTAATTCTGTAATGTGATGCATTTCTGAGTGAAACTGGAAAAATGTAGAGCAGCACTTGATTGTATACACTGGAAATGGATTAGATGGTGAAAAGTGGCTGTTGCATGCAAGAATGCAACCTGACTGATTGATTGAGAGTTTGCTATTTGCTTGTTGGTTAACAATATCTAATAGCTTGCGCAGGCTCATTTATGTCACCAAAAAAAGGTTCAGAGAAAAGTTAGTAGTCTACATTTTTGATTTGCTTCCGATTCAATATGTAAATAACTAGAAATATAACAGTGCAACAAATTCTAAAACTGTTTGCTCTATAAACCAG
This sequence comes from Sinocyclocheilus rhinocerous, assembly GCF_001515625.1. Lineage (NCBI taxonomy): Eukaryota > Metazoa > Chordata > Actinopteri > Cypriniformes > Cyprinidae > Sinocyclocheilus > Sinocyclocheilus rhinocerous. The sequence continues at coordinate 2,551,617 of NW_015660878.1, read as the reverse complement.
TGTGTTTGATTATGAAAGTAAGTTAAAAAAAATACCAGTTTGCAATATCAAGCGGCTGTCAAAGGAAGCCTTGCACATTGAAGTTAAAAATGGCTGCATCTTCTCTTACATTATAAATAAAGTGCATAGATTATAAAAACAAACATGTGTTTTCCTGTGAAATAACATGCCCAATGAATTGTTGACAATAAGACTATAACATGCATTAAAAAGTAAATGGAGTCCATTTTAACTTCATATTAATTTTAACAAAACAATTATACATCAATACTTGAAGACGAGAGGGAGAATGGTAGAGTGATTTTAGTACAAACAAAGAAACATGTCTATTTCAGTATTTAAAACTACAAACAGCCCGTCTTTCTCTTATTAACCTTTTTGTGTATCACTGTGTTTGGTTTTTCTTTAATGATTGATGTCAAAAACCCTGTTGGAATGAGTTTGCTGCACAGGCTCTTAGATTATAGGAAATAGGCTTTCTTAAACCACCAGAGAGAAACATCATGCAGAAGAACCGAATCACAAAACAAGAGTCGGTGAAGCAGCCCTTGCGCTGTGATTGCGCACATTGCTGCTGGTGACCAGACCGTGTACACAGATAACCTCTCCTTCAGCAGGCGTGATTGAATAGCCTGAGGCGGAAGAACATTCCAGAGATTCTCCTATAAAAGTTTTTGGTGAAGTCTGTGTTTGTAACTTGGGCTTATCGCCACAGCCTTGGGTAACAGACGCTTGCTACGTCTCAGCCATGCAAATGATAACGGGCTCTGACGAAGGGCAAGTTCTCGTGGAAATCTTCATGTGTGTGTCTGAAGGCCCCGGGATCTTTGCAGCATTCCTTGAGTATGTCTCCCTCTGTAATAAACCATCCCTCCAGATGAGACTGTCTGACTTTGCCCGCCGTGCCTGGAAGACACACACAATGATTGCCATTGACCGAGAGGATGGAGTGACCAGCTGTGTGCGAGGAACAGTGACAACAGTCATGAATACACACAGGATCTCATATAGGCATCCAAATTCAGCAGACTGGTGAGATCATTGCTGTGAGGCCACATTGAGACATCAGAACCTGCTGGTGAGATGAAACCACACATGTCAATCCAGTGGACAAGCATTAGCTTAACTGTTTGTAGTCGTGTAGCTAAACCTCTACAAAAGCACAAAATCTGGACCTCAGTTAAGCTAATTCTGGCCAAGAATCATCCACTTGCTCATGTACAGTTTTGTTTATTAATTGCATAGAATTTAGGGGTTTATCTGAAGATTATACCACAATAAAAGATTGTATGAAAAAATAATATTGTTAATTAATTAATATTAATTAAAATGTATATTAAAAACTATATTTTAATATTTTTAATTAACATTAACATGTTTTTATTTGATCTTTCAAACTTTTTTTATAATACTGTTTTTATTTTAAGTAGTTTTTCATGCCATTTAAAAAAATAATAAATGTAGTTCTCAAAGTGTCATCTGTGAGCAGTAGTAAAGAAACACTGGAAAAATAGTGTGTATAGACTGTATTTCTGTTCATGTGAACGTAATTAGTAAAGACTTTCTGAAGGTAAAGACTTTCATATACTATTGAAAGAAGTGTCATTTGTCAAGAACACTGACCTTTTTGTAAATCAATGCAAGGCTATGAATCAACATGAATATGTCTGTGAAAACAAGTGCATAACTCAGAATACATAACTGAATAGAATTCTGCTCATGGATGCCCATTTAACCTGATACTTTACTTCATACATCAAATAAAACTATGCTATCTGTAATATCTTTCAAATATTTGAAAATGCTAACTTGGAAAACGAATTCTTCTTCAGAAAATTATTACGCCAAGCTGTAAAAATGTCTTATGGTTTGTCCATCCTGGTGTTTTGACATATGGCTGATGGCAGATAGATTGTGAATAGATGAGGTCTTGTACACAGCAGTGACAGTGATGCTGTTTTCGAAAGCTTGTTCATCAGACAGAAATCAGTCTTGAAACAAACACAGAAAGCAGCCAGTAAGAGGGTGGACACATTTATGAAGGCAGACGCTATAAATCCTGTCCTTTCATTGGCAGCCCATAAATAATATTGCCTATGGAGTAAAATGACTTTGAAATTGACCATAGTGTGTGTGGACACATTTTGTATGCATGACTTAATGGCATAAATCTAGCATGGTGCCCCATAATGCAGAAAAAAGATGAACAATGAATGAATATTATGTAGCTGGGACGTGTAACCACTCTCTCAATCAATTTGTTCAAAACTTTGAACCTTCATTCAGGACTGAAACAAATTACCCTCTTTATGAGCGAGTCACTGAATCATTCATTCAACCAAATTATTCAAAACACTGATTCATTTAGAACTGATACAAATGAAAATCTTTGAGTGAGCCATTGAATAGTTTAGTTTAGATTAGTTTAGGAATTATACAGGTGTCTGTATTTGAGTGACTCATTGAATTATTCACTTTGTTCAAAACACTGATTCATAATTTTGCTTCTTTTGTAATGGGTTTTAATGTTTTTGTCTCGTCACTCCGGCCGGGACAGTCTATGGCCGGGACAAGGCATCAACAATATGTGAGGGGCGTAACATTTCCGTCTCACGCTTGAGGTATTCGGCCAATCACAGCACACCTCGCTTTTTCAGACCGATGAGCTTTGTAAAAATCGACGCGTTTCAAAAAGGCGGGGCATAGAGGAGAAACAATAATGTACAGTATGTGGAAAATAATGTGTTTTTTTAACTTTAAACCGCATAAACGCATTTCATTACACCAAATACACAAAATAATGTTCTTTTTAGCAGCATCATATGACCCCTTTAACTATTTTCGTTAGTGGAGCAAAATTGGACAAATTAACTGCCCATATTGTGTAAGCTACTTGATATTACTGACCCCCATTTCTTTAGCATAATTGCTGACAATCTTGAGGACCCAAAATAATTCAACATGAGTTGCCCTCATGCTTCGCTTCCTTCATCCTGTTCTTTTAGGCACCAAACACTCCAATCAATGGTATTGATCATTCCTCGGCAGACTCGACCTGTCTGAGGAATCTATCTGCAGGTGTCAGAGGAGAAAAAATTATGAACTTTAAATCTACTTCACTGCACACACACTGATCATTTGAGTGACACTAGATTGTATTTCTCTGTCATGGACGGGAATAATATATCTTAACTAGATTCTTATCTAGAATAACTGACACAAAATCACTGGAAACACTGATTGCTTGACAGAAGACTATATCATGCATATCTGTCATGTGAAGGCAAAATATTGCATTACAAGACATTTATGCATGGCAAATGATGTGAATAATAAAACATACAGTATATGTGATGGTTTGGGGAATAAACTCTTAGAAAAAGAAACAATGCTGTCACTCTATTTGCTTGTCTTTATAGTTTGACATTGTTGTGCTGTTATCAATGGCCTTTCCTCTGGTCCGCATCCTGTCTACACAGTGTCTATTGATCAGACTGACAGAAAAATGGTCAGTATCGGGGCCTAGATCTGTTTTAATTCCACTGCACTGTGGACCGTTTGTTTAAACTGACAAATTGTTTGTGTGTTTATTTTGTCTTTAAATTAATTTTATCGGACAGGTCCCAGCCACTGGGACAAGGTCTAGAAGTGTAACAGATTACAAAGTTGACCCTGCTGCTGTCTCAATCAATGGGGTCCAATTGTACAAAGGAACTTTGGTGTTTTCACAGACATATTCAATGTTGATTCATAGTCTCTGCATTGATTTATAAAAAGGTCAATGTTCTTCACAGATGACAATTCGTTCAATAGTATAATCCCTTAGTTTTATAACAGATAACTTTGACTTTGCAATCGTCCTATCCTAATCTTCTTTATTCACAGTTGAATATGAAATGTTCATAGAGAAGATATGTTGCATATATATATATATATATATATATATATAATCATTTGCAGTTAATGTATTATTAGTGTTTTGTTCTCTATTTAATAAACTTTTTTTTAATAATATAGGGACTTTAGAACTGTATCCATTTAGGTCAGCACATCTTGAGCATTTATCATCATTATACCAAAGACGTGTGTATTGATTATTGGTCGTTTAAGATTGATTCCTCAGTTTGCTTGTATTTAAATGTCCTAAAATCTATTTGCTATTTTTCACAGTGCATGCAAAACATGCACAAAGCCAAGATGTACTATTTTCTTCAACTATTCATTTATTTAAATTGGATCGTTGGAAAGAATCGACCCACTGGATGACCAGAGCATCTTCACTATCCCCAAAACACCTCCACTGGTGCTTTTAAAAAAAAAAGTTTATTAGTTCGTCCTTCCCAAATACTTGATGCACTGTAGGGTGTTTCTGAATATTCCCATGGGTCATCAACACATGAAAGCCTCTGAGCAAGTACTGCTCACCTTGTGCACTGAATTTAGGAAATGACTCATGGGGTGCTGGTAAATCGGTTTTGTTAAACAAGCCAATTAAGCCAAACTATTTGAAAAAACTATTTAAATGCTTAAAAAAACATCTGGGGTGAAGAGTTTACTTTAAAGAAGGACACAAGCCTGGTTTACATTTCAGCATTGTACAAACAAACGAGTATCAGATTCATCTAGATCTGAGCCGAATGCTGTATTTAGGAATGAACACAAGACATTAAGGAATGTTGTTGTCTTTAGGTAAAAATGGATAATGCCATTTTGCATTTCTCCCATATCAAACACACTTACAGCTCATTAGCTCATTATTTCATGCTTTGTGTCCCAAAATGACTGTCAAATAAGAGAGACATTCAAAATGTATAGTGGAGTCCTTCAGGGCCAGGACTGTGGTCCATTGCATGAGGGTCTGTCTGTGGCAGGGGAGCAGATGGAATATGGATGCAGTTCTGTATGGGCCTGCAGGTGGAGCTGTGATGCAGTGTTTTGAGAGCTTTGCGTTCAGGAATATAGCAGTGAATCAAGCATACCATGATGCCAACCAGTATTTTTCATATACAGCAAGGTGGAAAAGTTTGTCAGATTATTGGTTATGAAAGTAATGGACATGGTCAAAAATCATAGAAACCTGCTGGACTATATTCATATCAAGTCTGCAATGCTTTTTTATGAAATATGTTTAATATTTATTTTAACTCAAAGAGTTAATATCCTATTAAATAACATTTGTACGTTATTTTTGTTAATTACATTAACATCCTCATTTGGATTGATTTATTTACGAATCTATTTATTTTGATTAATCTCTGATGAATAAAATAATGAGCGTAAATAAATTAGTGTAAAGCTAATCTCCTGACATGATGTTTGTATTACATGTTTACACCCTAATCTCCAAATCATCTTGTCGATTAGATATTCAAATCCGTAAACCATTCTGTCCGCAGTATTACATTCACCCGTGTTTCCCCCCCAAATCCGTGCCACTGTGTAATGCATGCATTATAGATACATTAAAAGACACTGGGGTGCAGCATATGCCTCATTCATGCCAGCCGCGGTCGCTGATTGCAGCCAATGAGATTTTACAATTAGCCCAATCAGCGGCCAGACTCGGGATGTCACTGCGGGAGAGTCAGGAGGGTTTGTAAAACAAGACAGTCGCTGCGTCTCAGCAGAAAGCCACTGACTCACGCCTCTCCTCTGGTACTTGGGAGTCAGCTGCGAACCAGCAAACTCCGAAACAGCCGCTCTGACCGCAGCGCGCGTTCGCTCGCTTGCTCAACTGCTGCACGCGGGATTCCGGTTGCCGTTTTAGCGCGCTTTAAATTCTGTCAATCGGCGCGTCATGATGGAAACTATAGCGCGAGCGGCAGTTTTAACGGTCACCAGCGCTTCAGTTTAGTCGCTGATGGGATTCTGCAGCTCGTCTGTCGTTTCTTCCTGGGGAAAAACGCGGAGGATCTTTTCAATAGAATTAAGTGTCGGTGATACGCGAAAGCCACCAAATCGAGTGTTTTATTTGTGGCTGTATTTGTGGAGTAAGTGAGTTGGGATTCCTGTGAAGGTGCCCATCATCCGCAGTGTGAGCGCGACTGCGGCGGTGAGGTGAAATCCGCAGCGAGAACAGGTAAGCGCTTGACACGGGACAACCGTATGACGGGATTGGCGTTTTACATTTTGAACTTGTTATTTAACGGAATAACGCATGGGAACGGTTATTTGAGCAGGTAAGCGAGGCGCATTACCTGCTATGTAGTATAAGGGCGTGCTGTGAGGAGGGCAATGCAGCATCCGCACCCGCGCGTTACAGGGTTGTGTGATATTTTACTCCCTGGAGCTTTTACATTGAAAACCGAGAACAGCACATGGAGACTGTTTTAAACTGCTAATTTAGAATGTGTAGTGCTTTATGAAAAGCGCACAAGCGCATATATCCCTTAAAGGGATAGTTCACCCAAAAATGATAATTCTGTCATCGTTTGCTTAACCTCATGTTGTTCCAAACCTTTTTACTTTCTGGTTAGCAGATGTTGGGCATACAGACAGTTCACTTTCATTGTATGGTGATTTAAGGGGCTGTCAGTCACTGATATTGTGCCGTAACATCTTGTGTTCCACGGAAGAAAGTCATACATGTTAAGAACAACATGAGGTTGAGTAGGCTTAAATGACACAATTTTCAGTGTTGGCTGAGCTATGTTTATAAGACTTAACGCGTTTAGATTAGGCTATGTTGTTCCGTTTGTCTCATCATACAAGGCTTAATACGTGACTTATAATACAAAGTGGAGCTGGCGCAGTTCGCATGATATTCATTTTACGCACATGTTTCTCCGCAAAAGCACTGTTTTGGAAACACTCTTATGGCAGGCCTGAGATGAAACGCTACAAACAGCGCACACGGGACTGTTAAGTCTTCAGCAAAAGGACCCCGTTACAAGGACGAGGCTGTGCCGCGAGAGCGTTAACTAGAGAGCACACCTTGCTCTCTGAGCCGCGTGCGTGAGCGCTGCTTCTCAGCGTGCGCGCTTTACCTGACGGTGGAGAATGAGCGGCTATCATACGTGAGATTTTATCCTCAACATTACTGGCTATTACCCTGTTATATTCAGACACTGTGAGTTTGAAACAGTGGTTGTCGGTTATCGTGCGTAATTTTCATTAATTTAATTATGGTCATCAAAATATAGAGGTCCGTTTTAAGCGCTCATGATGGTACGCATCTATCTATCTATCTATCTATCTATCTCCATTGTTTATACTGGTCTATTTACACACACAGTTGCAATTATGGGTGGGTCAAGAGTTTTCCATAATTTACATGTGAAATCAGGGGCAGCTGCATTAATGTCATGACTCCTGTTCTCCAAGGGAGCCGCTGACCATTTCCATTTGAGCCATTGTTTTGTGTCTCAAAGCAACGCATCTGCAAACTCTTATGGCTGCCTCAATGCAGCATAGATCAGCTGAGGACACATCTAATGCATGTTTCTGATGTTCAGTTTGTCCGGTGGACACGTCACCAGTCCTCTGCCCTCACAGCTGTGGAAATGAGCATCATCTTCAATAACGCATCACTGCTGTTTGCCAACCCTGTAATTGGCAGATTTTCGTTGACTTAAACATGAACTGTTTTGTTATACTCCTCTTTTGTCGGCTGAGAGTGTGAGTCTGTGGGGTTTGTACTAGAATCTAAAGTAATCAGAGGAGTTCACACGCTTGTGGTGAGTGGTATTTCTGTAAGGATTCTATTCATAGTGGGACTTCACAATGTTCACAGCCGCTGACTGTATCTGGAGGTTTCTGCCTATGAATTATGAATTCATGAAGATTGTGTTAATGAAGTATTTAAGCTTTTCTGAACTGAGTGGAATTTGTTCTCTTTAGAGGCTGATAAGAAACAAGGCTTTTGTACTGTGAGTGTTTGTTGTGTCTGCATGTGGCCAATTATGGCTTGCTTTTTAAAGCTATAGGTGAATGCCAGTATGTGTGTGAATTTGCATGCAACAATACGGCTTTTTTTTTTTTTTTGCATCCGTTTGTTAAAAGTGTGGGTGTGGATGAATGTGTTAAGCACTCCGTGCGTGCTTTTGCAGTCAGAGTGCCCCTGAGTTTCAAGGAGAAACGGCAAGTACCATCAGACTGTGATAAAACGAAACTTAATCATTTCAGTGCGTTCCAGTGGCGTCTCAGCATTGAACGCGTGACAGTCTGCTTGTCTCTCTGCCCCCAGAGAGCTTTCAGAGACCTTAAACACTGTGCTATCTGCAAGGATGAATATAATGCTGACATTTTTCAAAATCTTTCTTTTCTTGGCCATAGTTCGAGATAAGCTTAGAATAAATAGAATGGAATGTAAACATGACATTATTAATGATATGAGAGTGAGACTTAATAAAATATTTGAAATATAGCTGTTGGGATGAGAGTCCACTGGACTGTAAGATTATGAGTTCACTCTTCAGTATGAACTCCGAGCAGTTGACATGAGGCTGAATGACTGGTTTGGGAACTGGTGAATGACTCTCTCTGTCCGCTCTTCCAAAGAAGAGCCGCCCCCTCTGTTCTTATAGGTTGCTGATTGGCTGTACCAGCCAATCAGGTTTAAGTTTTGCTTTTGCTCTCCAAGACAACAGCATCAGCATTTGAGTTTAGCTATTGCTCTGTTATGGTCTCTAATTGGCGCAGTTATGGTGTGAATAATGGCAATATAATGGCATCTTCTAATTAATAAAGTATTATATCCAACTTTATCATTACAGTATTACACTCAAGTACAGCCATATATATTGTAGAGGAAATCTCAACTACTTGACTTTTGTTGCAAAAGAAAACTACTATTGCTAAGCTCTTTACATAAAATTTGATATACAAGTATGTTTAACTTTATCTGTATTCATACAGTATACTCACAAATGGCGATTATGTAGGCTACTATATAGCATTTCTCAACAGCTTTATTGCTTGTATTGACACAAAATGTGTCCCTGGACCACAAAACCAGTCATAAGGGTCATTTTTTGAAATTGAGATTTATACATAATCTGAAAGCTGGATAAATAAGCTTTCCATTGATGTATGATTTGTTAAGACAATATTTGTCTGAGATACAACTATTTGAAAGTCTGCAATCTGAGGTTGCAAAAACATCAAAATATTGAGAAAATTGCCTTAAGTTGTCCAAATGAAGTTCTTAGCAATGCATATTACTAATCAAAAATTAGGTTTTGATATATTTACGGTAGGAAATTTACAAAATATCTTCATGGAACATGATCTTTACTTAATATCCTAATGATTTTTGGAATAAAAGAAAAATCGATCATTTTGACCCATACAATGTATTTGGCTGTTGCTACAAATATTCCCGTGCGACTTATGACTGGTTTTGTGGTCCAGGGTAGTGTTGGGCAATATGGTCATTTTTCAGATCGTCATATCGCCAGTCTGTGAGATTGCCGATAGACGATATTATCGTGCGTGGGTGGGGGCAAGAGAGAGACTCTCTGTACTTGTCATAGGCTATTTCATAACTATTTGGTGTTTTAAACCGTGCGCATGAGAGAGAGGGAGTCTATGGAAGCACTACGAATCTAAATAATATACTTTCAGATATACTGATAAACTAACATGTTAAATACAAAAATATTTAAAACCGCTAGTTCATATATATTCGGATACAACAGTCATACTTCGCTATTAGGACCGCGTGTCCTGTGACAAGTTTGCTGCATCGACGCACGGAAGTTATCAGTCTGAGGTGCGTTTCCCAAAAGCATCGTTGGCTAACTATGGTAGTTAGTTCCACTGAAATCTATTGGTAACAACGGAACTTGCGACCATAGTTGCTTTTGGGAAACGCACCCCTGGTCTGCAAAATCAGTTAACGGTGAAAATCAAAATTAATTTATTTTAAAGACCAACAGTTTAACACTAAATATTGGACATAAATGAACACATTAAATAAAAAGTATTTAAAACGGGTAAGTTCATATATTTGGAGTAAATTTAAACCGATAAATCAGTCATACAGTGCTCCCAATGATGAGCCTGACGCACCGCCACAGAAACAAAAATGAGATGCGTTCTAACATAACTGTGGCATATAGGCCGTTCAGATTATTGTTAAAGTGCAACGAAATACCTTATATCAGCAGACGATATGTGTTTGTGGTTGGAGACTCCTTCACCGGCTACAGGCTCCTCATTTGTGCGCGCGTGACTTGACATTGGTTAGCTCTTCTATGGAGTTTATAGATTTGCTGGTCTGTATACTGTGAGAATGTGTATATCTTTACCTATAACCCAATTAATTAGCAGCTTGATGAGTTGACTTTAGGAAAATGATCTTGAACTGCATGAGCTTTGACTTAAGCTGTGTGCTATTTGAACAGCTTGGTAAGACACAATAGCCAACAGGAATCTAAGAGGAAGAAAAATCTATTTTTGTAATCTTGTTGTGCTTAATGAGACTCTGCTTGACTGTTTCCCTCTACCGGCCTGTTGAAAACGTGTTTGGGTGTGTGCAGTTGAACAAATGAACCATGTACCTAACCCTTCTGCTGTGACTGGGTTACTACAACAGTTTTTACGACTTATCGTTCCACTATTTATGTTAGCTTAGCAACAAACACGCGTCCTTGATTTTTGTCCTGTGTATTTAACATGCAGTGTTTCTTTGGGAAGTAAATTAACCTTGTACCTGGAAAGTGTTTCGTGCCTTGGTAGAGCACAAAGTTTATTTGCGCAGTAAATATTTGTGTTCGGAATGTAGAGAGAGTTTCTTATTGTAGATCTGTCCATGCATATGCACATATGCTCATGTCATGTGCAATTCTGTGTGCGACTGGATGGGATTGTCTGTAGGTAAATGTGTGAATTGCGAGTGACAGTTCTGTCTGCTTGTGACATATTCAGAATAGACTCCTGCTGTGCGTCCCCCATGTCCCACCGCGTGTGCGTGCTGGTGAGTATGTGAGCGCATGTGTCTGTGTGGATAATGAGGAGAGAGTGATTTCCTCCAGTGAGAAACTCCTCTTCCAGTCCCATTACAAAACCACAGGCTATCTGTCTTTGCGTACTGTATACCTGCTTTTTTTCTTGTCATTATTTTTAAACAACTTAAGCCTTGTGTTTACAGTATGTTTCTGTAGGTTGCATGTGTAAATTTCACTAGCACTTCATTTGTGTGGTGCCGATTATCCAGTGATGGAAATGTAGCAAGAGAAAGCTTTGAATTTGACGTTTTTGTGGTATTACTTAAGTGTTTAAAGTTCAATGTTAGACTTTATACACGCATGCTTTTTGATCTTAGCTTAGTGGCTAAACATGTGGGCTAGTAAATCAAAAGGTTAGATGTTCAAATCCATGAACTAACACCATTGTGCACTGAACCTTAAACCCTGTTCACACTGCTGGCGTTTTTGGGGCAGAAAAGCAACCGTAAGTCATTGGGTTTCAATGAGAGTTGCTTGAAAACATTGTCAGATGTTGTCTGCATTCTGAATGATTTTATGCACTGATGATTGTTCATTTTGTTCATGATAAAACATGCGCTGCTGCAATTTTCTGTATATACAAGTGTTTTCTTTGTAATTCATTTTTAGCAACAAGAATATTGGTGCCTTTTCAAATTGGTGATCTGTCTAATTTATGATCAGTTTTTCAAAAGCCATCCAGCGGCAGGAATGCTACTAGCAGCTGTCAGTACAGTGTCATTGTGAACAGGGATTTAGGTTGTTCCAAATTTGAAACATTGTTACAATGAACTTGGTGATGTGACCTTTCAGTGTAGTTTCAGTAATATACCTGAGGAAAGAGAGCAGAACAGAGTATTTCTGGTGCAGATCTTCCCATGGGTTAGGTCAGGAGGATTATATTGAAAGCATCCCTCTATGCCGGCTTTTATATTTGCCTCTGCTAAGCCATGCGTGACTGGTAATAAATTAGTTTTGTTTCAGATGCATGAAATGATTTGAAACCTGCAGACAGGCATACATATCTTGTTCCTTTTGTAGGTGAACTCGCTGTTTGAAACGTCCACCTTAAGTCCGTTTTAAAGTGGCGTCAGTGCCAGAAAACGTGTACGAGTTTTAAGCAAGATTTCTCGTTCTTGCAAAGAGAGAGAAAAGATGAAGCAAGAATGTCATACTGGTTTTCTATTTGCTTTTTTATTTATCAGTTGTGTTCAGGATGTCGGTAACATTTCTATTTTGCCATTAATATCCACTCATGAAAACTCTAGGATTCTCTAATGATGAACATGTCCTTTGCTGTTAGGACAGTGAAATGTACTCATGTTTTGAAGTGAGTCAACTTCCTGTTGACTTTGGTTTCAGTCTGTTTAGTGTTTGTCTGGGAGATAGACCGTGGTGTATCTGCTTTTGACGTTATGCATTCTGGGTTGCCAAGGTTGGGTTTAATTCCCCTTGACAGTAACCATTGGACTAGACAAACTAATGTTTTTCGCTGTCTTGATTTGTGCAGGCACAGGTGCATGCATCCATTCAGCATATTGCAACCATGTTGTGAATGTCTATACTATATAACCGATGCATTGAAGCTTGGCAGTGTGTATGTCTGCAGTTATATTCGTGTATTCAGTCTGTCAGTGTGTATGTGGATTTCATTCTCTGTGTTCTGTGCATTAAGCATCTCCGTTGTATCAGTGAGCTTCAGTCCCTCTGCCACCCACTCACACATCTATAAGTGTTCCCATGGAAACATGACTTTTTAGCTCCATTATCCCTCTTAATGTACCTCCCCACACGCAGACTTACACATACGAATCACAACTGCAGTGTGGGCTAGAGGGTGCCAGTGAGTCTGTCATCATGAGCATTGATAAAATGCAAGGGCGAATGATCAAACTTGTCATAAATCAACATGGTTCACGGAATGTAATCGGACACTGAATGCTGAGTTGAGTATTAAGCCTTATTCCTCCTTTAAAGGAGTCAACATGTTTTTCAGGATTATGAATTGTGTTGTATTTCCAAACATTTCAGAGATGCAGACAAGAAATTACAGCTGACGCATGATCCTCCCCAACAGCGTTTTGTGCCCTTGGCATCCCATATTCTTCAAGCGCCTTCAAGATAAGCGTTTTCAAGCCCTCATTGGATGCGCTTCACAAGTTGTCTTATTTGGCGCAGCTAACATGAATGAAGCTGATATTAGAATCTTGTCAGAGCGATTCATGTCACAGCAATTCCATGGGATGGAACATCCTCTTAGAGTAAAAAGGAAGGTAAATGTGGTAAACACACAGGTTTCCAGTGTCACTGTGATTTAGCTTCTGGGGAGCGGTCATGCATGCTCACCAAGACCCCGCGGATTCACTCGCACAAGAAATGTGACGCGGTTAAGCATGTAGAAAATCAAACTAAACCGCCTGACCAACTGCGGAGAGGGAAAGAAAAGAGGAATGGATTACGTTTCCTTCATCCCAAACCACAGGAGCCCCTGCTGAAAGGACTCGAAAGCAGCCTTGCGTGTTTACTCCAAGGGCTCAGACAAACAGAGCGAGGGAGGAAGGTAAATAGAAAACAGAATGGAGTGCTATCTTCCGGTCCCGACTCCTGCACGCAGATGAGGAGGAGAAGAGCGCTGGCGTCAGGCCAGGCGCAGAAAGCTGGGCGCAGTGGCACCCGCCACTCATTCAATGAGAAAGTTGAGGCAGAAAGTTCAGCTAGTGATTCCGCAGGCAACAACGGACTGCATTTACATTTTGATTTGTATAAAATGCATGTTGATGAGGCTCATCTGCATATGTTTTTGTAGCCACTTGCGACGCTCGAGTGGTGTGTAATCTACCAGCGGTGGACAATAGCTTATCTGTCTACTCACACGCATATGGATGAAAGTGAGCATATCACGGTTAGCCCTCATCAAAGAAGCTTCTGTGTGCCTCTCGTTCTTCATTATCTCTACATACGACACCCATGACGGTTTGCCTCTAGGCCATTACCAATGTGACATCTTCACTCACGCTATATTCTCGTTGGTCTGTGTGTGTGCTCTTGCAAACGTCTTTGTCATTGGCACTTGAATGGTGGTATTGAACGTCAGTTTGACCAGGAAACCATAGTGCAGACACAGTGATGGTTTTGTGGCATTGCGTTGCTTTTGCCTTTATGGATACGACTGGACCGTAGAGCCTTGGAGTGGGAAGTAAAGGAATTATGCATTTTTGAATGTGTGTGAGAGTGGGAGAGAGAGTGCGCACACACCGTTTATTGATATCTCATACACTTTAAATACGAGTCCTCCAAAATGCCTCTAAATGAGTGAGTCATTTCTTGAACTTATTCTTATCAGTAATTTAATAGCTATGGTTGTCTGAATAATGTGTTATTAGAATAACTTCGTAAGACTTGACATAAGCAGATATTGACTTGACTCGCAGCATGATTCCTCAAAAATGAGCTGTAATGATCACAATAGCGCTAATATAAGCAGTCTTGAAATACAAGGTAAATCAATTTGTTTTGCATGGGGTGGAGAAATCCAATAAAATTCCATGCATGTAAAAATTGTTCCCTTGTTCTTAAACTCTCTGCTGCCTTATGATTATGCTGGCTGACTTTGTCGACTGTTGTGTTGCTAATGTTATTTGATATTTGATTCGTCTCTCACGTCGCTCCAAGAAGTAGCCTAATATACATAGATGCAATGTTGTTGTTTTTTTTTTTTTTGCTGGAGGCATAATTTTAGTTGCTTTTCTTGTGACCTTTTGTAAAACTGTTTCCATCTCTATTCTCTCTCCCTCTGTCTGTTCTTCCCTTTGGTCTCACAGTTAATGTTGAGGCTGTGATTTATCACTTGTGTGAGCCTGTAAGAAAATGGGTTTTCTCTTAGAACTGAGGCGGCGCTGACAGATTCTTTAAAACTGCTTTGCAGCCTCGCTGGCTATTACAATGCGTTTCCAAGCTGTTCCAGTGTGTTCAATTGACTTCAGTAGGGCAGTGATTTATTTTAGGCTTTGAATCTGCACACATCTGCTTTCAGAATGCTAGATTTAAAGGAAAAGCTACTGACAGGGTCTTATTGCTGTATAAGTGTGTTAGAATTCAGCGATCATGTTCCTAAAGTATGTCCACTCTCATCAGCTCACTGCCAACAAGAGGGACAATGCTTCATGGTTTATGGCCAGGGCTTATGTCCAGTCTTAAGGGCTGTTTACCCCGAGGATGAAAACTTTAATGATAATTTTAACTGTAAAGTTTTAATAATCATTATAATTCTGTGAGAGCAGGGAAGTCCACAACACATCTGTAATGATAAAGAGAGAGGGTAATGATATCATTGGAATTACTTTAAGAATAATGAATGAAAAAATCCTTGAACCCACAGATGACAAAACTGCAGTGCACATTAATAAACAGAATATTGTCTGTTGGTGTAGATGCAAATATAATTATTGTTCTTGATGCAATGCTCCAAATGGAGTCTTTCCCACATTTTATGTACGTACTTTGAGGGAAGGTGTGTCCAGGTCAAAATAGACCTGGACACACACACACAAAATAAATGTGGCGAATGACAAGATTTACATGTCTCAAACCGATTTTTGTAATTTAAGTTCGGAGTTCTGAGACTCTTTTGAATGGAGAATAACTGGAGGAAAGCCTCCAAGATTCCACTTAAGGAACACTGAGATGAATGTGCGTGTGTGTGTGGAGAATGGGAGGGTATAAATTGGATTACCAGTGTTGAATCCAGCCGTGTGTATCAGGGCCCCAATCCCAAGATTATTCCATCCCCCTCTCTCACACACACACACACACACAAACACAAACAAATTAAAAACACAGTTTATAATAATCAGTTCTAAGCTTGTGATTATCAGGCATTCATGACTAAGAAGTTAATCTTGCAGGTCCAGTTCATCCAACACTATTGGATGAGATTGAGTATTAATACTGTATGTAAACCAGTGCTAGATGGGTCATATCCAGTTCATCTTGTAGAACATGGCTCTAACAACGCCAAGGTCATGCATACCCTGCTTTGGATAATTGTTTACAAAATGAATGTGAATGTCTCCCACATATTTCTTAATATGGACTGTGTTGGCTGTTGTTTTCAGAGACCATATCTGACTTTATTTTTTTTTTACATGCTTGCCCTCCATACATCATTATTTAGCTGACTTTGACTGTGCAATTTGCCTTTGGGCTAAAACTGTTGGTTCCATAGAAAGGAAAAAGCGAGGAAGCTGTTCAGTTACTGATCTAGGGCCAGCTGTTGCCATCTAGTCACATTCATTATTGAAGACAAAACTAAGCTCAAGTCAGCTGAAACCTCTAGCCATCTTTCCTTTTTAGTTAATGATATGTGGCGTGCAGTGATGACAGTCAGACCCCACCTCCGGCTGGCCCAGCACACATCAGCACTGTATTAGAGACTCTGCTGTGTGGGAAATGAACTTTTATGATCTCTGATTTATTACCTGCATCAGTGCCTCTGAAACACCCCAGGATTGCTCTGAGGAAAGTTGAAGGCAAAAGCCTTCAGTCTGGGTGAGAAATCAAATCCACACCTCCCATCGACCCCCACCACACACATCACTGCTGTCCCTCACTGCTGCTGCTCACATGTGTGTACGCTATGAAGGCATGTTTCTATGTGTGTGTGTGTGTGTGTGTGTGTGTGTGTGTATGCAGTTATATGTCAGCACTGTCACTTCTTGTGTATGTTGTGCATTAGTTGCAGGGAATATATATATTTTTTTTTACGTTTATGCTAATTTTAATTTAATAGATTTAAATATATATAATTTTTTTTGTTTTTTTTTGACCAATTTATTGGCAATATTTCACATTGACCTCGTATCACATGCAATTCATAAACTTACATCTCAGCTAAACTACATATTTTTGCTGTAAAGCTGCAGATTCAGCAGCACTGCTCCGAAGCACTAGTGTGCTGAATATATTTGCTGTGGAAGTGGCTAACATTTTGATTTAAGGTGCTGAACTGTGCATTTGTCTCACAGCAAGTGTTGGGATCATAAATAAGACTTCCTCTTAACCACTGAGAGGTGACCTCTCATGAATGCCATTGAAAACTAATCAAGTAGTGTGAAAAAAAAAAAAAAAAAGTTCACAGAGTGAGCAGAGAGAAAGAACATAGAAAAGCCAGAGGAGAGCACATAGAAGTTTCAGTGTGCAGGTCTAACGTGGTGTGACTGACCAAAGATATGATTTTAGCTGCCCGCATCTTATATGTGGAAGTGAAGAGAGAATGAAGGAATGTGTGGAACGTGTTGAGACTCATGAATAGTAGACCTTTAGGTGAAAGAGGAAAGACCTGATTTGTCTACAAGCTCTGTTTCTCTCATCTAAAGGCTTTTTAGGAGCATTTGGGAGTTTGAAAGATACCCTTGGTTAGGATTTGGTTGGTTAAGCAGCCATTGAAACCTGGAAAAACCCTTGTTTACTTTTCCAAGAGTGGTGATTGACCAGTATATCAGTGAGGTTAAGTAATTAGCCAGTATTTGACTACTGACTTGTGTTCATTTTAATTCAAGGTTAGTAATGTTAGTAATGTTGTGTAAAAGTGTTAATTTCATATCCATTTTTTGTGTTTGTTGTTTAATGTCATTATTGGTGTGGATGTTTGTTCCAGCTTTGATAATGCACAGTCGCCTACTCGCCTTAAGGAATTAAGTGTTTAACTCCGATGTCTGACAGACTTGTTTTGTTTTCACATCAGTGTATTTTTACACAGTTGTGTGTACTTGATAATCTGTGTCTTCTGTTTGGGCTGCTTGCTCGTCTTTTGTAATCTGGATGAATGTCTAAATGACAAAAAGGAGGATTTAAAGCCTCTGAAATGGCACATAATGGTTTCAGTCCTTGTTAAAATGGATAATTCTCCACAAAAGTCTTCTTTTATTCACTCTCTTCTGTGGTACACAAGATGATATTTTGGAAAATATTCTTTTGGATTCTACAGAAGAAAGTCATGCAGGTTTGAAACTACATTAGAGTTGGTGTATGATGACAGAATTGGTAAAACTGTCCCTTTAACATTGCACACTTCTTTGTGGTCTTCCTGAGACCTCAGTTAATTGAATACAAGACCTCATCTAGTCATAATAACGAGTGACAAATAAGACATTTGTTTATATGGTGAGCTGGGCATGGCAAACAGCTACAGGAAGCAGCTCGGAGTCTAACCTAATAACAGGATAATGACAATAAGGATCAGTAGCTCTTCAATAGGCCTCTAAACAGTATCGAAACATCTTTATCTGAAGAGATAACATTCAATGCATTCAACGCCCATGACACTGGGCATCAGCACAGATAACGAGCGGGTGGACTGAGTGGGAAAGAGAAGTTATGTTGATGTGCTTCTATGCATGATTGAGCATGTATCTTTATCTCATCGTGTGTGTGTGTGTGTGTTGGTTAGCCGGAACAGCCGGCCACAGTATCTTTTTATGGTCTGCAGGAGACATGTGCCCGCTCAAGGCAGAAAGCACCCCTGACAAACACGTTTTCATCTTGGAGTAAGACCCTGACTTGTTTGATAAAGGTGTGAGAGGGGAAAAATGCATTTGTGTGCAAAAGCGAAGGGAAGTGATTTGTGTATGTGTGAGCGAAGGAGAGGAAGATGTATGGAAAGTGTTTGACCGAGTCTGTTTGAACTGAGAGCTGCTGTGGAGGATTATGGTCCCTCTGATCAGAGCGAGGGAGGAAATAGAAGAAGGAAATGGGAGAGAGAGCTAGGACAGGCAGATGTCAACATGTCTCTCAGATCCACTGGATTTGTCTGACCAGCGTTTGGTCTCAATCCATTGCTTTGAAATGCCACGATTCAGGGAGAGCTGTAGTTTTGATGAATTCTGTAAATAACGGAGCAGGTTTGATGCATGCAGACATCAAACACCACAATAGTTCATGATAAATGCAATAATACAATAATTCAAATTAGGGCTGTGCAAATAATCGAATGCGATTATCATGCGCATCTCGTCAGTAAAGCCGGTTCTGTGATTAGTAGTAAAAGCAGCTTTAATACAATGCGATAATATTGTAAGTAATCCAGTGCCATACACAAAATAAGTTAGATATCTATCTATATATTGTGAATTATTTTTGTCCATAATAAATGTATTGAAAATCTGATTTTATAAATATTCCATATTATTTTAGTCTATTTTTATTGACACAGAAGAGTACGTGACTTACACACACACTTTTTGTGTTGAGTGTGACCTTTTTGTTGCTCTCTTTTGAGCATCCTGAAGTCCCATCAGATTTTGGTGGGCGGAGCTCCTTCGCCCTCTGGGAGGGCTGTAGATAATTAAAAACCCTTATCTGTATGTGCTCGGTGTGTAAACATAACTCCCTTTCTTCCTAGCATCCTTCTGTCACCCTTTCCTTTAGACACCCACATCAGGGATGAATCCCTCCATCTGTCCATAGAGGGATGAGGAGCACAGGCTGTGCTAATGAAAGTCGAACAGGAGGATGTGTGTGTAAGCATCTGTGTGTAAGCGTGATTTTGCCTGTGCGGGTGTCAGAGTATGAGATTTTGTGACATGCCGTAATCAAAGTTGAATTGCACTGTTCTGAGATAATGCTCTTAGATCAGGGAGGATAAATTCGGGATTGTTCAGATGCCCTAGGCCCCCCCACCCCCTCCCACACACATCTGATGAAATTCAAGGTCGAGTGTTAGCAAAGCCTGGAAAGGCTCCAGTCAAACACTCTGGTCTTAGGTGAATTTAGTTGCTTATCCTTTTCCCATTGGTTTTTTGGACCTATGTCAATTAATGCCGCCAACTGGTCTCTGAGACCTTCACTTGACCTCATTTGACACTCAGATGGCCTGGAGTTTAGCTCAAAATGCAAAAAGTAGCATGAAAATAGAGAGTCTACCACTGCCAGTATCCACCCATCCAACTTGAAACCAGAATTTAAGCAGCCTGGTGTCAACTCAGTTTGCCATACTGATGCCCAGTGTGGAGCGTATGGTGTTTGGCAATTGGTGCACATTTTAGCCAGAAGGCCATGAATGAGACAGCCTGGACAGGGAAACGTAGGCTTGTTACAGCAGATTCAATCTGAGATGTCAGAAGGTAGCGTAATAGGCCTAATGCAAATGCACTTACAATGATGGTTAAGAAATCTTTTTTGACTGGAATTTGAAGTCTATATTGTTTTATTTCATGTAGCTCATAATGGACTGAAATCAATATATCTGTGTCTTGCTTTTTTTTTGTCTTTAGCACAGAGCTTTTTCCAGTTCTGTAGTCCAGTCTTTTCAAAAATGCCTTTGACTCACAATTACACATTTTCTTGTTATTGCTGTGTTACTCTGATTATTTGTGCTGGTTTTCTGGAAGCACAAAAGAAACTGCATCAAGTGAGACTTCACTGTCGCAGTTGTATCCTAGAAAGACACAGAATTGGAATGAAAAACATGAATATCCCATTATTTATCAAGTGAACACACACACAGCTTAAACCCTAAATGTGCCATTTCCTCACATTCCCAGAGATGCTGCTTGTGTGTGGTATTAAACATGAATTCATTAGCACTCTTTGATGTGGCTACTCAGCATGTGGTCTCCAGTCCATGTATATGTGGGTGTGTTGCAAGCAAGCTTTCCAATAGAAGAACTGGTTTTCTATTGGCAACATGCTGGACTGTTGGAGTATCTCTGGTCTGGAGGTCAACTCATGTTTCCTGTTCAAGATACTGGGAATGCTGTATCCAATCCAATTGGCAATCTCCTAAAGCAACCTATGGGAAGATGCTAGAATTATAAACCCCTGTTTTTGGATGACCTCGCAGATTAGCTGATCCTAAAGCCCAGCACTAGATGCATATTTAAATATTTTACCACCATGGATTGGCATGGATACTTAACATCCAACCATACACCGAAAAGCCTCTTGCAAACCAAGCTGCTTATTATTTTACAATAGTTTGATACACATTAATATTTCAGAGAGTTGTTGGAGCCATAGCCTAATGGTTAGTAAACAAGCTACAGGTCCATTGAGCCATAGTATTCTTATGGGAGATATAGTTTTAAGTCCTCATCCCATTATTTCCTGTATACTCCCCATATAGTTTCCCGTTGTATCTCTACTTTGTCCTTGGGGGAAAAAAAGTATTTCATTATAGAGCTTCTACATGTGATTGCTTTATGGGACGGATGTTGATTCGTCTTTTGGTTGCTGTTTGAACCCACCAACAAGCCGAGGGGTCATAATTTGTGTTTTGATTCAGCTTTACAAGACCACCATTTCCTCATGCATGTTTTTACCTCGTCTCACATCTCCGTTTTCTCCCACTCTAAATGTAATCGCTAGTAAATGATACCTGCTGTAGTGTTTTGAAGTGGTTCTTTGCTAGACTTTTCTATCAGAGAACATTATCCCCCACTGCTCAGATTACACACACTACTATATTTCAAACCATTCTCTTCCATGCACATGAACACAGCTGCAGCAGGACCATTCTCATGCAGAATGGAAAGTGTACCAAACTCTTTATTACTCTCCTATGCCTCTGAGTGGGCTAACGCTCCCTCCCCTAGTGCGTCTCTGCTTTCTGTTTCAATGGCTAATCATTACTGTGGAGTCCATACCCTTTACCCTGTATACCGTCTTAATGTCCACTACAACGGCTAGGCGGTGATTTTCACATCTGCTGTGAACCTCCGCAGTTAAGTGCCGGCCTGGTGTACCACTACTAGCTTTCTCTACAACTAAAAATATGGCTTTTATATACCATACTCTGTATGCATTCATACTCAGACCTTTAGCATTTGTACTGCTCTACACTACAGAGTCAAAAGTTGCTTATTTTACTCAAGTAGGCTATAATAAGCAAACTCTGTTGTTTTTTGTCCCTTGTCTTTTGTGCAGCCATTAGCGATTCCATCTAATTGGCCCTGTGGTCCTACTACTACTCAGGCATTGCAGGCATGACTGTGAGCTCTGCCACTCCTTCAGCTGTGTCAGCAGGTGAACTGCGCTATCTGGAAAGATAGAAGAAAATCGGCAAAGCATGCAAATCGCATACTGAGGGGAAAATCAATTAGAGAGCCAGAGGTCCGGCTGTGAGGTGGGGCACAGGCAGAGAAATTGTGCCCATCCTAGCTGTTAACTCCTGGGGAAAATGCATTATCCCATTGAGAATGGCATCCATTCATGCCAACTGTGCGAGCTCCCAGAGTGCCCTTTTCCACCTCTCTTTCTCTTTCTAATTACTCTTGCGCTTTTAAAATAGTAGGAAAACTGTCATGTGGCTTTAATAATTTGTCTTCATTTCTCCTTCTCTGAGAATCTTTTGTGGAGGATACAGTGAATTGTGGTATCCAGTTTCATTGCTGTCGAAGCTAATGCTAATGTCATTAATGCTAACATTCTTCTGTTCTTTCTCTCTGTGCAGGCACAGAATGTCCCCAACTTCACGAGAAGCCTGAATACTGATACAGAGCACAGGTAGCAAGTAGTGGACAGAGACACTCTTCCCATAAGGCAACAGGACAATGGCTTCCCACAACAGGAGATGGAACTTTTTCACTTTTTCTTGCTGCATCATTGTCCTGCTGGTCCCCCTCGTGGCTACGAGCCCACAACAGCCTTCAGCGGCATCCAGAGTACATGAGAAATACAGCACATTCCGGGTGGAATACCCAGAATGGACCTTTAACCATCTTGCGGTGGACCACAGAAATGGGAATGTGTACCTTGGGGCAGTGAACCGCATCTACAAACTCTCACCTGGGTTGGATGTACAGGTGTCACATCAGACCGGTCCAGATGAGGATAACCGGAACTGCTACCCGCCCCGTATAGTGCAGCCTTGTAGTGAACCACTCACGTTGACCAACAACGTCAACAAGATGCTGCTCATGGACTACCGTGAGAACCGGCTGCTGGCCTGCGGCAGCCTGTACCAGGGAATTTGCAAACTCCTCCGCCTGGATGATCTCTTTAAGCTTGGAGAGCCCTTCCATAAAAAAGAGCACTACCTCTCTGGCGTCAACGAGAGTGGCTCTGTTTTTGGGGTCATTGTGTCTTACGGTGACGCCTCGCCTGATAAGCTGTTCGTGGCCACAGCTGTCGATGGTAGACCGGAGTACTTCCCGACGATATCCAGTCGTAAGCTCACCCGTAACTCTGAGGAGGATGGGATGTTCGCCTACGTCTTCCACGATGAATTTGTTGCCTCCATGATTAAAATCCCATCGGATACATTCACGGTGGTACCAGACTTTGACATCTATTACATATATGGGTTTAGCAGTGGAAATTTTGTGTATTTTCTCACATTGCAACCCGAAATGGGAGGAGGCCCAACGACTGGGTCATCCTCGGCCGGACGTGAACAGGTGTACACTTCCAAACTGGTGCGACTCTGCAAGGACGACACTGCGTTTAACTCGTACGTTGAGGTTCCTCTCGGTTGCGTTAAGGGTGGGGTTGAGTATCGCCTCCTGCAGGCGGCCTACCTGTCCAAGGCAGGTACCATCCTGGCACGTTCTCTGGGTATAGGACCCGATGATGACATCCTTTATGCCGTGTTCTCCAAAGGACAGAAAAGGAGGCCCAAGGAGTCATCTCAGGAGTCAGCTCTATGTGTGTTCACTCTGAAAGAAATTAACGAAAGAATTAAGGACCGGCTGCAGTCGTGCTATAAAGGAGAGGGAACCCTGGATCTCGCTTGGCTCAAAGTGAAAGACATCTCGTGCAGTAGCGCGGTGAGTACATTCAGCACACGCCTGCTTACCTGCCATTAGTGGAACAATTCTACTTGTGACAATTACTATAGTAACACTCTATGACTCCCAATGATTGATGTGAACACTGCTATTACATTCAGGGCTAGTTATCAAATTGTATACAAATTGAAGTTTTTGAAACGAGACCGTTCAAGTTTTTACCAGAGCGTAGAGCTAATTTTGGTCGGATAAAGACGCACATATGAGGTAGTGCCCACTAGCAATAAAAGACCACTTTTGATCAATTACCACTGGCTGTGCTTATAACAAGTCTTTTGACAACAAAAGGACAAGGTATCGAAATAAAGTGACATTTTTAATGGTTCCCTGGAAGCTGACTGTTTTGAAAGCAAAAAGCTTGTATTTTAAACTGTGTGTGTTCGGGCTAAATGAATTGGAGAATTTGTCTTTCCAATTTCAGTCTGCGTTTTACACCGATATTTACAGAAGGACAATGATATTTTATCTTGCAGTAGATCTGATCACTATATCTGTATAAATGCAGGTAAAAATTTTTTTGCCTTTATTTTTCTACGTTTTATTTTTCTTAGTTTAATTCTCACAGCAGTGACAACATAATTGCTAATATTTTGGTTACCAACTTACGGCCGGTTCCAATTAAAATAATTAATTTGGTCCAGAAATTCCCTCAAAATAGTGTCAAAATGTTTGCCACTTGTTTACAACGTCTCCTTTAGGCTACGATACTCAGTGGGGATTCAGTTTTTCTAGACCTTTTGATAAAACACAGCCAAGCTGTGGAAATGTGTAATTGCCTTACTCAAAGAATCAAACTATTGTTATAATAACACTTCTTACACTTTATTGAATTCCAGCCAGGGAATTCAGCAATAGAAGCAATAGAATGAGTTCAGGCATTTATAAGAAAGATTCCATGGTAATAGCATTCCTTTGAGGTACCTTGGAGTAGCATGTAAATACCATATGAATACCATGGTAGATGTCATCATATGATTTTACCATTACTGTTCTATAATACTGCCAATGTGCCTTTCTTAAGGTGGTAAATGAGGTAACATGAGTGTTTCTGCGTAAAGGGTGTGATTTTTTTTTTTTTTTTGTCAGGTTTTTCCTGATGTGGAGAGGATGTGTGTGTGAACTGATGTGGAAGTGAAACTGACACACACTTACAGGCACTCACACACAAGAATAAATGTGAAGCAGACTGTGAGAGAGTGCTGACGTGATAAGTGTACAGCTAGAGAGGGAGGAAGGAAAGGAGTTATGTTGAGGAATGGTGCCATTTTTGCGTGCGCTGCAGTATGGCCACTGCAGCATAAATTAAAGAGAGAGCGTCACAGTGAGGAGAGAGAGATGGATAGCCTGCGTCTCTTCCTCCGGTAACTATGGCTACTAGCTCCTCATTTAAAAGCCAGGCAAGTGTTTGATTGGGGAAGAGAAAAAAACAAGTGAGCTCAAACACATTATATCTGAGACTGATAAATGCTCTGTTACTGTTTAAATGATCTTCTCTGAGAGCTGTTAGATCTCACACACAAATATAAACACAGAAATATGCAAACACATGATTACACAGGCTTATTAAAGACGACATGAAATTAACATTTCCCCCTATTTACTCTAATAAATGCTTCTGGTCTTAAGCATGATTAATCAGAGCTTCATTATTCTTGATTCATGTGATTCTGAAGAACACAGTATTTCATGCAGATTGGGGATGCACAAAATTGTGCATCCCCAATCTGTATGAAATACTGTGTTCTTCAGAATCACATGAATCAAGAATAATGAAGCTCTGATGACTTTCTGACTTCTGATTAACAAAAGCAAAAAAGGCCTCTAACACTAGCTTGCTCTATTCTTTTTCTATTCTATCGGTTTTCTTTTTATTTATTATGTAATTTAAAAAACCTTGCTACGGGTACTATGTTAAGCTAACTGAGACTTGTTATAGCAATTGCATATCATTGCTCTTTTGTTGATTTTGATTGCTTCCATTGTCCTCATTTGTAAGTCGCTTGTAAGTCTGCTAAATGACTAAATGTAAATGTAATGTAAATGTGTATTTAACTAGATTTATAAATATTTATCTGTATTTTTTATTTTGTAATAATGTAAATGTATTTGTTTTATATCTATATACATGCATTTGTATTTCTGATTTCTCTATGTATATATATTTTACAGTTTTTTACGATTGCTTAAGCACAATTTTGAAAACAGGGCCTGGTTTGTCAAAACACTACACACAATTAACACAACCCTACACCAAAG
>NW_015660878.1:2519199-2525152 GCF_001515625.1 Sinocyclocheilus rhinocerous | reverse complement strand
TGATTTTTTTTTTTTTTTGTCAGGTTTTTCCTGATGTGGAGAGGATGTGTGTGTGAACTGATGTGGAAGTGAAACTGACACACACTTACAGGCACTCACACACAAGAATAAATGTGAAGCAGACTGTGAGAGAGTGCTGACGTGATAAGTGTACAGCTAGAGAGGGAGGAAGGAAAGGAGTTATGTTGAGGAATGGTGCCATTTTTGCGTGCGCTGCAGTATGGCCACTGCAGCATAAATTAAAGAGAGAGCGTCACAGTGAGGAGAGAGAGATGGATGGCCTGCGTCTCTTCCTCCGGTAACTATGGCTACTAGCTCCTCATTTAAAAGCCAGGCAAGTGTTTGATTGGGGAAGAGAAAAAAACAAGTGAGCTCAAACACATTATATCTGAGACTGATAAATGCTCTGTTACTGTTTAAATGATCTTCTCTGAGAGCTGTTAGATCTCACACACAAATATAAACACAGAAATATGCAAACACATGATTACACAGGCTTATTAAAGACGACATGAAATTAACATTTCCCCCTATTTACTCTAATAAATGCTTCTGGTCTTAAGCATGATTAATCAGAGCTTCATTATTCTTGATTCATGTGATTCTGAAGAACACAGTATTTCATACAGATTGGGGATGCACAATTTTGTGCATCCCCAATCTGTATGAAATACTGTGTTCTTCAGAATCACATGAATCAAGAATAATGAAGCTCTGATGACTTTCTGACTTCTGATTAACAAAAGCAAAAAAGGCCTCTAACACTAGCTTGCTCTATTCTTTTTCTATTCTATCGGTTTTCTTTTTATTTATTATGATTTAAAAAAAAAAAAAAACTTGCTACGTGTAAGGCTAGTGTTGTTTTTGGCGGCCTGTTTTAATGTTAGTTTTAGTCTAGTCTTTGTGTGAAACTGTCATTTTAGTTTTTATTAGTTTTAGTCACGTTCATACTCTTTTTAGTCTAGTCAAGTTTTAGTCGACGAAAAGTCTGGGCATTTTAGTCTAGTTTTATAATACATATTTAAATGTATTGTTTTAAATTTATCTATCAATATTTTTTTTATCATTATCTATTTATTTATTAAAACCTTTATAAAATCAAAAAAAAAAAATTTGTAAACCTATACTGTGAATATTATATGAATAATAGTGTATTGTTATTAATAATATATATTTTAAAAATAATATATTTTAATATAAAATAATAATATTTTTAAAAACCTTTTTGTAACATACACCTTGTGATCTGTTGATCATAATATTAGTTTATCCAAATTCACTTGTAGACTAGTTACATTTTTTTATTTTTTTTATTTAACTGTTTATTATTCATGTATTTTGACTAAATGGATAATATTAATATTGACTATTTCAAATGGTAATATTAAATGTCATGGCTGATAACTAAATATTATTAATATTAATGTTTTATATTGATATTAATATATTTATTTATAATTGTTTTTAATATTTATGTAGTTATATATTTATGTATTTATAAGGTGTAATAGTTTATGCCTAAAATCTTATGACTTTCTCTACGTAATGAGCTGTCATGTCTGCAGATTTAACCAAGACTGTGGGTTGGGAGAAAGAATTATCATAACAGTGCCCACTTTTTATGGTGTAATTACATCCCAATGGATAAAACTGAGCCTCGTCCTATTTGCTTGCCACGGAATATTGCGTCATCTAAATATACGGTACATTTTGGAAGTTGAATGCATTGTGAATGCTGTTTCATGTTGTCTTTCACAGTGAGCAGACTACATTAGGTATAAAGCAGCTTCCAAACACCCACAGGCAGAAGAAACATGGGCACGAATGCGCTGACTCACCTATGAATAAAAGCACATGTTCATAGACGGATGCATTCAGACACTCATGTGTCTCAGAAAAACACCCACAAACACACATATATTCAAAAGCATCCCAGGGTGAAAAAGAATGACATCTTCCAGGCTGTTCTGTGACTGAAGTTAAACGCTCTTGGGCTGTGGTATTCCTGAGTCTGCACTCAATGGGACCACGTTGACAAGATAAAAAGTGGGGAATGACAGGAGTGAGAAAACGGCACATTAGCCTGCTATCTTATTGGGGAGATGGATGTTTCGCTAATATCACTCGGATGATTTTACAAGAATTGCAGTTGTTGGTCTTGGATGGGTTTGTGTTTTCAATAATGCATGAAAAACTCACTGCTGCCGAGTTGGAATATTGCTGGAGTATTGCACGTCATCACTTACCAAACATATACAATCTTCTCAGCACAAACCAAGAAGCAAGAAAGAAAAAAAAAGAGGGAAAAAAACCTGGTAGCTTTTTGACTTTCCTGATATGAAAGTCTAATTAAGTAAGCAGAGAAGCACAGTGAGATCAAGCAAGCCCCTCTTCATGAATGTGAAGATAACATTCTCTCAATATTCAGCCCTCTGCAAACATTACATCAACATGACATGATAGTAATGCAGGTTCGCTGAAGATATGAAAGTGATATATATCTTAATATCCTCTCTGTGCCCTCTGCAAACGATAAGGATATTATGCTGTGAAAAATCATTGCATAATGTAAGCCAGGCTCATACAAGATATATCTCTAGTTCTGTACAAAATTCAGGTCTTTACTAGCAGTCATCGTGATGTATCGTGTGCAGGCAGGTGACATGGATGAATAGCTTTTTTATTATTTTAGATGTATATCAAACATAATATAGAAAAATATATGAACTATGATCTAATCTTGCTGAGACCCAACAATGAGAATATTTGCCATCAATTCCATTGCTGCTTTATTGGCAATTCTTCTATAATTTTAGCAAGTGTTTCTTTCAAAAATGTTTTCTTTTTTAACATAAATGTGCTAGAGGGATATCTGTGGCTGTTGCAATGTGTCTCACTGTGTCATATTTGACTTTGTAAAACGCATCCTGAGACACCTGTGCTCTGTTGCATTGCATCTGTCTTTTAAACTTCCGTGAGCAGCTTTTGCTGTCATTTTTTTTTATTTACAGTGATGGCTAATGTCACATTACCATAGTTTTACTGTAAATAACTATGGTTACCATGGTAAGAAATTTATTTGCAGAGGCAGCAGCGGTACTCTGTGCTGACTCTTTCAAGCTCTCATGGTGTGTGTTTTTTTTCCCCCAATTAATGAACAGATGAGCAGCCCTACTGCTCATTAGGGCAGTCAGACTGCATGAAGGGGCACTGTTAATGTCAAACATGACATGTGCACACACACAAACTCACAAAAGAAAGGGTGTGCAATTCACTACGTGAGACAGACTAGCCATCTTCATCAGTTCATTAAAACGGACTTAGACTAAATCTTTCTAGATGGCGGTAATGAAGTCATCTTGCAAGCACATACTCAGAGGTGTGGTGTGTCACACACAATGGTCATGCTGTCACCCTCATTAAGAAGAGATTGTGTCTCTTTGAAATATGCACCACTACACTAGCTCTTAATTATGTCCTATGCCTTACTATTTTTGATTTTTTTTCTACTTCAGTTAATTATGTACAAAAAAACAAATATTTATTTGTAATAAATATTATTATCCCCACTCTCCCCCCACAGTCAACGAACGTATTATTTGCCCAATGCAGATATGCGTTCATGAGATTTGAAGTCAGGCCCATGTTCTCTTAATCCCAAGTCCAGGGTTCGATAAGTCATGCTCACAGCTTTACTCCCACAGGGTTACAACTGGCAGCTGTGTGCTGCTATTTAAAGATCAGACACACCGAAGGGAATCCAAATGCAGAGGCAGAGATCTGAAGCTCGCTCAAGACTACTGTAGCTTTGGTTGTGCCAAACATCTCTCAGACTTTCCAAGTGCCTTTTGGGCCCAGACAGATGAGTGTTCAAACCTGAACAACAAAAGGCATTCTGATGTTTGTATTTATTTTTTTGCCTTTAAAGTGTATGGGTTTGATTTGTGATTGACTGGAATGTCACTGCCTGCCATGCTTTTTATTTCAAACAAAAACAAGTTAATTGTATTGTTCCGTGTTTGCAAGGCCAAATATTTTAATGTTTATTTACAGACTTTTATATCCATTGTGTCTTGTGTTCCAATTTGCTTCAGGTGTGTCTTCTTTAATACTCTTACTGTTAAAGGGATAGTTCACCCAAAAATGAAAATTCTGTCATTTACTCACCCTCATGTCGTTCCAAACCTGTATGAGTTGCTTTCTTATGTTGAACACAAAAGAAGATATTTTGAAGATTGCTGGTAATCAAACAGTTGGTGGTTGCCATTGACTTCCATAGTAGGAAAATAAAAATACTATGGAAGTCAATGGCAACCACCAACTGTTTGATTACCAGCAATCTTCAAAATATCTTCTTTTGTGTTCAACATAAGAAAGCAACTCATACAGGTTTGGAACGACATGAGGGTGAGTAAATGATGACAGAATTTTCATTTTTGGGTGAAATATCCCTTTAATACAGAGATTTTATATCTCTTGTCAGTTACATATCCTAGTATGTATGATGATTTTGAAGTGCTTGTGATGATACAAATGTGCATGGCAGTATCACATAATGGATGTATCAGTGTGGAAGTCTTGGTGTCTGTAGATCATTCTTTGTTGACATCTGACCTATAAAAAATAATCTGCCAACGCCCTATGTTCCCTATGTCAGCAGAAAGAAATTGTGTGAAAATGAGTCTGGCACAGTAAATTAACCATTCTCATCTCCTGGATTGATGTATTCAATCAAACAAGGGTGGCACACACTAATAATTGTTTTTTTGTGGTTAATTTATAAGTGAGAATGAGGTTGAGAAAAATGCATAGAGACATTGCGGTCAGAGAGATAAGAACATTTTAAATTAAGATTGGTCTCATTATTATTCATAATCATCTCAATTATAAGTCATTAAAATCAGGCTATAGGCTTTTCCTACAGCTGTCAGTCTCTCTGCATGCTCATTACATATTATTGCCAAATAATTAGCGCTTTTCACCCTCCTAGACAGATCAGGTTTTTTTTAGACCTCATTCTATCGAAGTGGCTATCAGTTCTCGTTAGTTTCCAACTGCTAGTCGTACTTTTTTCCCCCCATTAAAGGTGCACTTTGTAATTACTGTGTTGCGTTGATCTGGCAGTCATGTTGGACTTATACTGACATGCAGCATTACACAAAAGCAAACGTTTTCAGATAATGCGGCTATTCTAAAAGTGTGCTATTCACAATTAGGGCATTAGGGTGAAATATTTTTCCATGCAGATTTTGCAATGGGTTTAAATTTCACGCAAATTCACTCTGTTGGCCAACAGCAAGCTGGTTTTAAAGTGACTTTTGTGCGAGCAGTGTTTAATTTTTTTGTGTGAAATGTAGGTAAAATGAATGAGTGCATCTCTGAATTGGAAAACATGCTAGCTTATCAGTCTGAAATAGGGATGCTCCGATGTATCGGCCGATTTTTCCTCAATTTACAACCATCGGCATATCGGCTATATAAGGAAAAAGGCCGATATAGCAAACCGGTGGTTTATTAATTAACTGCGTGAAGGCACGGAGCTGTATAATGTCTGTTGCATAATCCTAGCGCTGCTGTCTGCACTTTAATGCTAACCAAATAACAAAAGACAAAAGATCGCACACTATTCTTGACTAAATAATTTTTGTAACTTTCATAAGTGTAGCGGACCTCATCTGAATGATGACCAAAACTTTACTGATGTTTTATTAAGTTTATTGCGTCCTTTTTCCCTCCAAAAAAATCACCATAAGAGCTAAACAAAACACAACACGAGAAGTGCACATTAAACTCTCTCTCTCAGTTGCATTATCAACATACAGCGAATTCCACAAAACACTTATTACAACTAACAGTAAACAAATATATACAGATCTTAAGGCTTTTTGGGGGGGTGCTTAATAAACTGACAAACTTTAAATCCGAAGAACTGCGTGCTTTCATTACCCATATA
>NW_015660878.1:2515999-2519098 GCF_001515625.1 Sinocyclocheilus rhinocerous | reverse complement strand
TGCTTTCATTACCCAACACTGAGCTCCGTAGACTAGAAAACCCGTCAAAATAAGAGTCTCGCCTTAGTAAAGGAGATGTCATGCATATTTAAACTTACAAAAACATTAAAATGTATACAAAAACAAATTAGAAGATTAATCATAATAAAGTCTGTTACAATAAAGAAGGATTAATATGTATTTAATTTATACAGTGAAGTGTTATTTTACATTTGTTTACTTTATTTCTGTACCTGAAAACTGTTAAACCTACCTAAAAAGCACTGTTTATTTAATATTTATCTTTGTTCTGTTGTATTTATGTAGGCCTTCTGAATGTTAAATGGATCCAATCCATGTTCATTAGAAATTATTTGATGATGCAGCAGTAAAACTGCTAGTATAATTTAATGCAGGTGTTTTTAAACTTTACTGATTTAAAACATGATCAAAATACGATCTATTTTGATGCCAACTTTTTTAATTAGAGAGGAAGTGACAAATATCGGTATCGGTATATCGGCCAATAAGTGTTTGTTAAAATCAGTATCGATATCGGCCCCAAAAAATCCTATCTGTGCATCCCCAGTCTGAAATACTGCAGTCCACCTGGGATCTCTTGATTTTTCATTAATATGGCTCCAGTTCCTCGCCAAGTTTCCTCTTTGGTGACGCTTTCTGGGAGAACCACTTTATGGGACGGTGTGACCTGGTTTTAATCAGTCGCTTGCACTGTGTGCAGTGCATTTCCATTCATTAAAGCCGATCTCCAGGTTTATTGGCCTCAGTAATTACATATCCCATCGTAACTACTGCAGCAAAGGTCATAATCCATCATAAGATCGTTATCTCCTAATCAGCCTAAACTCACTTTACATGTAGATGTGAAAAGGTTATGCGCTCCAGAACTTGTTGGATGTTTCTTGAGCAGTACGTCAATTTTACTGCCTTTTCTTCATTCGTTGGAACCATCATAAACCTTATGTAGTTCTACACATGCTTGTACACGCATGTTGACATATGGGAATGTTTACTCAAGCACAGCTACAAACACTTTCAAGCGGCGAGCTGCATTGGCATTGTGTTGCTTCTGACAGCTGAGATCTCAGAAACACAATGTGCATTATAACCTTTCTTCAGCATTTCATAAATGCATAAATTTTTTCATATCCATCCAACACATGACCTCAAACAATGGCTTAAGAACACGAAAATGCAAACACAACCTCTTTCTTCATAAGTGCTGACATTTCACATCCCAGGGGTTTCATTGATCCACAAAGAATGATGTATGCGGTGACATCATTGACATCTGCTGAATGCTTTTTTGTCACTGAGCTTTACTCAACCAAATCAAACAAATGACTCTTTTCTGATTGGTCTCCTGAGCTTTGCATAAATGTTGTAATCGCAGAAATCTGACAGTTCCCTTTCGAGGAAACTTCGAACTGCGTCCTCTAGGGGTCGCTATGGGGAATGCCTTCAGCGTGACCGGTGTCTGAAGCATACATCTAAAAACGATAATAACATTGGCCGGCGACAGCCTATGACGTCATTACCCTGCGCGATCACAGTATAAAAGGGCACCGGAATAACACGTCTTCCTCTTCTTCGTCTTCACTGACTGTTTGTTTGTTAGCGTTAAGCTTTGTTCTCTCGCCAGAGGCTTTGCTCTGATACCTGCAGTTTCACACGGCTCGTGTGCTGTGTGTGTGTGGTGAGGAGCAAGCGCGTTCGAGGGAGTTGGATGTGCTCTGCATTCATTGCTTATTTCTTGTAAGGGATAAGCATGAAGACGCACGTCTCACGAGATGACTTGTGCTCATCGTGATGCATTCGCGGGACTACTGAGGGGGATGTGAGTACTTCACCATTTACCCGAGTTTGTAGATAGCGTTTGCATGAGTGCGTTCGCCTCTCGCGGGAATAACGACGCATTCGCGGCAGTGGTTTTCGTTCTGATTTATATCATGTCCTTCTCAGATAACCACATTATACTGCACTTCGGCTTGAAGTTAAAAAAGAAAAGAACCTTCCATTCCTTCCCGATCTTCAGGTGGAGATCGAGAAGGTTTGGAAAAATCTATTCTCGTCCCGCATTCCACAGATTCCAGCATACTAGTTATGCCAACATCGAGGGGATGCGTGAGAATGGTTATGAAAAGATGTCCCCTGTTGAAGAGACGCTGGCCTGCTATCTCTCTATGGGGGAGACATCTTCTCTTAAGGCTCCCTCCCTGCCATCCAAACCCCTTCAGGATACATCTTGTTTGAATGGCAGGGCATACACGGCAGCAGGTCAGACTGCAGTCTCGTTGCACACCATGGCAGTGCTTCAGGCTTTTCAGGTGAAAGACCTGGATAAAGGCAGGGTCTATCCCCTGATGAGGTGGCTGAGTTGTGTCGCACCACGAATCTTGCTCTCCGTGCCACTAAGCAGGTCGCCACTGCCATTGGCAGATCCATGGTGGCCATGGTGGTTACGGAGAGACATCTGTGGGTGAGTCTGGTGGATATCGGGTCGAAAGAGAAGGGCTTTCTTCTTGATGTGCCCGTTTCCCCTTCTGAGCTTTTCGGCACTTCCGTCGAGACGGTGGTTGTGAAGTTTAAGGAGGCCAAGACGCGCTCGACTGCCTTTAAATCCTTCATTCAACGAAGGTCCAGGCTTCGGACTTCGCCTCCAGCCTATATCCATAAGCCTGAGTCATGCGCGGGAGCCATAGTTGGCGAGTACGATCCATTTTTATCTACTCTACTGCAGGTTCTTGTGTATTCGATGCTAGCCTTTCTCTGCAGCGCTACTCGGACCTGTTCTGTTTTTCTGACTTTTAGGTTTGACCCACCTGCTAAGTCAGAACCTCCTGCTGTTGACCGATTACAGTGATGGTTTCACTCATCGGTTCTGGTTCCAGGCTGGTGATAGCCCTCATCTTCGGCTTGGACACACAGCCTGGGCTTTTGAGGAAGCCTCCCAGCATCAGGTCCCCAGTATAACGCTGCAACCTCAGGACCTGC
This sequence comes from Sinocyclocheilus rhinocerous, assembly GCF_001515625.1. Lineage (NCBI taxonomy): Eukaryota > Metazoa > Chordata > Actinopteri > Cypriniformes > Cyprinidae > Sinocyclocheilus > Sinocyclocheilus rhinocerous. The sequence continues at coordinate 2,516,104 of NW_015660878.1, read as the reverse complement.
GGGTCCTTCTCGTGGGCTAGTACTCTTCTGAGTACATGCTTCGTGACATGCTCCCTATCCTCTGGCCAGGGTGCGCTACTCATTTCTCACCCTGAGGGGTCTCCC
>NW_015660878.1:2504192-2514652 GCF_001515625.1 Sinocyclocheilus rhinocerous | reverse complement strand
TCTCTGCAGCGCTACTCGGACCTGTTCTGTTTTTCTGACTTTTAGGTTTGACCCACCTGCTAAGTCAGGGCCTCCTGCTGTTAACCAATTACAGTGATGGTTTCACTCATCGGTTCTGATGCCAGCCTGGGCTTCTGAGGAAGTCTCCCAGCATCAGGTACCCAGTATAACGCTGCAACCTCAGGACCTGCGGGTCCTTCTCGTGGGCTAGTACTCTTCTGAGTACATGCTTCGCGACATGCTTCCTATCCTCTGGCCAGGTGCGAACTACTCATTTCTCACCCTGAGGGGTCTCCCGAGATTTGAATCGTTCCTTAACCTTCATGCAGGTTTTCTGAGCTATAGCTCCTCTCACTGAGGTGTTGAGGAGCTCAACGCTCTATAGACGGTCGGGCCCGTGAGTCCTCACTGTCACACTGCCCTTATGGTTGAACCAGTAATCACCCCTCTGCGGAGTGGGCTGGAATACACTGCGTTCCCTGAGGTAAGAGGGATTTGTGTTTCTGTGGAAACCCCTCTTTTGTGCTTCTGCTCTGAGGAGCAGTAAGCTCTATATGCATGAATGGTTATTGGGTCCCGCTATTTCTTCAGATTCTATCGGGTCTGGTTATACGGGACCCATGCTCTTTATCAAGATAGAGAGCATGAGACCGTGTCCAGCTGCACCAGGGGACTGTCTCTTATTGGGCCCTGCTGGGTTACCCCTTCTAATCTACCCCTTCTAATACCCCTTCTGGTCGAGCTGAGAAGTGCTCCCCTCTCAGTGAGGCTCATCTATGAGTCGCTCCCAGTATGTGATGTAAGGGCCCGCCTCAGTTTGGGAGCCGAGAGCGCTGCTCCCAAAGGACCCCATTTGCAACAAACTAAGTGTTAGGCCCATCTCTGTCGCCTCCTTGGTCAGTTGCCTTTATGTTGGGACCCTGTTGTTCCCTTAGAAATGTGTGATCTCCTTCTAGCAGGATCCCATTTCTGATGTCCCATTTGCGATCTATCTGCCCCGAGCATGGCTGCGGGAGGGTCCCTTTGAGCTCACCGGTCCTGGGCAGACTGGGTGAGTCCTCCTCTCGACTCGAGAGTTAGGTCCTCTACCCTGGGCTAAATAGGTCGCTTCGGTTGAGCCAGGTTCCTCTCTCTCTACGCTAGGGGTTGACGTGGCAGTGACATCAGGTAGTTAGGCTGCTTGCTGCTTCCCTGATAAGCTACCTCTATTCGGGTCAAGCCAGGCAGTGTTCTCCTCACCTCAGAGGGTTGTCTTTGAGCGGGGGTGTTGCTACCTAAGACCTGTCAAGTCAGTTCTTTGAGCAGGTTTATTCAGAACCGGTGGTAGCCCCCCTGGGTGACAGGCCAGGGTCTGGTGTGGTTTTTTAGACACCTGGCCATATCTCCTTAAAGGAATCTCTTTCTTCTGATTCCAAGCCTTGAGCTCTGCCCTAGGCTTGGGCTTCCTAGCTCAGCCCTTAACAGGTAAGTTCTTTTAGGGTATGCAGCTCAGGCCCTTGGCCGAAGGGGATAATGTCACTGACAGCCGTCAAGACGTCCTTTGGAGCAACTCCCATGGCTATGGTACTTAGTGCTCACCGTGGTTTTCTGGCATGCACTTCCCTCAGCATGGTGGCGTGGGTATACCGTTCCCCATAGCGACCCCTAGAGGACACAATTCAAAGTTCCCTCGAAAGGGAACGTCTCAGGTTACTTATGTAGCCATGGTTCCCTGAGAAGGGAACGAGACACTGCGTCCTCTAGTTTCCTTGCCATGTTGCGGACGCAAGCTTCAGACGAAGAAGCGGATGACGTGTTATCCCAGTGCCCTTTTATACTGTGAATCGCGCAGGGTAAAGACGTCATAGGCTGTCGCCGGCCAATGTTATTGTAGTTTTTAGATGTATGCTTCAGACACCGGTCACGCTGAAGGCGTTCCCCATAGCGACCCCTAGAGGACGCAGTGTCTCGTTCCCTTCTCAGGGAACCATGGTTACATACATAACCGGAGACGTTTCCATTTACTTCCAGTAGATATTGCAGATGATTTTTAAAAAAATATCTATGTTTAAAGAAGCTCGAAGAGGTGTAGAGCAGATGTGAAAAGGCTTCACAACTCATCTGCTTTTTAGATACCATCACAGATCTGTGAAAATCCTGTCCTGTGGCTGTATTTGAACTCCACTGTATATCATCACGCCAGCGTAGTGCCATAAGATGGGATTTCAGGGTTTGATTTTTGTATCTTTAACTCTCATTTTGATATCTTTTGACAATTTCTTTGTAGCTCGAAGATTCAGTTGGAAGTAGTGATATTGCTCAGAAAAGGCCAATGTTGGATCAAATAATACTAGCAAAGTGCTTTCAAATGGAGGTCTTTGCTATGGAAGCGGAAGCTTGCCGAATCTCTTACCGAAAGGGTTCACAGTCATTAAGTCATTAAATGTCATTGCGTGCAGATAGTTGTGCGATATTCATCACTCACATCTTTTCATTCTCTCTTAACTGAGTTCTCTAGTAAAGTCAGCACTGGGTAGAGGCCACAGCAGGATGGAAACAGAGATGATGAGGCCTTTAATTCAAAAGAGCGGTGTGAAAGACAAGCGTGAGTGAAAGCGAGGTACAGAGGGATGGAGTGTAGGGATGGGTGATAATGCTGAATACAGTGTTCAAGATAATTCAAGATCTCTCAATAAATGAAAAAATATCCGTTGCTATCTGGTCATGCCTCCCTAATTGTCGAGTTAAAAACAGTCCAAGTTTAAATTGTCTTGAAACTCTAGCTCCATTCGCTTGATCTCTGTCAGGATCAAGGGTGGGCAACTCTGGCCCTCAAGATCCACTCTCCTGAACACTCCAAAGAGAAAGGAAAACTTGAAATCGCATCATATGACCCCTTTAACTCTAACCCTAATAAACAAAACACCTGAACAAGTTAATCATGGTCTTCAGGTTTACTAAAAAGTTACAGGCAGGTAAGCTAAACTCTGCAAGAAAGTGGACCTTCTTCTAAAACAGTCAAGTAGTTATTCAGGCAACCCACCAAACAGTCGAATTTGAAAAATTGTGGTTTTGTGCATCCCTAATAGAGTGCCATTACGCTGTTCTCCCGAAAGGTTCATCTCTGTGGAGAGCCGGCGTCATTGTCTATCAATTGTTCAACCCTGATAGAAACCATTAAGACCGAGCAAGTGGAGAATGTACCTAATCAATCGCATAACAGACACAAAACAACCTCTTAAATGCCGCAGGATTGTGCGAGCACAAGGATTGCCTTTCTCCGAGCTGATTGAGTGTTGATATAATTACGTCAAACATGGAGCTGAAATTTGTGGGAAATGTCTTTGTTGCTAACAACAATCCCTGCGTGAGATATTACTTGAGCATGAAAAGGAAAGACTCTGAAAGGGTAATTATATGACTGTGCAGAATTAGCTCTTGAAGAGCCGATTCATCATCTGAATGATGTACACTCGCAGCACTGATCAGGGTTTATTTGCATAAACTGTGCATTTTGATCAAACTGTGATCTATTAATAGTGCATTAAAATGTTTTGCGCCCTCTCAGCTAACAGTGAGGGATACAAAAGGCGTTTTGAACTAAATAAGTATGTTGTTCGTGCCCCAGACCTGCAACCAGGGTTCCTTTTACTTCTTCTGCCAGATGCTCAAGGTTAGACCCCTATGGACAAAAAGACTTGGAAAAAGTATTTTTTTTTTAAAAAAGCTTGGATTTGACTTGTTGTCTTACTATCCAGGGACACAGAGACGCCGGCGCTAGGAAAGAGAGCTGCCTTTGTGTTGCAGGACGTAACCAGGCAGCGAGCGGTCTGAATGACCTGATTCTGCTTCCCCATTCTCTGGAACCAGTTCAAATGAAAAAATGGCGCCTGCGCCGATCCAGAAGCTTTTAGTTGCGCTCGTCAAACCATTCCCTCCTCCCCCACCCCTTTACACCTTCAGATGCGCAGCGTGAAATTGCCAATAATGCAGCAGCTTGTTCGTGCGCTCCGCGCCAAGAGCGAGCGAGGCAGTGGTAGACGAAAAGAATGCATAAAAGACGGAGAAATGGAGCGCACAAGCAAGTAGAGGAGGGTGGCAGGCAGGGCGCCCCCTCTCGCGCATGGGGTGTTGAGAGATGTTATTTACATTGGGATGGGGAGAGAGAGGAAATGTCATGTTTATGTGGCTAGGTAATGAAAACGTGTCTGCTTCTTGAAAGGTTGACAGGCAGGAAGCCTATTTCATTAGATTGCAGCACATAGGGTCTGATTGGCATGTTGTTCACCTTGCCAGAAATATCGTGGCATATGCCAATGGAAAGACGTCGAGACACATGCTCCATCCCCCCAAAGTCTGTGTCACAGGCATATGCGCCCTGCCACGCAAAGGCCTGGGCTTTCTGATAAAATATCCGCAATGCCAAAAAGCATTAGTTTGTGTCACAGCTATGACTGTCATTGTGTTTATTTTTAGCGCAGTTTTCTTAACCTCAGAGGTGGCAAGTCTTTGTAGCTGTTGCTACCACTCTGCTGCGTTGGGCCTTTACACATTTTGACCCGTGTAAGCAGGATGAAGGGTGCTAGAGGCCGTGATTGTGGTAGAGTTTTATTTTTATTTGCGTGTGTAAGCAGGTGCGCACGTAGAAGCAGGTTGCTGCTGCCTCAACAACCCACGATGATTCATGGCCCCCGATATGGACAGGAGACATCTGCAGAAAGACTAACACTGCAGAAAACAGATCTTTCATGTAGCTGTGGCTTTCTAACAAGAGCCGTGCGCTAGAAATGAGCACCATTACTCTGGGCTGGCATTGGCGAGCCGAGTGGCACGCAGTGCTTTGGCTGACAGCAGAACATTTCTAAAGGTCAAACATCTGCGGAGAGAGAGAGGGGAAAAACATATACGACGTTGAACATTTCCCTGTTCTCTCTCCCTCTCTACTCTCTCCTTCATTTCTCTATTTATTCTTCATTCCGGCTTGTATTGAGTGAACTGAGAATTGAGTGCGGTGTTCGCTATCGATTCGGCTGATCACTCATAAACCGCCATTTTCGAGAGACAGCCCCGTCTTCCATTTGCTTAATGAAGGGTCTTGTATCTCCTGACCGCTGACGAATAGACATTTGCTATATTGCATGTAAAGACCCATCCGGTCACTTGATTGATCGTGTCTCTCCTAGGTTGGTCCTCTACAGTTTTGTCCCTTGGCCTGCATTTTCAAAAATTATTCATTAGCTGGGAGTAATTGTTATCAAGATAAATGCTACTTCAGATATAATTGAACTCTCATCAAGGGAGTATGCACATTATATCAGTACATACACCAATAGTCTGTGAGAGATAATGTACATCCAGATGCTTCCTCTCGCAACCTGGGCATCACTCAGGATTGCCCTTCGCCTACTTCATCACTGGGGACTGTGCTGTGGGTTGGTGCCTGGGGGCAAAACGCAGCTCAAGCTGTCTCGTATTTCATGATCCAATTGAGAGTATATGCCATTAAAAACTGAAATATTAATGCTAATAAAGCAGTTTGAGACACCTGTTAGGCTGCGTAATGATGGACAATTATGGGCCATGCTTTCAGAGTGAAATTAGATCTTTTAAAGTGCCTTACATCATAATGTAGGTCACACTACTATTGATGATACACAAACAGTTTTTATAGTACATTTTTTATAGTACATACAAGTTTACATGAGATATTGAAATTATTACCCCCTGTGGTTTGACAAAAATACTTTGCCTTTTTTCCAAATCTATGTGTGCTGCTGGTTAGTTTTTCTGACCTTTTACCGAATAAAAGAACATAATTTAAGGTTTATGATGTTGCATTTATGCATAATCTGTGTAAGATCAAACAAATTTTTTTCATTTCCCCTTAATTTTGCATAATGTGTTTACAGAAAATGTTGCCAATTTTTCTTTCAGGAGCAAGTTACTCAATTTTGATAGATATTGGGAGTTTTTTCTTTAGAATAACATGAGTAATTGTTCTCATTTAGTGAACAATTAGAAGGAATGTGTGTTCAAGTAAAATGAAATGAAATGAAATTGTTTTGTTTTATTTTTTTCTTTTATCCTGAAAGATAAAGATTTTAAATGAATCAATTTGCATAATATAAAAAAATCTGTTTAAATTAACATTCAAACTTTTTTTTCTGAGCAGGCCTTATCAGAGCCTGAGGAGACACTCATGAATGAATTAAAGGCCGTGAGCGTATCATATTTGGCAGCGCTTGAGAAGTGTTATGGTTTCATGCCCTCAATGAGTCAAAGCCCTGGGCATCATTAATCATGCTTTCGATTTGTTTGACATTTTATCCTGAGGTCTGTGCAGCTGTTTCAATGGATGCCGTTGTTTCCAAAGCCCTCGCAGCAGATTGAAATATGGAAGCATTACCAAATTATTATTTCTACATCAGAAGCTGTAAATCACTCCATTCTGGCTGACACTGGCAACTTTCCCAGCCATATGTTACATGTCACATAAAGTCGCACGGCATCACCTGAAATGCCATATTTAAAAGATGTTTTTTTTAAGATGCTTTTCCACCTGAAATGATAAATGCACTTGGTCTTATATCAGATAAACCTCACAACCCCATTTTAGATATGACTGGCTGAATTGTTGCTAAGTAGTGACAATGATGTATCTGCTGTGAAGCTGCCTTGCAAATGGTCCAGTAAACATGTATGTTGCATCATAAACTAGTCAAAGGAAAACAGAAATGGCTTTGTCTGCAACATTTGTAGCAATTTCCATATCCTTGCTAATGTTCATCACATTTCTCTACTAAACTAGAACTGACTCAACTAGCCACTTTATAATCAATTAGTTGACTAGTCTCATGCAGATCTACTCTAAATAGGTGAATTAAACATTATTTATCGTTCTCCTTTCTAGCTCCTCACCATCGATGACAACTTCTGTGGTCTGGATATGAACGCCCCACTCGGCGTCTCGGAGATGGTACGCGGAATTCCACTGTTCTCCGAATCCAATGACAAAATGACATCGGTTATCGCCTACGTGTACAAGAACCACTCTCTGGCCTTTGTGGGGACCAAAGGCGGTCGTCTGAAAAAGGTAGGACTCATGTTTCTTTTGCAGGAGAGTGAGAAACCACAGAGTTGACTGATCCAAGGATTGCATCGCAGCTGTGCGCTTCTAAAAAAGCCTCAGAGGTCTAGCAAGTCTTGTGTAGTAATTACTGACATTGGCCGTTTTATGATGCATGAGAAGATCAGAGCGTGTTCCACTACATCCCGCTCTGTAAGAACGTTAGATCCAGCGAGTTCAGTCTTCTGCCGTTGTGTCTGACGCATGTAGAGAGGAACGGTTGGTAAGCGGCGCAGGCAGAGAGGGCCATGGGAATCCCTGCACAGGCAGAGGCTGTCGGGGGTAATTGGATGATGCGGTGCAGGGGCTTTCGGCCCGGTACCCTCTTCTCTGACTGTGCCTCAGAGGAGCCGTGTCTGAAACGAATCCAAGGGCCAGCCAGACACTGCACAGAGCAGAAAATAACATTAAAATAGAGAGAGAAAAAGCACGACAGCAAGGGAGGGAAAGACCGACAGAGAGGGAGAGAGAGAATGAGAGTATCATTTTTTTCTTTTTCTCAAGTGCTAAACCTCCAGGGTGTTGATGTTACAGACGGGCAAATCTTTGCCAAAAGGCAGGATTCCAATTTGACGCATTCTTGTTATTGTGGTGGTGTGTTTTGTAGTTGGATCTGGCTGTGGATGAAAATCCGTGGCATAACAGACTAGTCCTTTCCCAAAAATGTCATCCCTGAAGAAGGAAAGTGAGGAGCCATTTTGGTGATGTAAATGCTTTTCTGGAACTTTCCAGCCTGTTCACACCAAGAAAGATAACTATAGCCTAATATAATTAAAAATTAGTGCCCACACCAATACGAGATAATGTTGTTTATTATGAGTGCATGTACACTACCAGTCAAAAGTTTTTGAACAGTAAGATTTTTTAAATTACATTTTAAAATATATTCAAATAGAAAGCAGTTATTTTAAATAGTAAAAATATTTAACAAATATTACTGCTTTTGCTGTATTTTAGATAAATTAAATTCAGGCTTGGTGAGCAGAAGATAATTCTTTAAAAAAAAAACATGAAAAAAATCTTACTGTTCAAAAAATTTTGACTGGTAGTGTATACTCTGTTTTCATAGAGTTAGGATGATTATTAAAACTTCATAGATATCCTAATGGTTATCTTCCTTGGTGTGAATGGGCCTTTAGCCACTTAATTAGACATGCTTCTTTTTCAAACTCCATCCAAAAATATACTTTTGAGACTAATGTAATTGGAGATGGAGCACTGATGCATCAAGACAACTCAGTGATGCCTTTTATGTAATAAGGATGTTTTCTGAGGGCCATTCCAATAAAAAAAAATCCATGTCTTGTTAGAGACTATAATTGACGAAATGACACAGACACCAAATTGCAGATACGAACAAAAGTGTGCAGCCAAACAAATCTCCAGGGAACAGACAGACAACACAGTGACGTTCTCTTTCAGTAAGACGGACAAACATAGCCATGCACACACACACAGAAACCTTTTAGTTGCCATTTCGGTGATTGCAGATCTCTGAGGGAAAACAGCAGATGATGTCACTGTTGCCTTTTAGACAAAACAAGAAAATAGTCCGCACTTGGCAGTCATTAATCAATGAAAATGAGTTTATTACAATCCCTTTTGCATGGTCATTTATAGGCCGCCAGCACGTCACACTCAGTAAATTGTTTACTAGCTGAAGACGAGCTCATCACGAAAAGTAAATATTATCTGGAACAACTCTGATCTTTCATGAGATAGATGTACGGGAACTTGGTGGAAAAAAGAGACTCCATAAAATCAAAATTAGAGTTTTTGTGGCTTTTAATGCTTGTTTGTTAGTTTTGGCATTTACATGCTAATGAACTCTAAAATGTTGACTAAATCCATTAAGCAATTTATACATTTACAGTCTTTTTATTCTGGGAAACTGGAGCAATAAGGCAAATCACTCATCCTGCACCGGATTTTTATCCAGTCTGTAAAATGAGAATGTAACTCACTAGCAAGTTGCAAATTAAGCTTATTTGCTATTGAAAAAAAATAATTTTCCCTTCCCAAATTTTGTTTTAATTGGAAATACGTAAGCACATGCTTAAAAAAGGAAAACTGCTCATCAGGCGACTTCGTTGGGGTCTTTAAGTGGCTTGTTTCAACAGTACAGCTGAATGGAAAAACGATAACGATAATGTAGACCTGTTGAGACTAGAAAGTTCTGAGATGTCTCTCTTTTGTGTGTATGTTGCTGTGTTTGATTGTTTTCATTTAATGCAGTATTTTCTGAATGTAAATGTTGTATTGGATTCAATCTTTTTGTCAACTTCTTTTCTTTCATTTAGGACTGGTTTTGTATTTATATTTGCATCTATTTAATCGTAGGCCTCATTTATCTGAGAGTAGGCACCTGATTTTTTGAGTGAAAAAAGCATTATTTATGAATAATTTTCACAATATTAAATAAAAACTGATGATAATTTGCACTGTTTATCACACTAGTGTTTAATCAGGGAGTTTGTTTTGAAAGGGTTTTATTTTGTACAAAATGGCACAAAGTCACACTTGTGGTGTTCCCGTTCAAAAATGACCCGGCCTCAACAAATTGCTTATAAATCACTCATTATGCTATATTATCGACAAAGATTGGATTCAATCTTTTTGTCAACTTCTTTTCTTTCATTTAGGACTGGTTTTGTATTTATATTTGCATCTATTTAATCGTAGGCCTCATTTATCTGAAAATAGGCACCTCATTTTTTGAGTGAAAAAAGCATTATTTATGAATAATTTTCACAATATTAAAGAAAAACTGAAGAAAATTTGCACTGTTTATCAAAATAGTGTGCTTTAATGTTTAATCAGGGAGTTTGTTTTGAAAGGCTTTTATTTTGTACAAAATGGCACAAAGTCACACTTGTGGTGCTCCTGGTCAAAAATGACTGGCCATTCAGAGTGAATGGGAAAAATCACAAAAAACAGGACCTTTATTTTGAAATGCTTTTATTTTCTGTAAAGGGGCAAAAAGTAACTCTTTTGCTGTTTCCTGTCAAATCTGAACATTGTGGCATACGAGAAAGAACACATTAAAGGGTTACTTCACCCAAAAATGAAAATTCTGTCATTAATTACTCACCCTCATGTCGTTCCAAATCCGTAAGACCTCCGTTCATCTTCGGAACACAAATTAAGATATTTTTGATTAATTCTGAGAGCTCTCTGACCCTCCCATAGACAGCAATGTAATTACCACGATCAAGGTCCAGAAACGTAGCAAGGAGATCGGTAAAATAATCCATGTGACATCAGGGGTTCAACCGTAATTTTACGAAGCTTCGAGAATACTTTTTGTGCGCAAAAGAAAACAAAAAAAATAACGACTTTATTCAACAATTCGTCT
>NW_015660878.1:2483918-2503853 GCF_001515625.1 Sinocyclocheilus rhinocerous | reverse complement strand
CTACGATTAATCAGAAGCAAATATAAATACAAAACCAGTCCTAAATGAAAGAAAAGAAGTTGACAAAAAGATTGAATCCAATCTTTGGTGATAATATAGCATAATGAGTGATTTATAAGCCATTTTTGAGGCCGGGTCCTTTTTGCTCTGTAACCTCGTTAGTGTGAAAGGGTTCTGAACACAACACAAGGTAAATGTGTACAGGATAATCCAAGGCTTAAAGCATTCAGCATGGCTGTGGTTTTCTAACTGTAGTTAGCGTTCTCAGTGTGATTGACTCCGAGAGGAGGTGCAATGGCAGAATGTTCTGTGTCTCACCGCGTTAAAATAAAGAGCTGTAGCCAAACCCCAGAGAGAAGCAGTAAACACTAAACCCTCCAGAGAATATCACACAGACACATTTTTATGACATACACACACACACGGTCGTCAGCATAAAAAGCACAGAGCTGAAAACACGAAACTGCTGTGTTTACTGCAGCAGTTGTTCAGCACCCCTGTGGCGGACCCCCAGACCAGATGTGGTTTTGGGACTTTGGAACCTCTTGTTTCTGACAGTTTGTGCAGAAATTCTTTGGTTATGCAAACCGATTGTTGCAGTAGCTGTCCGGGTGGCTGGTCTCAGACGATCTTGGAGGTGAAGATGCTGGATGTGGAGGTCCTGGGCTGGTGTGGTTACACGTGGTCTGCGGTTGTGAGGCCGGTTGGATGTACTGCCAAATTCTCTGAAACTCCTTTGGAGACGGCTTATGGTAGAGAAATTAACATTCTATTCACGGGCAACAGCTCTGGTGGACATTCCTGCAGTCAGTATGCCAATTGCACGCTCCCTCAAAACTTGCATGTCTGTGGCATTGTGCTGTGTGATAAAACTGCATATTTTAGAGTGGCCTTTTATTGTGGGCAGCTTAAGGCACACCTGTGCAATAATCATGTTGTCTAATCAGCATCTTGATATGCCTCACCTGTGAGGTGGATGGATTATCTTGGCAAAGGAGAAGTGCTCACTAACACAGATTTAGACAGATTTGTAAACAATATTTGAGAGAAATAGGCCTTTTGTGTACATAGAAAAAGTCTTAGATCTTTGAGTTCAGCTCATGAAAAATGGGGGCAAAAACAAAAGTGTTGCGTTTATAATTTTGTTCAGTGTATATATATTATGTAAGCAAAAACCTTTATTTTGGATGCGATTAATCGCGATTAATTGTTTTACAGCACTATATATATACAGTGCCGCTTGAAAATTTGTGAACCCTTTAGAATTTTCTATATTTCTGCATAAATATGACCCAAAACATAATCAGACTTTCGCACAAGTCCTGAAAGTAGACAAAGAGAACCCAATCAAACAAGTGAGACAAAAATATGTTCTTTGTCATTTATTTATTCAGGAAAATTATCCAATATTGCATATCTGTGAGTGGCAAAAGAATGTGAATCTGTAGGATTGGCAGTTAATTTGAAGGTGAAATTAGAGTCCATCTGTTTTTCAGAGTTGTTTTCAATCAGTGAAATTACTATCACTACCTGTGATACCTGTTTTATTTAAAGAACAGACTTTGTTTTATTTCAAAGTCTGATCATGTTTGTGGAAGTGTATCATGGCATGAACAAAGGAGATATCTGAGGACCTCAGAAAAAGAGTTGGTGTTGCTCATCAGTCTAGAAAAGTGAAGGAACAAATGAAGGAAATTCAAGACCACTGTTACCCTCCCCAGGAGTGATTGACCAACAAAGATCACTCCAAAAGCAAGACGTGTAATAGTCTGCAAGGTTGCAAAGGAACCCAAGGTAACTTCTAAGCAACTAAAGGCCTTTCTCACATTGGCTAATATTAATGTTCATGAGTCCACCATCAAGAGAACACTGAACAACCACGGTGTGCATGGTGCATCCAAAAAGAACATTGCTGCCAGTCTGCAGTTTGCTAAAGAGAGGGCTACTGGAGAAATGTTTTGTGGACAGATGAGACCAAAATGGAACTTTTTGGTTTAAATGAGAAGCGTTATTTTTGAAGAAAAGAACACTGTATTCCAGCATAAGAACCTCATCCCATCTGTGAAACATGGTGGTGGTAGTATCATGGTTTGGGCCTGTTTTGCTGCATCTGGACCAGGACAGCTTGCCATCATTGATGGAACAATTAATTATAATTATGTCAGGACATCTGTCAGTGAACTAATTCTCAAGAGAAAGAGGGCCATGTAGCAAGACAACGACCCCAAGCACACAAGTTGTTCTACCAAAGAATGGTTAAAGAAGAACAAAGCGAATGTTTCGTAATGGTCAAGTCAAAGTCCGGACCTTAATCCAATTGAAATTTTGTGGAAGGAACTGAAGCAAGTAGTTCATGGGAGGAAACCCACCAACATCACAGAGCTGAAGTGGTTCTGTACTGAGGAATGGTCTAAATCTCCTTCAAGATGTTGTGCAGGACCTTCAAGATGTTGCAGCAGTTACAAGAAACGTTACTTGCAGTTATTGTTGCAAAAGGGGGTCAGACCACATACTGAATGCAAAGATTCACATACTGTTGCCACTCACAGATATGTAACATTGGATCATTTTTCTCAATAAATTAATGGCAAAGAAAATATGTTTGTCTCATTTGTTTGTTTGGGTTCTCTTTGTCTACTTCAGGACTTGTGTGAAATTTTGATTATGTTTTGAGTCATATTTATGCAGAAATATAGAAAATTCTAAAAGGTTCACTGTATATATATATATATATATATATATATTCTTTGTCTTAATTTTGTTGCACTAGTACTACAAAGATTACTGTGTTACTGAAGTTGAAATTGGTCAACGTGTTTATTTTGTTCTGCCAAAAATAATGTTGTGTAATAATAAAGTTTCCCAATTCTTAATAACTTGCAGGACTTCAGTCAGTAATGTGGCCACCACGTATGATTTTACACGTTGGCTTAAATCTCTCCAATCCCTTTAGTTCTTCTCATTGACATCTACGTTATCCTTTCAAAAATCCCTCATGATGCCTTTCAGTGTTTACGTATAATAAATAGGCCATATGGCCGAGGCTTCAATCCTCTCCTATGGCCGGTAGCTATGTCAAAAGGGTGAAATTAAACCTATTAATTGCGGTCAGCACATCCGTGTCGAGCCAGGGGTGAAGTCGACAGGCTTCTAATCCTTTCGTGTGAGGCATTCGCGGTGGCCCGCTTCACGCAGACCAGGAGGGCCGGATAAGCTCCCCCGCCGAGGTGATAATGCATCCAGTAGCCCCACTTGCCACTGAGAGAACCTCAGCCACTCACTCAATACAATGAGCAGCTAACCTTGAGGCAGACCTGGCACAGGAAGTCTGGCTGACAGCGCCCTGCGTGAAGGACGGAGGGGAAAGTGTGTGCCTGTGTGTAGATGGGTCGAAGTGTGTGCGTTATCTGATGAGGTTCTGTGCATTTAGCCATGAGGTGTGCACTGAAGTGAATTCTTCGGCCCTTGGAGACGCCACTGAGGAGATGCACAGTTCAAAGGGCATGATTCAGACACTGGTGTGTGCTTGTGTGTAGATGGGTGGAAGTGTGTTCGTTATCTGATGAGGTTCTGTGCATTTAGCCATGAGGTGTGCACTGAAGTGAATTCTTCGGCCCTTGGAGACGCCACTGAGGAGATGCACAGTTCAAAGGGCATGATTCAGACACTGTAAAATTGTTCAGGTAGTGGAGACAAGTTGTTTCAGGATGACGGCTCAGATTGCAGGTTGTCGTTGGTGATGGCTGGTGGAAAAGGCTTCAATTTGTCTATGAATGGTAGATGGTGGTGGGGAAAAGGTCACATTATCCTTTAGACGCGACTCAGCCTGTACGTTCTCCTTTTGCTTATTCTCCCCATCCTTCTGTATTGGTGAATAGACCAATAGATGTCATTCTACATTTGTTCAAAACTACACTGGCGCAGAGGATTAAGTGTTGAAATTTAATGATGAAATATGCTGCAGGACAGCGTGCTTTAGATGAAGGGGAAACTGCATGTGTGTGTGTGTGTGTGAGAGAGTGCATATTTGAATATGGGCATGTTGAGTGTGTGTGTGTCCTTGTATACAACAGTTTTATCACTCTCTCTGCAGCTGCTTATGCCAAACCCCAGAGGAAAACACAGTGGTTTCGAGTCGGGCCTTTCTGTAGAGAAACGGAGCAGCCCTATAGAGAAACACCCAGTGTGAAAATACACAACTCATTTGTAAGAGACACTTCAATATGTTTGTGTCCTGAATAAGTCTGTGATGACGGCAAAACTTAGGCCTCTTCCCGTGCTTATGAATCTATGGAAGGGTTGCCATGGCAGCCAGCTCTCTCTCACCTGCTGTGTGTTGTGGCATGTTGCAGTAGCTTCACTTATCAGAGAGAAAAGGACCATTTCCTGTTGTGTGACAACAACCCAATCTAGTGATCAAATGCTAGTCACATCTATCAGACTGTCTGAGATTAAACAACAGACTTCTGTTATATACATCAGTCTGCTTTGGACCAACTTTTCAATTTTCAATCAATTTTGGGTGATTGGTAAAGCTAGCATTGCTGTTATGTTCAAAATATAGTAGTATATCTCAAAATAGTTGTCTTTTGTTTTCCTGAGGCTGACGTGGTTTCAGTGTCCACACCATAACGTGTTGGTACAGCCCCTCCTGTCTGTCTTATTGCCCACAGACCTTTGCTCGCTCTCTGTGTCTGTTTCAGTTTTAATGACTTGTTTGTGCAGTTTTTGAGCCGAGTTTAGCTGCAGTTGGTCTGTTCTGAGACAGAGCTGGAAACCTTTGCTGTGGTTGTTTTGTGGGCAAAGCCTGCAAATGAGAGTGAGGCGCAATAATGACCTGGGAGCGGTCTGAGATCCACACCGCCGACAACATGCTGGTCTGTTAGTGTATCTGGGGTCAGATACGCACACACACACCAGCCTCTTCTGCTAGGCTTGTTATTCACCTACAGCCTCAGGAAAAAAAAGAGGGCACAAAGGGGAGAGAAGCTAACACAGAGAAATAGGAGGATGCAGCCTCACCTTTTAATTCTGGGAAACAAAACTGTCAGTGACCTCCAGAAAGCCTTCCTAAAGCTGCCATGGCATCATAACGTCATGTCTAATGATCTTGAACAAATTCAAGTGAGCTTTAGAGAGAGGCAAATTAATATTTAATTACTGCAGTGCTTATTTATCTGAATAATTTGAATTGAAATGTGATATTTAGAAACTAAATTACTAAATGACCTTCAACAACTCTGTCAAAAGTATTTTTGTCATGAGCTAACTGCCTAGATGTTCGCTTAAAGGACTGTGGGATATCATAGGCTTTCTTTATCTTCTGTATATAATTTGACTTTTTCTATATATAATTTTACATCTAGTTACATGTATTGCATTTGATTTAATAACTTTATCATCCTGCTAAGTGCTAAAAAAGTATGTATACCACCATTGGAAATTTGAGATAATTTAATGTTTTGAATAAAGTCTCTTCGGGTTACTAAGACTTTTATTTGATATTTTTAATTTATTTTAAAATGTCATTTTTTTGCATTTTTCCAATCTCCAGTGTCACGTCCTTTTTTGTTAATTATTAGCACGAATTGAAACAGTTGTGCTGCTTAATGTTTATGGATTCTTTGAATAAAGAGTTCAAAAGAACAGCATTTATTTGAAATATTTTTTTTGTAACCGTATAAATGTATTTACTGTTATTTTTGATCAATTTAATGCAATCCTGTTGAATAAAAAAAATTTGGTAACACTTTAGTATAGGGACCAATTCTCACTATTAACTAGTTGCTTATTAGCATGCCTATTATTAACATATTGGCTGTTTATTAGTACCTATAAAGCACATATTCTGCATGACCATATTCTACATCCCTAATCCTACCCAATACCTAAACTTAACAACTACCTTACTAACTATTAATACGCAGCAAATTAGGAGTTTATTGAGGCAAAAGTCGCAGTGAATGGTTTGTTAATAGCAAGAATTGGACCTTAATATAAAGTGAGACCAAAAATTCTTAGTCTTACTAACCCCAAACTTTTGAAAGGTAGTGTATGCCACCTCACACTTGCAATGCATTGGCTAAGCATTCACGTCCATGTTTGTGTACCTGTGTAGAATATGATCCTGGCATAAGGGTGTCTATTAGATCTTTATCAGTGAGAGAGAGGGAGGGAGGTCTGAACTACAGTTTGAACACATTGTGTCTAAAAATAGCCATGCCACGTCATGCATTTGATGTGTGTCTATTTATAGTGGAGCCCTGTTTGGTCTACCTCTCCTCTGTGTCCTCTATAATTGATAAAGCCCGTTTGCAGCTCAGCGGGGTGACAGTGCACATGGCTTCTTCTGTTACATCACTGATTACATGCAGCGTAGATGGAGCAGAGCATCATGGGACATGTAGTCATTGTGTTATTCATTATGTGCTTGTCTTTATTATTAATACGCTGGTTTTCTGTCTTGTAAGTACAAATAAATCATGCTCAAGTCTTCTCGTGTTGGAAATTTTGAGTGCAACACAGACATTGTTCCCTGGCCGTTTTAAATTCAGCATATATTAGCCACAATTCCACATTTGTGAAATTCTTGGATATTTTCTGAAAGGAAGTGAGAAATCAAAGCTGACAGAGACACCAAAAGAGCGAGAAAGAGAGAGAGATGGAAAGAGAATATTCCTGACTGTGCTCATTCATGAGGAGGGTTATTCATCCCGAGGTGACGCGAATGCCAGAGCACTGTAATCATACTGCAGTAATGGAGGATACGGGCTCCGCTCTACCATTCAGTGCCAGTTAAAGATATGCGGGGCTTAGATTACCATGTCTATTTTAGCTGGGCTGCATAGTGTCTGTGGAAGGGGTTATTCTGTGTATTTGTGTGTGAATAACAGGCATTGTGGGATGTGTGGATGTGCCAGTGTTAAAAGGATATTTCACCAAAAAATTAATTCTATCATTTACTCACCCTCAAGTTGTTCCAAACCTATATTCATTCTGTTGAACAGGAAAGAAGATATTTTGAAGAACCAAAGAGTAACCAAACAATTGACGACAGCTACCATGGCTACCATCACCTGTTTGGTTACCGATTTTTCGAAAATCTACTTTTGTGTTCAACCAAGGAACAGGTTTGGAACAACTTGAGTGTGAGTAAATGGTGACCAATTTTTTTGTTCCTGTTTGGTTGAACTATCCCTATAAAGATGCAATTGTACAATAGCTTTAATTTAAGCTAGAAGGCTTGACCAGTGGTTCTTAACTGGGTTTGTTTCAGGACCCAAGACCTCAAGTGACGGTCATTGTTTTATTTTGACATGTTTGATTATTGCCTTTTCCACTATTGCATGCTACAGTATACTTGTTGGAAAAGCAGTACTATTTTAGAGATGACTGGAATGTGGGTGTGCTCATCTGGGTGTAGGTATTCACATATTCTCTCAAATCAGTCCTCCAAACACCATGACTGTCCTGCTTTCTTTTCTCTCCTCCCAACATAATTAGCATGTCTGGATCCACCCTCTGAAAGTCCAGAAGCCTCTAGTATTTTATCAGAAGTCCTATTGAAGCATTATGAGCCAGACCTCTCCTTTTAAACAGCTGTAACCAGACCATTAAGACTCTGGTGGAGATGGCCGCTTTCAAACGGCAACTTCGGATACCAGAGCGTCTCAGAACTAATGGACAACTGTAGGTTAGAAACATCTCTATCTTTTTCAACAGTCTCTAAAATCTTACAGGGAATCAAACTGTCATGAACCAACAGAAACAGTTTTGTGAGCCAGTGAGTGGTAGTCGATGCTGTATGATGATGAATTTTTAGAAGGTGAAAAGCAATGTTTATTGAGCATCTGATTTTTTTTCTGTAAAATCTCTAGATATATTCCGAATGAATTACTGTATGTGAAATAGTATGCATTATGCAACAATTTCTTTCATGAAGTATTTTGCATTTGTACAAAAATGACCTAACTGTAGGCAGTTTGATAAAATGAGAGATTTCTATCTCATCCTTAAAGGGATTCAAGATATTTTGAAGAATGAACTGTTTTTTTCCATACAATAAAAGTCAGTGGAATCCAAAACAACATTTGATCCCATTGACTTACTTTTTAACACAAAAACGCGGAGAAATTTGTCAAAATCTACTTTATTTTACCCACCCTCATGTCCCACAAAAAATGTGATGACAGAAGTTCCATATTTGGGATGAACTATCCCTTTAAGGAGTTGATAATCATGGCTGATTTTACATACAGATCATTCGTCATGTTAGAAATGGATGGTCAAGTTTAGTGCATTGCATAAGCAACTGCATAAAACCCATAAATCACCAGTGGAAGTGTAATTTCCCATAAATCACCACCATAATCACTCCTGCCAATTGCATAAGGACTACATCCTGTCCAAACAGGCTTAGAATTTCAATATCTTTATTCTTGTTTGTACTCAGTAATGTCTTGTAAATTGTATTACTCTGTGAGCAGACAACCATACCAAGCTCAGGCCTCATGTTCAAAAGATACTACTGTTCGGTTTAATCAACTCTGTTTGATCTGATCCATGTGCAGGTGATGTCCAATCAACTGTGTGTGCGAGTGACAGAGTTTGTCAACATGTTCTTAAGCCTACGGAAGCAGTAAGTGTGTAAGATGTTGAGGGAATGATTAGAATCAGACATGCTGAGGCGCCACTCCTTTCAGCCAGATAGGAACTCCTTGATTCTACATTAATTACTCCTATTCTTGGTTAACATATGGAACACAGCCAGATCTCTTGGGTTGATTAGGCAATAACCAAGAGATAGAGAGCGTTTTGGAGCGGTGAAGGGGGGGATTGGCATTAAGCCAAAATGTTTGAGGAGAGAAGCTAAGCGGAAGAGGGAGCTCTCTTAAGAAAATAATTAATCTACATGTCGTCTCTGTAACGTGGTAAAAAAAAGCCCCACAGCGTGACATGGCAAAAAAATTCAGAGTGCTTCACTCAAACCGACCTCACGCCTAAATGCTAACCTTGACCTGTTTCTTCATTGCACTTCAAAGCTAATATCAGGTTTAAATAACCCTCTACCCAATTGGCATCTGCTGAAATGTAGCTGGAGTGCTCCATTCACTTAGCACCTATCAGCGTTTAGGATTTATGCTTTATTGGCTCTGGGCTGTGCTGCACACTTGCTCCTGTTGTGTCATTAATTAATCTCAGCCTCTGTTCTGCATGGCCCAGAGCAGAAGACTCATGGCCGTTCTTTTTATTGTTTTAGCAAAGTGCTCTTCACGGCAGACCCTACTTGTCGACCCCCAATTGGCACTGACGCTCTTCTTATCAGGGGAGGACATGCATAATTGATTCAGGAACGAGGAGTGAAATTACGATGATCCACGGAAAACGCCGACTCAGACCGGCGTGACTATTTTGGGTTTGCCAGGCCGGAAACTGTCTCTCTACGGGTGTCTAACAGCTCACTTAACCTCAGGATGGTTTTCATGAACACTGGCTACTTGCCACCTGGGCTTTCTACAGATTTGAAAAATACTAAAGTAAAAATCAAACCTGAACATTTTTGTAATTTACCTCAATGAGCTTCAGGTTTGCTCAACAACAGCCAATTTGCTCTTAATCTTCTCAGTGGGGCCATTTGTTTGAAATAAAAAGATCTTGTTACAGTCAGTGGTTTGATTCAGACACATGGTTTTGTACTATATTTTCTCCCTGTCTTTTGATATAACAGCATTATGCTTGTATTGTGTGTGGTAGAAACCCAATACGGGCTGTAAAGCAGTGAAGCGCTGGTGTTTTTATGAAACGCTATCCACTGTTTCGGCAGCTGAAGTATCTGTTTCCACACCTTATACGGGCCACAATCGATGAGACCGATCCATTTCTGTGGAGTTTGGTGTGCAGTGTTTTCCCCTGGCCGTGGGTAAATGAATGGCCATTTTGCAGAGAGAGGGACTCTCTCTTGTCTCTCATCTCTGATCTGAGTGCTAGTAATCTCTCTCTCTCTCTTTCTCTCTCAGCTGATAGGCTATTCTCCATACACACAGCCACTCGCTCAGATGTCAGGAGCTTTCTGTTGCACAGTGAGCTAACGTGAATGTCCCAAATGGAACACAAAACAAGCAAAGTTATTTTATTTTATTTTTTTATTTTATTTATTGCATTTTTTTTTTGTTAGTAATTAGTGAATGGTGGAATCAGAAATGTTTCAGGTTTAGTATAACATAGAGGTATGCACGGGCTTAAACTGAAGCCCGAACCCGGCCCGTACCCGAGATCGTCTGACATGTCCCGATCCGACCCGAGTGGCACAGTTAAATTTAGAGCCCGAATCCGAAAACTTTTTTTTTTCCACAACGAATAGCCAATTAAAAAAAATAAAAATACTGTATTTCACGGTTGCATGCAACAGTCAGTAAACAAATGCATGTAAAGAAACATTCATTAAGGCTCGGCCAGTTCACAAGGCAAAAGAAAAAACACTTACCAGTTATGAAAGTTTATGAACATCAGGTGCAGCGGTCACATAAATTCTGCAGAGTCTCTACAAGCAATGGGGCTTAGTTACTTCAAAAACAGCGATTTTTCCCACTCATTGCAGAGAAATCTAACGTTGCGAGTCAGTAAGTTTCGATGCTGTGTGTGCGCTGCGTGATCTCTGATATCTGTGTGCAATAATGTGTGTGTCCGTGCGTCTATGAAAGCAGCGTAGCCTACTGCATATAGTTTTAGTTTAACTACAAACCCGAGCCCGACCTGAACCCGAAGCTATTCATTAAACATTAACCCGAACCCAACCCGAAAGTATTTTGGGACCTGTCGGGCTCTGGTCGGGTAGCAGACCTCTGGTATAACATAACGCTGAGAGACTGCATTGGTCTACAATTACATTATTTTAACAGGTATACTTTATGTAGCAAAGGCATGTTGTTTTATGTGGATTGGTGCCACAAAATGTGTATTAAAACCCTCAGATCTGTCCTCAGACTTTACCGCCATTAGCCTGTGTACTGCATGTGAGCTTGGCTTTTAGCTATATTAGAAATATGCGTTTGTTTAGCCCAGGGGAGTCCAGAGTTACAGTCTCCTGTCTGCGTGCTGTCATAACACTTGAGCTGTTCTCACCTCATTTCTGAACGAGCTGCTGATTTATAGGTTTAAAGGTGAACTATGCAGCACATCATATTGTTAGAGAGATATCATTTATACATCGCTCGCTCTCGCTCTCTCACCTGTCCAACAGTATTGATTATGCTCTCCTTTTGAGCTCCCATAGAGGTGATAGTGTGACCTTCCCAGCCATTCCATTAGCTGTATTACTATTCAGTCCAATTGCACTTTAGACTATAGACACACACACACGCATGCTACCACACTATTACGTCGCTGCTAATTCAGGTCTATATTACTAATGTTTCGATTGGAAAAGATGAGGAAATGTCAAAATGAACAGGCGTCAAATAACCGTGATTAAATCAAAAACACTCCCTATGGGGCAAAGTGCCAAATTCCTTACAAGGGCTTGCGGCTGTTATTTACTATGTTTGATAGCCATCTACTATTATACGTTGATATATCATTTTCTCCCTGGAGGCTGCAGGGGTTCGATTTTGGCCCAGTAGCAGACAAAACTGTGTTTATTTCTGAGTGTGTACTTCACTCTATATAAATAGATAAGATTGCTTTTAGCAGGTTGGGGCCTGTAAATAGTAGACTACATATAGAGACTACACATAAATTCAAAACTTGTTTCATAGAGAAAGATCTGATGAAATGCATCATGGGAAGGTATCTTTCACAGAGAAATCCACATGAGACATGGTTTATGGTCACGCTGATCACCTGTAAACACATGTGGCTCTGAGTGCAGGTAATAAATGTCACTCTGTGATGGGAATATGCGATCAAGCCGGGAGCAGAAATGCATGGGATTGTAAAAAGAAGACAGACTATAAAAATGTACCTCCCCAGATGTCCTACTGTTTACGAAACCTCACATTTCCCACTAAGTCTTTCAAAAGAGACACCCCACTGATCAAAACAAGGACGCCTCAGCCCCCAACCAGGGGTCGGGGTTAGAAAAGTTTAATTAATCTGGCAGTGAGTGTAAATAGGATCATTACTCTGTGTTTAACATGGATATTGAATCTGATGAGTGCAAAACAACACAAAAAGAAAAACAGCGTGGCTGGTGTTTAAATGCCACACACATACACGTTTCTCCATTCTCTCGCCAGCACTCGGCGCATCCCCACAGCCCCCGGTTGTGTCTCTAATTGGAGTGTGTTATGAACTTTGTCATTTGCTGAGATGTGATGTTGAATGGTGACAATAAAATGACATGGGTGGGTGTGAAGGGGAGAGTAATGGCGAGAGTGAAGAGAAACCGGAAGGACATGATTTGCTGATGGCTTTTTGTGTAGCTCGGAGGTTGTGCGCTAAGTAAAATCTCTTAGACTGCCCACAATAGGCCTTCACTTGGGTTATTTTGTCGGCAAAGCCTAAAATCCCTGAATTTCTGTGCCGGGTGACTGTTATTTTGGATTTCTGAGGCTGATAACAGTAAGCACAGTATCTGGAGGTTTTCTGTCGTGTTTTTTTGCGACGCATCCTTTGATTTTAATGAATCAATGAACCAAGCTGAGCTCCTTTAAAGGGATAGTTCATCCAAAAATGAAAATGCTGTCATCTACTCACCCACATGTCATTATTTGCTGAAAATCTTTCACTCCGCTGTAGCAAAAAATGGCAGAATTAGGTCTGATGTCAATGTTTGACCATGAGACACTTGAGAATCAAAGGTGTTAGATATCAATGATGACTAATGGTGTCAGTGTGCTTTTTGTAGCCTTTTGTTACTTTTTAGCTCATATTATTATACTACAATATATTTCTGGTTGAGCTGTCCTTTTAACAAATTGCAGTATAGGATACAAACGGGAATCATTTCCTTCACATGTCAACAAAACTGGCATATGTGACTGATGACTAGGTCAGTCAGACATTAAACCAACTGACCAGCTGTTTGTATACTTTGTTGCCCTTGAGCTTTGACCTGGATCCTATGCCTGACCTTGACCTCTTTATGTAATGCATTTGGGAAGACATGGACAGCTGCCGTCATTGATTTTAGTGATCTTTCACATGTTTGACTCTGTCTTTAATCACATTTTTCTTTTTGTTTATTCAATGCTTTGAATTTCCATTATTTGAAAATCAAGTTTGGCTGCCCCACTTGTACTGATAAAACTGTGTACTGTTTACCTGCCCAATCCTGATGGAGCCTTCAGGCCCCAGAGACCCCTGCTATGCTTCTTGGCCAGGGTTGGTTTGAGTGCATTTGTTGTGTTTTGTTTTGGGGAGCTGGGGATAGAAAGACACAACAGGGAAGGTTTGACTCATCTTCTTGTGGTTTGTTTGAAAATCAGTATGTCACTTTTCTTTTGATGTCTCTCCCTTTGTCTCCTTCTGTCTGTCTCGCTCTCTCTTTGCTGTCATCTCTCGTTTAGGATGAAGGGTTTAGGAATAGTGCAAAGGTTTACAGTGTTTTCATCTCTGAAGTGACATCTACTGTAATGCACAGTTTGGGTTTGCTTTGCAATATCACATGCACGCACACGCAGATCTCCGTTGCATCTCTGAATAATTAACATTTTGGGAGGCAGCATGTGTTCCTGTAAGAAGTCAGCCCAAACTGAGTGTCAGATTGAATAAAAATACCTCCTAGATTGCTTGTTGCGGTATTAGAAAACCTCAACGCACCCTCACAGGACTGTAGTTCACACGCTGTATCTACTAAAGGACTGTTTCATTCCGTTTGTAAATGTGCACTATGCAAGACATCAGAACATGCAGATGGTATTTAACCAACAGCCTCAGTATCTCAAAAATATAGTTTATCCGCCAGTTTAAATGTAGAGTTTGAAAAAATGGAACGGGAGTTTCTTTGCTCTTTCTCAAATTAAATCCCATTTACTGTCATTGTTTGGAAAATACCTGATAAAGATTTATTTTTGGGTGGCCTATTACTGTAATCTCACCACATCACTCACCACATCACTAATTCAAATCAAAGTATGGTGTGAGACATGAAAACGACATATTCATTCGCTGTTAGAATGTGTCAATGAATCTCTGCTGTATGAATTTGAAGTTTAGAAGGCTATCAATGGTATTTGTTATGGTAGAGAAAGATGCACATTTATGATGTATAAATTATGACACCCCAAGCATAAAAAGGCGATGAATGATGAAGTGCATATCTGTGCAATAACAAGTCTATTTCCCATTTCCATGATTAATGCTTGACATATCCCAGCTGACCACTAAAGCAGAACTGTGATCTCTCGCACCCACTAACACCAGGAAATTAGTATCATAAATGAGCCTGTTTATTAATACGCTTTACAGAATAGCAAACTACTGACTGACACTCTAGCCCCTGTTTGAATATTTGATTATTATTACACTCATGAATTATAAATTGCTTTCCATTACTGAATGCAGCTACAAACCAGTGATGTTGACATACTGGCTACATACAGCAATATGTGTGGCCTTTAGGGGACTTTAATTAATTTATTGATGCGAAATAAGCTTTGAACCATGTTAGCTAGAAAAACATGATAATCATGAGGGGAAATTTCCCCAAATTGAAGTCAAACTCCAGTCCTGGCCTATAGGTTTTATTTTTTAAGTATGAAGTGGGTGTGAAGTTGAGAGAGAGAGACAGCATTGGTAAAACTGTCATACAGCGAAGACAGAAATTGAATTGCGAGTGAAGAATAAGGCTCTATTTTTAATCTCTCCTCCATTTCAGCGAGTGGGGACGATAGGCTCTGAGTGCCGCTGATGGAGGGATGATAGAACCTGCCCCCCCATCAGATAGCGCAGCATCTTTCCTCTCACACACAAGATACTAAGCCCAGTTCCTGTGCCAATGTTTTGCGTCTATCTGTTAAGACAACAGCACCATCCAATCCCCTCCTCTAGATAAGCACGCTCAGGAGCAGGAAAGACTTTTATTAGCTGATTTAATGATTTGGGGATGATATAAATCCTCCCTTAGGCATTTTATTTGATAACACTTTCTTTGTAACCTGTGTATATAAAAATGCATTATAATTCACATTGTAACCCATTATATCTTTACAGTTGTAGACAGTTATAATGTCACCTCCAATTCAAAGTTGGATGTGGGTAATTCATATTTGACATAATGTTGGTATTTTTGTGCATTTCTGTGCTTAAAAGTGAATATTATATTGCCACATTCGTAAAATCATACACTTGTACCTTGGCAGTGATTGGTATGAAGTTGTTTCATATTTTCATAGAAAGTTTATTAGTCTCACTTCAGTTGCCAGTTTTAATGCTAACTATTCATAATTGCACCTTCTTTTGCTCATGCTGTGTTAATGCATTATACAAATTATGAATAGGTGGGTATTATGTCTATGGTTACCTTTGTTTACTAGAACATACAACTAAATATAAGGTATTATGTGTTCATTATGTACACAGGCTTCATAGAAATTGTTTATTTCTTACCCCGTCCCCCCATTGTCTACCTTCTTTCACCATCTTGATCTCACAGGCTTTTTCTTTTTGTCGGAAGATAAAAGTCTCCCCATGACTCTTTTCTGAAGCCCTCAATGAGCCCAAATGAACGGGGAGACACGGCGGCCCCTCCTCAGCCTGCCTCTCGCTGCAGGCTGCGCAGAGCAGGATCTGGGAACAAGGCAAGGGATCCGGGCGCAGCCCCCCGCAGGCAACGGACGACATCAGAGTTAGTGTATTATGGGGTGTCGTGGGGTGTGTGTCAGTGGGGATTGGAGCTGGGCATTGTGAAGTGTTTTTTTTTTTATTATACCGTAATCCGGACAGCTGTTCTGGATAGATGCCCGCTCCCCAAACACACCGCCTCACTGCGACTCTGCCTTTGTGGCTTCTGCCTGTGGGCAATAGATTCAAAAAAAAAAAAAAAAAAAAAAAAAAGCCCCACAGCGTGACACAGTGAAAAAATTCAGAGTGCTTCACTCAAACCGACCTCATGCCTAAACGCTAACCTTGACCTGTTTCTTCATTGCACTTCAAAGCTAATATCTGGTTTAAATAACCCTCTACGCCATTGGCATCTGCTGAAATGTAGCTGGAGTGCTCCTCTCACTTAGCACTTATCAGCGTTTAGCATTGCTTTATTGGCTCTGGGCTGCGCTGCACACTTGCTCCTGTTGTGTCATTAATTAATCTCAGCCTCTGTTCTGCGTGGCCCAGAGCAGAAGACACATGTCCATTCTTTTTATTGTTTTAGCAAAGTGATTAAACCGTAATTCGGACGGCTGTTCTGGATAGATGCCCACTCCCCAAACACACCGCTTCACTGCAAATCTCTGCCTTTGTGGCTTCCGCCTGTGGGCAATAGATTCCTCTAATTGTACACATCAAGACCCGCACACATCAACACGCTGGTGTCATTTTCCTTATTCCATGGTGCACAGTGTGGCGTCCTTATTGTGCAATTCACCAGGGCACCATTCACATGCATGTCTGGGTGCGATATGAATCGCACACGTGCCAAAATATTAATCACGTTTTTATGTGTCATAATAATTAATGAGTTCGGTTGAAGGTACAGCTGGACCTGGTTTCTGGAGATTTATCTGCATTAACATAAACACACGCTCATCAACCCTTCACACTTAAACACAGTAGTAGGATCTGAGGAGCTCCTTACACCTGCAGCTGGCTTTTGATTGAGTCGTGTCTCGCCGGGGGACCTCTCAAGGCGAGACACGTGCGTCCCTCCCTTAATTACCCCTTCAGCCGCCTGCCAAGTTCAGTTCCCCCCTTTTTAACGAAGGCAACTTCTCGCACAGAGGGGTGCGACGCTCCTCTTTTTGGAGGGCAGATATCAAAAGAGCCTTGGTCTCAGTGTCTGGATCTCCTAGAGCTTTCAGAAGTGTATTGAAATGAAGCTAATGACTGGTTTAACACTCGCCCCTGTGGGATCATTCTGCGTATGGGCCAAACCTGACACCACTGGCGCACAGATTAATCTCCTAGGACGGTCAATAAAAGATCACATAGGGCCTTATGTCACTCATCTGACCAGAGAGGAGACAGAAACAGAAATGCAGAGATTATTTCTTTAGAGCTACTCCAAAACATGCATATTTTGGCATAATATTAAATAAATCTCTACCAGAAGCTGTGTGCTCATTAAAAACTGCCCTCTCAGATTTTTGAGCCAAGTGAAAATTTTTCACCCGAGCCAAGACTAAAACTCTGTGACAGAAATCGAGAAAAATTACACATTCACATGTCTAAATTTGGTCAGTCTGTACTTTTCGCAGATCATTTGCTTTAAAATGAATTTGGTGTCACTTACCCAGCACCATGCAGCTCAATATTTCTGAAAGAAAAAGTCAAAATGTCAAAGCTGCTCTTTTACATCGACAACAATGAAAATGCATGTTGATCACTGGCTGTCAAGTTCAGCTGCAGTTTTGCTTAGTTCATTAAAAAAAGTATGGAAAGAAAGGAAGGAAGGATGAGGGCAGATCTTTTAAAGCTAAAGGCGGTGGTTTGCTCTTTGATGTGTTAAGTGTGTGAGTGGGCTCAGTGCAGTAGTGTTGCTCTTTTAACAGCAGGAGTGGGGCTGGGGTCCTGATCTCACTCCGTCAGCTCAAGTGCCGCATCAAGTGCCGTGCAGCTGCGGATATGAACATCAAGAACCAGATTCAAATCAGGCAAACTTATTACATCAGGTGACGTTCTCATGCCTGTGTGCACGTGTATATTCCAAGAATGTAGCCTTTAATTCGGACTGTAGCCGAATTAAATACACACCACTGTCCTGTCTTAAAGTCTTGATTAGATGTCCACATCCGTTTTCCTTAGCCCACTGTGAACATTGGTTCAGGAAAAGCCTCTGGAGAGAGACACTGCTGCAGGCTAGAGGGTTAACAGTGTCCCGTGAATGTCTGGCAAAATGTCTGGATTAAAAATGCATGCGTGTGATGATCAGACTGCCAGACTGAGTTAGACAGTTGAAGAGAAGAGGAGAGAATATATGAAATATATTCTTCTCATGCAGAACCCCTCCCTTGCTTCTCCCACTATTTTGATAGTGTCGTAGCCGATGCACAATCTGGAAACTTTCTACACATTTTTAGCTTGTGATGGATGAATAACTTGGTAAATTTGGATCATTTGATTTAGCATCTGAATCAAATGACATCGTGAAAACTCATAAGAACTGAAAACAAGGCCCATGAATGTGCAGTATTTATTTGTGGAAATGTTATGGTACATACTCAGTTATTTCATTGTTCAGGTCTGAAATCAGTTGAAGTACAAAATGGTTCCACAAGAAATGTACAAATCCTGGCTGAAAACCAGTGTGATTTTAGATGGAAGCATGCGGCCAGTTTCTCCTTGTTTCCATTTCTTTGTCTCTCTCACATTGTTTTTCTATTTCACAATAATAAGCAATATGAGGCAGGTCGGCTGAAATGATTAAGAGAAATGTACTGCTGGGAGATGGACAGTGGCCTTTCTTTGCATTGTTTTCCCCCTCCCCTGTTGTTGGGTGTGAAACGAGAAGGAGAGACTGAAAGAGAGCAAGAAATGGAGCAAGCCAGAGCTGAATCAATCCTACTTGTTTGTCTTGAGAGGTGACACTTCGAAAAGGGTAGCATTTCTCGCCATCGTTTTTCTTGGTTCTTGCTTGGACATTGAAGCACGAGGCTCTCAGCCAAGACCCTCAACACCCTCAAGGTGTCCCTTTTTAGAGAGTAATTTTGGGGATGGCTGTTCTCCGTGATAGAGAGCTTACAGTAGGCGTCCACAGGAACAGACAGGAAGTGGCATGTCTCTAGAGAAGTGTCAGCCGTCTGTTTGAAAAGGTTGTCGCTGTCGATCCAGAAGACAGCTGTTTTTTTTAGAACCTGACGTGCTCTGTTGTAATTGACCTATCGTTAAGCCCCTCTCCTCGAACACAGATGAGCCAATGGCAGTCGAGTATCAGTTGCATGGGGGAGTGGAACTCGGGACATCTTTAGGTTTCAGCGCCATAGAGAAATATTGGAAGATCCAAAGCTCGCATCGTTTTGATGGTGTTTATGCTACAAAAATGGAAAAACGATGTGCCTGGGGTACTTGTAACACTGATTCCAGGTATCCTGAGAGGATGGGCAATGGAATTTATTTTATTACATTTCCTAAACCCAAACAAAATGGCAAAATGGCCGTAAGCATTCAACTCTAAAACCAAGGTGGTTGTCATACTCTCATTAAGTTACAATTTTAATCTGCTCAAGCAAAACATTAATGCCATCTTGTGCTTCAGCAAGGTATCTCTGGCTAAAACTAGCTAACGTTGAAGTTAGTGAGTCCATGCTAATGTACAAACCTAAATAGCGGACTGTTCTCACATCATGTCCAGTGTAGGTCAAAAATACATAAACGAAGGTCTATATTTCAGTGCCTCTCCATATTAAAATGGTTAAATGTAAATTGATTTAATGGGACCCTGCGATACATGAACAGTGTTGATCCTGCATGTTGTCATCTGCTATCGTGACGAACATAACGTGAGGCTTCTCCCGTATGCATTGTGATCTGTAAACCCTCGCTTCCAAATTAATCGAGTTACCCACTATATATTTTTTAAAATCTTTTATATATCCCTCCATGGCATATTTAATTCCCACTTGAATTGTGGTCCTTTTGTGTCCAAAATTGTTCAAGAACATCTTGTGACAAGGTTTTCACACTGACAGCTGTCGTTGTAAGACAGTGAGCAACTCCGTTTGTTTGTCTGAGGGAGCGACAAAAACTAAGGGGGGCGGGGCTTACTGATAGGTCAATTGTTCTTTTGTTTGTGTATATTTGTGTGTGATAGACACTCAGCACTTCGATAAAGTGACATTCTCC
>NW_015660878.1:2456930-2483749 GCF_001515625.1 Sinocyclocheilus rhinocerous | reverse complement strand
CCCCACCCCCAAATCAGCACGTATATGCAAATCAGGAACCTAACCAATCCAGCTCTTTCAGTCCACAGTACTAAACAATACACTATAAAATAGAGGTTCATGCTGTGAACAGCTCAATGACCTTGCAAAGAAAACTGTATTTTTTACTTTTCTTCACAGTTTCTGTGCCTTTCACGCAGAGTTTTTATAGTTGGTAAGTGTATTTGAGAGAAAATCACAGCTGTGTGCTGAAGAGACGACTGCTTGATGCTGTTGGCACACAAGTCAGTCAGACAAAGTTCCTTGAGGAGATCAGTGTTGAAACATCTCTATTATGCAACTGTATAATGAACTTTAGGTTAGTGCTTTTTCTCAAAATGGGTGCACTCTTGCACTCTTGAAAATAGTTTTTTTTTATCAGTTTAGAGTTTTTAAAGTGGCTTTATGGTTCATGTTACATGACAAGGTTCCTTGGATCAAGGTTTTGGTGTCTGGATTGCTGTAAAAAGACTTCATCAGGCTTTACAGTATTTCCTAAGATGGAGAGAAAGAAAAAAAGTTTATATGCAGCCGTATGGGTGTTTTCTTTGTGTGCACGTCAACTCCTTTGTTCCTTTCAACACTAATGGGAATGAATTTTAAATAGGTGCCAGTTGACGTATGGCCATGTGTTTACGGGTTCTCACATATGCTAGTTGTCTGTGTGTTTAATGACAGCCTCTAGTGTTGCTGACAGTCTGTTTGGGCAATGTGTCTGCTCGTGTTGTCATAGATTTATGGCATTACATTACCCAAGAACGACACCGGGCCACTTACCCTCAGTCCCATGTGTGCATTAGCACACCTCCTCAACACACACACACTTCTATACATCAGACACTCGTGCGCGTCTGCTTCTAAAGTGCAGGTCGGTGACCATACGACTGAGTTGGTTCAATATCGCAGCAGCTGCATGCGATCTCACCCCGAGAGCAGAGTGCAGGACACAAGCATCGCTTTAATGGCTTTGAACTCGTGTTGGCCGCTAAATGAGAGTATATCCACACTTACACGTCATGTGCACACATACACCCTTCGTATCATCTACACTGAATAATTCCGCTCTCTTTGGAAAGTTTCCAGCCTGTGCTTATTAATGAAGAGAGATGAACAAACTGTACCCGTCCTGCTGGAAGAATGATGAGAAAGAAACCGGAATAGAGACAGCCAATCTTTCGGCCTCAAATCATTTATGTAAAAACCGCTTCATCATGCTTGATTCTGCCCTGTGTGCTCCCACTTCTCTCGCCCTCGCTCTGTTTCTTAATTTGTCTGCCTTTCTGTCTTATTTCCATCTCAGCTCCAATGTTTGTCTGCCACCTTGCCTCAGAACACTTGCTGTGTGAATATGTGGGTTTTTGTGTGTGCGAGTGTGAAATTGTTGGGTCTCTTTAAGCTTGTCAAGTCTTTATACACCAATCACATAGCATATAGACTGATTAGTGGTGTTTACTAAGGCAAGCATCACTATTACTAGTGCTGATGCATGCGGAACTCCTCAGCAACCACCTACCCTGTCATCTTGGCAACAGCTTTTACACATTTTCTTGCTGGTGGTGCTTCAGTTTTCACATGCTGGAGCTACATTAGGAGGAATAAATGAATTTATTTTTGGATGAACTATCCATTTCCTAAGCAGATGTTTTGAACAATGTCTATTTAAAAAAGTGTTTTATTTTGTTTTATTTTACTTTACTTTACTTTACCCACAACCAGAACCCAAAATCATCATCTTTTAGTGCCATAGCAACATGCACACCTGATCTCAGACATCAGAGCTCAAAGTCTTGTCATTTGTATGTTTCCTTTTCCTCTTGCTGGACTCATGCCAGTCTAATCACATTGTACACGCTTTTTTATTTTCACTGTCCTTCATTCTGTTGACGCCTTAAGCTCATACACACACACACACACACACACACACACATATACATCATCAGCCGTCCCCTGAAGAGGAGTCTCACATGGTGTGACCTGTGTGTGTGCGTTTTCTATGACTTGTAGAGTTTGACACCAGACTTCTCCAGATGCCACACGCTGGAAGCATATGCTACATCTTTGTCTGCATAGCACTGTGGTTTGCTGCGTTTCATTGCAGGCTTCCACATGTACAGCTTTCTTTGTGTCTGTGTTTCTGGCAATGTTTATGACGCTTTTGTTTGTTTATGCACCTGTCTCTCCTTCAGTCTCACCTGCCAGTCTCTTTCTATCTCCTTTTCTCTTTCTATTTGATCTTCCTCTTCCATCGTTAGACTCAGATGAGGCTAGCCGTTCTATATTTAGTTGTGCTTCCTAAGGCAAACATCACTATTATTATTGCTCACAATCGATTATTGGCCAGTAAGAAACCTTCCGGAATAAAAACGTAGCAACCATGTAGAAACAAAACAACTACCTAGCAGTGCTTTAGCACCTGTATTGGAGAGTTTTATTGATAGGGATGAGAGAAAAAATCGATTCACCTAACTATCGCAATTCTTTTTAAAACGATTTAAAAATCGATTGGTTTATCTCAGAATCGATTTATATTTAATTATTTTACTTTTCCTAAGAGGTGGTCGGGAGAAGTTAGCGCTTTTATTCCAACAGAGGGTGAAATGTATAGGTGTGTTCGATTGAAGCAGCAGCGTTCAGACCGATCGGCTTATGACATCAAAGCACCGCGTCATACAACGTCATTCCGCATCATACAGTCTCTTTAAGGGAGTGATCAAGTATTTTCCATTGTCTAGTCTTTAATAAGCAAACAAAATCACAATAAATTGTAATATTGAATCGCAATAGTTATATAATTGCAATACTCAATTATCGCAATATATATTGAATCGGCACAGAAGTATCGGGATAGTATTGAATCGGCAGATTAGCGTATCGTCCCAGCCCTATATATTGATAAGCATCGTTCATTTTCTTCAAACCATGTAAAAACTTCAAGTTTGGAAAAACATGAGGGTGAGTAATTTTTTGCTTTTATTTGTTTTGTTTTTGTCTTTTTGTTTTTTGTTTTGTTTTGCTTTGCTTTGCTTTGCTTTTTGTTTTGTTTTGTTTTGTTTGTCTTGCTTTGCTTTGCCTTTTTTGTCCATGCATTGAAAGTCGAAGTTATTGTTTTGGACCCCATTCACTTGTATTGTATTAAAAAATATATATATATAATTTATTTATTTATTTTTGCTCAAAATATCACCTTTTTGTTTCAAAAGAAGAAAGTAAATTGTATAGGTTCGACATTGACGATTATATTTGTAAATGGGTTTGCATTTGTAAGTCTGTGTGGGTTTGAACCATATCAGATCAGGAGAGCCCTTTCACTCTGCGGAGGCGGTGAGTTTCCTTCTGCGGTCACCCTGATGACGTGTGGACTGAATACCCATGAGTGCGAGTGTGTATGT
This sequence comes from Sinocyclocheilus rhinocerous, assembly GCF_001515625.1. Lineage (NCBI taxonomy): Eukaryota > Metazoa > Chordata > Actinopteri > Cypriniformes > Cyprinidae > Sinocyclocheilus > Sinocyclocheilus rhinocerous. Next base: position 2,480,342 of record NW_015660878.1, on the reverse strand, counting down.
GCACATGTATGTGTGTTATTCCGTACCATGTCTAGGCTTGCTCCTTCACCTGGGAACTTTGGATGGAAACACAATAGACATATCCAAATCTTTCCACTAAAAGTTACGTTTACCAACCCTTAAACTAAGTTACATTAGTGCGTGTGGGGTTGACTCCAGGTTACAGGGTCTCAGCAGGGACTGCGTGTTGTGGAATATGAGGGAGCTGGGAGTTCTCCGGAGGGGATTTTCCTCTCCCACAGTCTCTCTGGAGGACATGGCGTTTGCCTCGACTAGTATTGTCATCAAACTGCGGCAGGAAAACACACACATACACACATGCTCGTTCTGATCAATGGGCTGGTGTCTGTTTTGAGATTTATCCTGTAGCTCCTCTGACAGTGCAGCGTGTTTTAAAAGCCTGTAACTCAGGCAGGGTGGACAAACACTGCCAGACATTCATCTCCTCTCTGTTCAACTCCACTCGCTCACTGCCCAAAACTGACCATTTATGGAGAGAGAGAGAGACTCGAAAAGAGAGAGAGAAGAGAGAATACAAAGCAAGAATCCTTAGAGAAAGAAAAATGATTAAACATAAAGATCTGCAGAAAAGGAATAGTGGAGAAAGAGAGCAAGCTCTGTGATGTATTCTAATGCTGTCTCATGTCTCTGCACCACAAAGGCTCTGTAATCTGCATCTCTACTGCAGTCATGCACCATGATTCTCACTTACATGCAGTCTTAATATTGTTTGACCACTGGAAACGTTACACAGTGAAACATTCTTGAAGAATCAAGTGCTTTAATCCCATTATTTGCGTTAGGACTTCTGACTCAAAAATATCAAATCCAATACGTAACCAGAAAGTTTGTGAACCGTAGTGTGTAAAACTATTATAAACTGCATTGTTTTTTATTCATTTAATTATATTTCGGACCTCATATTAAATAAGTAAATAGTAACAGATCATGGTTTTAAATTTTTTATTTTCTCTCTATTAGAGCCCAGCCGATATGGGTTTTTTGGGGGGCCGATACCGATATTAGGGAGTAAAAAAAAGGCTGATATCGATATTGGCCGATATTCTTTGTGTATATTATAGTACAGTACCAGTCAAAAGTTTGGACACTTTCCCATTCATGTGTCCAAACTTTTGACTGGTACTATATATAGAATACAATATATTAAATATAAATTCACGTCTCGCGCACTTTAATGCCCTTTGAATGTTGTACCTTCCCTTGGAACTGGAATCATGGCAGAATATCATGTGAAGTCCACTTTGCAGGGCACTTACGGTCGAATGAGACAACGATTGAATGCTGCTGCTTGAACAAGAGACCTCCTTACTGAAGTGAAAGTGTTGGCTGGTGTCACTCACGCGAACACGGCGGCGGATCTCCACCAAATTTGGGGGATCCCTTCAGCTCGAGGAGCCCTCTCGAACGCCACCCTCCGCGCATCAGTAGCCCCCCGGGATCACCAGATCGGTCGGCGTCCGACCGCGAATTTAGCCGCCTGTAACTCCCGGACCCCGGGTGCTATCGATGGTGGGGGTGGTCTCATTCGAAAGGGGGCCTCGAGACGTACACTTGATTCGGTGTTTGAGAGGGTTCCTCGAGCTGAAGGTATCCCCCAAATTTGGTGCGGATCTGCCGCGCCGTTACGGAGATATGGCCGTTCAAAATTTCAGTGGTATTCCATACACTTAAGCTTTAAAGCGTTTCATCCAGGTCGCCAGTAGCAAACAATGGAGCACGCTCTGCTGAACAAACTACGTAATTACACCATTTATAAGCATTTTATCTGCGTTTTATGTTCTGTAAAAAAAAAAATCATATCGACGGCATATTCACCGATACCGATATATCTGCAACAGGCTCATAAAATCGGCAAAACGATATATCGGTCGGGCTCTACTCTCTATATTAAATATTACCTCACCTTAAATGCAATTTTAAATGAAATTGTCAGTGGGTTGTTTGTTAAACCTGTTTTACACAGGTACAACTGTGGCTCTCTAATTGGACTGGATTGTACTATCCTGTTGTGAGTCTTGTGTAGACATCTCTCCCTTCCCAAGAGTGCTGTGTGTACCTGCAGTCAGTAAATTCAGCCTCTCAGGGAATCTCTGTGTTTACCAGAGCTCATGCAACAGGATTTAAGTGGGATGATTCTGACTTTGTTGTTGTGTAGATGTCTAACACTGAAGTAACTGATCTGCTTTTGTGGTCTAATTTGAAACCCTTTCCCTTTTATCCCTACATTTTTTTTTTTTTTCATGCGGTAGCCATTTTGTTTTCTGCATCCAAGAAAGTTTAAACTGAAGTTTCGGAGATCAATGAGTAGTTTTAGGGAAAACGCTTCTTGGCTTTTATTGAGCCTTAGAGAAATCATGTTGTCTTAATAGTTCACGCTCTAATGCACAAGTGGGTTTCGCTTTATTTGGGTAGAAATGTCTATAAACAATTTCATCGAAGAGGCCTTCATACAGCTCTTTGCACGCTGGAACGGCGTAATGTAATAAATCAATTCGCCCGTGGGTCTTGACACGTCTGGCAGCCCTGTGAAAACCTGGCATAAACACACTGATATAATCTGCTTCTGATCGGCATGGAAACTTGATACCTTATTAAATGTTTCACTAGCACTGATGCTCATGCCTACAGCTAATTGGGAAGGCTGTGTGTTTGTGTGTATGCGTCTCTTCTCTTTAACCCCTTGATGTCCTAGAGCGAATGCTAGCATGCCAACATTGCCTTGCCAAATGGTAAGCACAGGTGTTAATTCAACATTAGACAGATGTTAGATGTTAGTCTTGGGTGAGAGTGGTAATTAACCCCATAACAATGCATGTGCTTTTCTATCATTTGATTGGATGGTAGAATGAAGACATAAAGTTCAATCTGGTAATTCATTTATTACCTTGTCAGTGGATAGTACACAATTTCTGTATTCAGTTCTTTAGTAATTTGAGTAAATATTGTGTTAAGGGTTCATATTTCAGCAATTTTTTTTTTTTGTACATATCATTTGCTTTCATTACAATAAGCGTTAAATCATCCATTGGCCACCCTGATATATCAGCATCATGTAAATCTCAAATCAGTTAACCACTAGTTGCCTATCTCCATTACTTTTCATTAGGGATGCACCGATACCACTTTTTCCAGTACTCGCACATGCTGTGTGGTATCAGCGTTTGGTAGCGGGGCATTTTAACGAGTACGAGTACGAGTACAGGAGACCAGTATCGGGCCCGATACCGATACCAGTATCGGGCCCGATACCGATACCAGTATCGGTATCGGTGCATCCCTACTTTTCATGCATCCTCATTAATTTGACTGGTTCTGAACTCTGCAGTGAGCCTTTGGTGCCGGTGCTGAGACTCTTTAGCTCAGTGACCCAGTAAATCCTCCCAGACATGTGGCCTCCTGCCCCCCTGCCGTACCCAGGCCATTAGATCTGCCCCAGGGCCCAGGGACCAACCTGCACGAGAGGAGATGAAGGGATGAATGAGTCTGGATGATTAAACACCAGCATCCGAGATGACCTCATCACTCTGTTTTGGACTCATGTAGCTTTGCCATATAGCCTCTTGTTGACAATCCTTGATTTAGTTAAACAAGAACGCTGTTTAAGGAAACTGTGGTATGTTGCTAGATAATGTTTTCATAAATTATACAAGAAATGCCATTCACAACTCATTTTACTTTTGTGATCTAGCATATTTCCAAGTGAAAAATATAATTACACTAGAAGAAATATCTAATATGAATTGATTTGATCACAAAAAGTAGTGTACAGTGCATGAAAGAAAGGAGTTCAGTAGGTTTAAAAAAAAAGAAAAAAGTAAGAGGGATTTATAACATTAACTTAAGGGGAAAGTCGTTTCAGAGGTGAAGCAATTCATTATACTAAAATTCAAGGTCAGTAACTTTTTTTTTTTTTTTAATAATTGTAATAATGTTTTTAAAAAATGCTGTTATTTTTAACTTTCTGTTCATCAGAGAATCCTGAATAGTATGTATCATGATTTCCACAAAAATATTAAGGAGCTCAACTGTTTTTTAACATTGATAATACTAGTAATTGTTTCTTGAACAGTAAATTGTTATAATTATTTCTGAAAGTTAATATAACACTGAGGACTGGCTGCTGAAAATTTGGCTTTGTCATTACAGCAATAAATTACATTTTAAAATATATTAAAATTAAAATCTGTTATTTTAATAAAATAAAAGATAACAAAGATCTACATGAAATTTGTATTTGAAATGATGTGCATTAATGAACTTGCATGAAATATATATTGAAATGTATATCTGAAATGACGTGCACTGATGAATTGTGCACAATAGGTCCAGGAGGAATTTATTTAATGTATTTAAAGTAATTTTATTTTATTTATTTTTTTACTTTAAGCATAAGTATATCTTTGGTTGCTATATTTGATAGCAGTGTCCACAATCAAGGTTATTTGACTGCAGTTTTAATGTCAAACACTTGACATTAAAAGCTTGTCATAATGGTTCTCAATGCATTATGTTAGACGCAGCTGCGTGCTACGTATCTGCTCAGCTGAACTGTACGAGTGAGAAATGAGCTGTTGTGTCTTAGCTGGAAGCCATCTTACTGGAGCACAGACGATAGAGAGAGAGGCTGTGTTTGTTGCTCTTTATAACCACCGCTGCACCTGAATCAGAGAGGGGAGGGATTTTTTCCGACACTCATGAGAGCGATGGAGAAAGAGGGAGGAAAAAAGAGAAGGGGGGAAGAGACAACAGAAGGAGGGGTGGGGGAGAGAGTCACCTCCACAAATAAACAACTTTGCTCAGTTGATTTGAATTATTCAGGGTTGTCAACAGCAGAGAACCAGAAAAACAGCCCAACAAATAACAAATTACACCATCAAGCTCACTGGGGCGGAATAGACAGAGTGTTTGGTTGTGCCGTGAGAGCTGAAACATGCAGGATTGGAAATTAAAGGAATGCAAATGTGCTTTACAGGAACATGTGTTTTCCTGTAAACGCTGTCAGGTTACATCAAGTCCAAATCGCATATATGAGGTTTTACTAAGTTTATTTAATTTTACATAGGGGAAATGAACATGATGTAAATGGACGGGTACATAAACTCATTTTTGTAGAACCGCTCAAAAGCGTACTGAATATATAAGCATTCTACATACACATAGCAATTAATCTGATTCACATTTGAAATCGACTTAGTTGAATTCGAGTCTTACAGCTAATAATGAATTTTAGATTATGAATGGTTATAGCAAAGTCTATGAATCTTCCATTAAATAGATGAAGCTGTAAAATATGAGCATTTCTGAATAATTAAATTAAGCAAGAGTCATTAAACAGGGTTTAATATTTAGCCTTTTTTAATTAAATTGCAAGTTCAGTGTTCTAAGTAAGCTCAGATGTTTCCTATACTGCACCTGCATGGCTGAAAGCACCAGTGAGGTCAATAGGGCGTGACTTTCACCTGCTTCACTATTACTCCTGAGACCAGTAGGTCTCTCCCCATTCCTTTGTTTTCTGTCTCTTTCTTCCAGCACAGTACACAGGTGGATCAGTCCATTACTGGACTATTTAAATAGGCCAGTCCTGTAAAAATAGCACTGATCCAGCCAAAGAAATGCCCAGATCTCACCTGGACGGGGTATTACCATTTTTCAACTTGATTTATTGCAGACTAACAAAATATGTGTAAAGACAGAAGGAAAACAAGTTTCTTAACCTTGAACTTTCTTTCTACTGCCCCTGTTTCCATGGCAATAGCACTAGTTCAGAATAGAGAAGTTCCTCTCTCCTGCCTTTAGCTCAGTCACAGATACACACTGCTCAACCCCTTTCTCAGCAGTTCTGAGGGATAACATGGCACTTCACACACAAACACAACTGTCAGGAATTCACAGCAGCACACAAATCCCAGCATGCCATTCTACACACTTCATGCTTGTCTCTGTGGAGACTGGCACGCAGAGACAGACAGAAACATGCAGTGTACAGGTGTAGCCTTGGAGATAGTCGTGACAGACTCCTGACAAACCTTCGCCTGGAGCCTCTCCTCCTGTCTTCAAAATTGCGCGGTGGAAAAGTTTCTCAGTAAATAACTATTGTTGGACGTTTTGTTTCGATTTAGGTCTGTGGAGTCCCTTGTTGATGACATCACAGCGTATGTCATCTGTTCACACCTGGCAGGTGCTGCGTCATACTAGACTCATTCTCACTCTTGGGGGAAAGAAAAATCATTAGGTATTACACCACACACACTCACACATGCAACAAAGCTTACTAGGCATCCACTGTTTGCCATGGGCAACATGATGTGTTAGTCTCTAACGGCTGCTGCATCAGGCTGGGGAGTATGACGGAACAGACTCGAGTTGTGTCTGATGCAATGAGAGCTTCTATCTTTCACTCTTTCTTTTTCCTTCTGCTCCTTCTTTACCGTCACAGACCCAGAGATGAGCATGGGTGGGTGAATGTCTCAAATCTTCTAAAGAAGTGTTCATATTTCACACCAAAATGAAAAGAAAAGACACTATTTTGCTGAAATAATAAAAAATGTAGATTATCTTTAGGGCCGGTGCAATGTTTATCATGCTTACATTTTTTTTGCATGATAGTTGAGCATGTTTCTGCTCCATTACTCATTTTTGAAATACCAAAATATCTAATTCTTACTAATGCAATATATATGTTATTAATAATATTCATTTATTAACTTGTTCAGTAAATTTGTTCAGTCATTTCAGTAGGGATTTTTAGCAGGTTCAATTTGGTTGAAAGGTTAAAGGCTGCGTCATTAACAATAGATCTTTTTGACTGCAAAATATTGCCAAAAACACCTTTTAAAATGGGAATTACAAAAAAAAATAATTCAGAATGTCTGAATTTATCCTCAAAATGGGAAATTGTGGGTGAGATGTGCTTAATTGTCAGAAATAATTCCTCAATGAAAAAAAAATCAAATTTTATTGACAAAAAAGCCCACCTGATGCATTTGTACCAACGATTCAAAAATAGCGCAGTAGAAATCATTCCATCTCTAGACAGTCTCTCTGTTCCGGCTTAGTGGCTAGCCAGGGAAATTCTTTTGGCCTCCAGTAAACACTTGGACAGAATTTTTGCTTCTTTCCTCCCTTCCGTTTCTTTTCATCCCTCCATTCCACACATGCCCGCCTCCTCTCAGTCTCTCCATCCCGTTTCTTTCCCAGTTGCCCAGCTGATTGAACAGAGCTACATATCTTAAGCTGGAAGCACTGCCAACAATTAGAAAAATTACTGCCAATTTTGCCACCTGCGGCCCTACTGAATGGAAGAGCGGAGCCTGAGCCAGTGTTTTATTTGCTGGAACGCCACTATTCACAATGTTTAATTACAACTAAGCAGCCAACATTTGTTTAATCTGTCTTTGAATATACACTGCTCATTACTTCCTGCCAGCTCGGTCTTTCCGTCCCCGATTTTTCTCTTTTTCTTTTTAAATATGTGTGACGTGAAGTGGGTGTGTTGAATTTGTCTGCTTTTGTTAGGAAGTGTTGGATCTGTTTCCTTCTGGATCAGAGACATCCCATCTCCACTGTGAGCTACAAAATACACAAACACACACTAATATCGCAACCATGCCTGCATCAATGCAAGTGAGCCCCACTCAGCACCTGCAGCCGGGTCGAACGGCCTCTCTCTGAATCCAACCTGTAAATGGGGAAGAAAAAAACAGAGGCCACTCCTTTGTTGGATCTCAAAGAGCAAAGAGTGTGCGAATGCCTGCTAAAACCTTTGAATGGGTCTCCCAGATTACTCCAAAGTGCAGTCGTTTCAATGACATGACAAGCTTGTCAATTGCTTGTGCTATTCTTCCCTTGCATAAATGGTTTGTCTAAGCGTTTGTGCATGCCATTCAGTTTTAATGGGTTTTAATGGCTCTGAAGAGGGTTCTGATGCAGGGGCTTGTTTAAGAAAAATGCTCAAGGGCGGAGTCCCGCCGCCTCGCTCTTCGGGTTTTTATTCGTGAGACGAAGCCTTCTCATCCCATCTCATTTTGCTCCCTTTCGTATGAATAAGTGATGAGATTTCATACATCACTGACCTCGGGCCTTTTTTACAAGTTCATCAATCACCGAGCCCCCTCCTTTTCACGAGGAGCAGATGTTTGGGGGTGCAGTCGTTTCAGGGGTACCACGCTACTGATGACCACCATCAGCATCTGACCCCACGCAGACCTGAGTCAGCACACAGACAGAGGGAAGGTGGAGGGAAAGGTAAAAATGCTGCAGTGGGAAAGAATATGTTGGAAAGAGGAGAAGTTCGGAAGCAAGAGAGGCTAAGAAAGACTGATTGTGGGAGAGGTATTAAATGAGCCACGAGGGATCATTGATCTGCTGAAAGTGCAAAGTCTGCACTGAATTGTAAGTGTAGAAGCTGTGCTTTGAACTTGTACAACATGTTTGTGTGAGATGGAGAGAAAGACAGAAAAGAGAGATAGAGAACCATTTCTGACAATGTCTGAATCAAACTGACTGCATTTGTGTTTGTAGGAATGTGTCTATTGAATCATATAATAAGATACATTATTGGCTACTGAAGATTCAACTATTCAACTTTGTCATCACATAAATAAATTGCAACTTAAAGTTATTAAAATAGAAAAAAATAATACTGTATTATAACAGTATATATATTACATTATTACTGTATTATAACAGTATTATTACTGTTTTCAAACATTCAAAAACATAAAAAAAAACATTTTTGAAATCATACCAACTTTTTTTTTTCAAGGAAACTGTACTTGGAAATTGAGTTTTTAATTTCTTTAAAAAATAATATAAACATGCACACACTTACAGTACAATAAATGTAAAATTGCAGTGCAACTCCAAAACAATGTTTCTCACTGCAGCCTTAAGGTGCTGTACTCTGCAAAAGGTAAGCAAATATTTGAGAAATGGAAAATTGTTTCCAATTTGATATCCACATTTGGTGCAGTTTCAGTTCTGATTCAGTTATAATATTGTGGCACATTGCAATGTGTAGTGTCATGATGCAGTTTATACAAGATATCCAGCCCTAGTTTGTAGAATACTACAGTACATCAGCACCATATAACTCCCTAACATACTTGTGGTTAGTCATCTCAGAATGAATAGAGAACCAATTCTCTCCTGCATTTCCCACTGTAAACGGTGTATAAAAGTGAAATCGATATTTATTTTCTTATCAGAGATTATGATCCCAGTACATGTGGTTGCAGAATGCTGCAGTACTGTATGATGTATTGCATGATGTTTTTGCAACCAATAGATTGCAATCAGTCTTAGTGGGGCTCATGGGAAAGACAAGCTGGGAAAGGTATGAAGTGGCGATAATGCAAATCTCAGGCAGATTCTATGTATATTATAAACACAAACACTCACATAACACAGAGAGATTGTTCAACCACAAAAACAATCGAAACGGAGACGATCAGACACTGACTTCTGCTTTGCCACCAATTTGTATGCCCTGAAAATGGCTGTAGTACATTTTAAACACTTCTGTATGCAGCTCTTAATGTATTATCTCCAAAGCAGCACTGAGGATGACGTATTGATTTGATCAATCAATGCAGTAAAAGCTATAAAGGCATGCTGTAATGGTGGCACTTAAAGAGAGAAGGCAGAGCACTGATCATTCTCAAGGAGATACAAAGAGAGAGGGAAGAAGAGTGCATGTAAAGTGGAGTTAAGGCTACGTCTGCTGCCTGTCTGTCTCAGTGCTCCTTTTGTATTTTAATGATTAATGCGCAGCTAAGCAGGGGGTCTGTTTCCTCATTACTCTAGGCCTGGTCCTTTATTCCTTCTCCGTATCCCTCTGTCCTTTGTCACTCATTTGTTTCCACCCATATTTCATTATTCAGACAATGAGCGAATATGCGAAGGTTCTTGTCTGCATCTGCATTATTAGCTTGCTGTCCATCATATTGCGGACAATGGATCATCCTGAGATGTTTCCACACTTGTCTCGGTTGCTTGATTGGAACCAGAATTTGATTCTGATCAACCTTTCTGACCTTTTTGAGTTTGGAAAATCATTTGTGCACTCAAAGCTCAAGTAGCTTATGTATGTTCATGTAATTTATACTGTATCAGTCCTGTTCATTATCCTCATAGGACCACACAGACAACTTTTTCTTCCGCTGTATCCACACCACTCCACTCCCGTCATCTGTCCGTTTCCAGAAACTCATTTAGTCGCACTTCTGCAACACTAAAAGCCCTTCATGCCCTGGCAGCTGAGGGATAAAGCCATTTCGGTTCATCAAAGATTCATTGCCCTAAAGCACGTCCTATGGAAATGGCTGGTATATGTTTTAAAACAAACCTGCGGAAGCTTTAAACGCTTGCTAAGATTCTGTAAAGAAAGGCCAGGGCTGTGTAAGGGATGAGTGCGAATCTCTACTGCACCGTTTCACTGAAAACACTTTTTTTTTTTCCTAATTAGGATTCAATTTTGGTGACACAAGTGGTGCAACATTTCCACACTTCAAGTTTAAATATTTATGGGTGCATGTTTGGAGGTAAGGTCAGGCTGAAGTAAATAGTGAGAACGGTTGTGGGAAGTAGATGAATGATTGGGCTGGGATTGGGAATGTTGGTTGATGAGTGAAATGTTTAATCCTAATCTAGTAAAACCTTTTTCCACTTAGTCCTGGGTCATTAGTTTGGCCTCCTGCAGGCAGAATGGCTCCTGGGCTCATGTATGTTTTAAGACGGCTCATATCCAGGGATGAAAGAGGGTATTGACTTGCTTGATGAGCTTCTTTCCTCGGGGAGGGGGTTAAAGCTCTTGAGTGCCTCCCCCAGGAGAAAACAGCATGGAGAACGAGAAGGGGTCTTTTACCTCACTGACCTGCCCAGATTGGCAAGGCTTTGGACACCGCAAATGGGCTTTTGTGGTTCCACCGTATAGCCATAAGTATCTCCATTGGGACGTCCATTCTGCCTCCCAGTCATCGCCCTCTGTGCCAGGCGCTGTGATGTTTGTGGGAATAGCGAGGATCACAGGGAATGCTGGGATAGAGGGGGAGAGGGGTGCACAATCTGAGCCTACAGAGGTTAAATATGTTATGATTGATGAGGTAGCTTTAATAGCGCACGTCTGGCCTCCCCTATCGATTAAGGGATGGTTTATGCATGCATTTCCCCATTGTGTTGGCACAACAGATGACTTAGATTACAGTGACGGATTCGGGAAATGTGAACTCTCAGCTGATTGCTTTTCCGTTGTGTCTCAGCTGCATTATGAATGATGAAGCATGCTAGTCCTTCGGATGCTCCGAAAGCGGAGGCAAAGAAGCCTTCCGGAAGCCTATAATAATCCTGGTGTAATATTTGGGAAATCCTATTACGGACGTTTTTATGTGCCGAAGAAAGAAAAATAGGTAAAGACGACGGCGTCTCATACAAGCGAAAACAGATTAGGGCTTAACAAGATCGATGTAGACATGTATTAGTCTTTCCGTTTCCTCCTCCCTGTAATCCCCATCCCTCCTTGTAGAACAGGGCCTACATTCATATTTCTATTGAGTTGTCTTTTCAGGAGTGGAAACTGCGTGTAACCAAGATAAAATGCCATCAACAACAGCCAAAATGAGAAAAAAATATTTATATTTATTTAATTTATTTCCTAATGGTCACATGTAGACATCGTCCGATGCCAATTTGGTAGACATCGCCCAAGCCTACAGCCAATCAGAATCCATCCTGTTATAATGAGCTTGTGAATTTAAAGCGGCAGACTAGCGTGCGCTTAGAATAACAGACGATATTGTCCGCTGGTGTGGACGCTAATATCTTTATAGTATTCTTTATAGTTTTCGTTCTTGGTGTGAACGGGGCTTTAAAAATGTATGCATGTTTATATATATATATATATATATGCATTAGGCCTGGGCGATAAAACGGTATCAATATTTATCGACGGTACACCTTCTTCGATAACGATATAAAAATGTTCGATATAGTGCACTATATAGGCACGTGCTATGAGTGATGCAGACAGCACACACAAACACGAACACATGCTGAATTGAGTGCTGTGCCTGCCTGTGATGAGGAGATTGTGAATAAAAAAAAATATTAGTCGAATTTAAAAAAAACATTTGCATTTGAATGTTAGGTGTGCGTCAGGGAGCGTCATCAGTGGAGCACGATATGCGGTGATAATGATGTCAGTGACGAAACCAAGCCATTCACACAGAACGCATATTCAGCGCATTTTTAGACGGACAAATATGACTGCTGCACTCGCGTCTCACACAAGAGATGTAGCCATGCAAAGTTAAAACAGTTTAAACTTTTAGAAAACACGTCGCGAATTTGTGGAGTTTTATTCCTTTTCACTGCGTCTCATATGTTTAAATGCAATCTGCGTGATGGGCAATTCGGGTCTTTGTATTAAGCATGATGCAAATACATGATGCCGTTTTGTTCATAATTGTTTATGCAATTTACGAAATGATATTTGATTTATATGAGTCAATTTAGACGTAATGCAGGTTTTGTTATAGACATTTATTTCTTTGCGTTGACAATTTAAATGCGCTGCATTATTTTGCTCATTGCGCCCTCCTGTGGCCTCGGGAGACAAGACAAAAGTTTCATTAAGACCTATTTAATCTGCATATAAAACATTAGAAATTAGATAGTTTGTTTAATTTTTATTGTGAGTTTGACTGTTAAAACAAAAAATATTTGTTGTTTGTCTCAATAAATTGGGTTAAATTAAAAATACAGTGGTTAAATTAAAAAAAAAATTCTATTGCTCTTTGTTTTTAAAAAGATTATAAAAAAATGTCAATAATTATCGATACCGAACAATATGAAACATTATATTGTTGATAATTTTTTTAGCTATATCGCCCAGCCCTAATATGCATATTATTAAAGAACATAAAAAATAAAAATAGACTTTATGACTGTTTGTAAAAATTATTTTTATATTGCATCTTTGAACTAAAGACGTGAAGCTGTGTTTCTGGTTTACAATTCCCTTCAGTTCGAATGGAAGAATCTAATCCTACTACAGCTGTTTTCGGTGTTCAGGTCTGGACAAGTTTATACAGATGCAGGCCATGTCTTATTTAGACTCCTCTAGTGTTTGATTGAGTCTCTGATTTGTGTTTCAGCCCCATGGGCCAGAATTCTCAGACCTCTCTAGCCGATCACAGAGTCTGACCTCTCCCCTGTAACAGTCGGCTGATCAGAGAGTGCAGTGGAGCCTGATCCCACTCAAAGGCCCAGTGGGCGTCTAGTGACTCTTTTCAAAATCCGAGCAGAAAAATGTCCTTGTTTATTTAATCACACACAGAGTCAGGCCCTCTGCCTAAAGCCATGACCGGTCTAGACACATTCAACCCGTGTCGCAATATCAACCCCACAGGTCGAAGGTTGAAGGTCAGGCTGAATGGAAAGAGAAATGATTGTGTTGATGTCACCTCAGGGTGTGTGGAGCACATCATGCAAGCGTGTGATAAGGTTATACATGCATGAGGTCTCTCTCATTTCCAGCCTTTCTTTGCATGGATGCTGATTATGAAGATTGAGTCGTTAATTGTCCCCTGTGTGCGACCGCCAGTGTGAACTAATATTGTAGAATGTTGCATATGAATGAAGATTTTGATTTATAGATGCAAAGGTAAGCGTTAATATTACAACAGTTCCTGTCATGGGAATGCAAATAAAGCATGAAATATAGTCTAGATGTAATGAAATAACAAATATATTGTCCCATTAGATTCCCAAATAAAGCCTGATAAGTGTTATTAAGTGATAAGCACTGAATGAGCTTTCACTCAGAGAGGGGTTTCCTCTGATTTAAGTAAGGGCTGCTGGATCTGTGTTCATTTGTTATGGCTAATGTGTGTGTGTGCGAGCCAGTTGGAGTCGAATAATGGGCTCAGGCTGAGACACAAGTAGAGACTTCCCTGTCTCTCGCTCTTGTCTAGATACTCTGTTTAATTGATATGACCCCATGGGGTTGTAGCACTGACCGCAGCAATTAAAACTGCCATGCAGCACAGCGGAGGGAGAGAGGTCAGTATAAGGGGGGATACAGGGCACTGTGAGTGTGTGACTGATTGTGTGTATGTGTGTATATAGTCCACATTCACGCTCAATCAATAAGAGCTGATGGCTGTAGATAGTGGCCCTGATACTTAATATTTAAAAGGGTCAAGTGCTTTACCTCCCCACTACTCCCTCCACCCCTCTCCGTTCTTCCTATCTGCTCCCAATTTGCATATTACCTCTTTATGGTCAAACACTGATTGAAACCGCATGCTGGTTTTGTGTGTGTTTGAAATTTGCGCTGTCTGTCCCCTTATCTGGAGGTCTATCGGTGAGTCTTTTTAAATAAGAGCTAATCTAATTTTTTGCCTTGTTAAGAGTGCAAAATTAATTCCTGACGAAAAAGACAGACTACTGGGAGATATTTCAGTCTACATGGACTTTTTAGACAGGTTTTTTAAATAACATTTATAAATTTTCAAGTTGACTTGAAACGGGTGGTAAAATCAGGTGTGTGCTTAGATCTTAATACAGACAAGTTGTTGGATTTTACTGTAGTGATTGTCTGTAGTGATTGTCATCTACCTTTCGATAATTTCAGACATTTCAGCATCGCCTTTTATTCATAAATTAAATCACTAAAATGCTAAGAAAACAGAACGTGCATTGAAAACCTAAGCAGATGTACAGGTATGTGATTAGCAATGACCAAATCTGTTTGCTGTAATTATGCACAGGTTGTTGATAAACTTCTGGAAGCGTCTTTATAACTCTGGCATATGACCATGTGTAGGATGCATCCTCCGTGGGGACATCAGACAGTATGTGTCTCTTTCTCTCTTTCTCTGCAGCATGGCAGCAGACACAAGCACGCCTGTTTATACCAATATTCAAATTCATTTCCCAGAAGAGGGCTTTGGGCTTGAAAACACAAGTCCAGATTTTTCCAAGTCCAAATGATAAGGTGACTTCATCTTAGACAACAGATGGGCTTCTGAGGTTGTACTCCTCTTCTTTCGCCCTCAGCCATATAGAGCCACTTTCTTTCTGCATGTTTCTTCGCTGACAGTTTGAGTTGATGGGAGCTCTTGTGTCATGTACGTCTGTCACTGCTGTCAGCATACACCATACTAAGAGTGTGTGAACATCCATATTGGATTTCACATTTACACACCCTGACTGCGACACCAGTGTATGTATGTAAAAACATAAGCTGTTCCAAAACCTAGCAAACCGCCTACATAGACAGTGCGTCTCATTCACTAACCATGTGTACGCACAAATCTCTGTACGAACATTTTTACATGTTAATGTCAAACTCTGTTGGAATCATGCGAGTAGTGCTATTTTTGTTTTTTGCTTATGTAGAGCATTTCAAATCTGCCACTTGCAGTATGAGAAATGTTTCAATTAGGATGCTGACGTAGAAGACAAGGTAGCCAGCTAGGTTTTGGAAACATCTGTAGTGCGTGCTGACATACCTAGTACGGTTATCTGCGCCCGTGCTGCTGAGATAATTAGAGCCGTGTGATTAATGAACTGCAGGTTAATGTATAGCTATAGAACAGGATGTGGAGCTCACTTAGATTCACAGGGAGTCTCAACACGGCTATAAAGCAGCCCCGCTTCCTCTCGTACTGCCACATGACTGATTAACGCTAGATGCATAAGGACCTCCAATTGATCATTTATAACCCAGCTCAGGAAGCCACTCTCGCTCTTTAATGATACAGGATGTTGTGGTCTACATGAACAGTGTTGTATGGTTTTAATCCAGAGATATTATACAATAGCGTGTCGCAGTCTGTGGAGATCTCTTTTACTCATCCGTCCCTATCTGAAAGCAAATGGAAATATAGTGGGCTGCTCGCTGACCATGTACGTGTGGATAAATCCTGACATGAGACAAAAGGAGAGGCCTGTGACCTTTTCAAAAGGGAAGATTTTCCCTGTCGTGACTTGCCTTCGACCTACACGCTGCTGGATAATCACGACTGTTCCTAGAACAGCGGCCGCTGCACAGGGATGTCAAAGCTGTTTCAGATGTGTCTTAAATGTTACACTCCCCAACAGTAAAATGACCTTAAAAAGGCAACGAAGTCTTGGTTTACTGCATCACTATCTATAGTCATGATCAATAACCAAGTCTTGTTTTTCTAGTTACCCCACATGGGATCCCTTTTTTGGCCTTTGACACTTTTTAATAAATGGCGAGGAGACATAAAATAATTGGAATAAGAGAGGATAAATGGACACTTTGTAAGCTCTACTCAAACCTGAATCCCCTGCATGAGCACCATAACTCAATGTGCCTGGAGAGTTTTTAATGACAGGAATAGTCAAGAAAATTATGGCTAGAAGAGGTGGGAAAAGAATCCTACATTGCCCATAGAAACACAATGTGATGCAGCACTAATCGCTCAACCAGGGGGCCAGGGCCCACTAGGGGTCCTCAGTAAACTTTTTAGGGAGCCTCAGGATGACTTCGAGTTATTTAAAGAGACAAAATAAGCATTAAATACAACAAATAAACAAAATTTTTGAATAATCCAGATATGTGACAGCCTATTGTGAATTGTGATTTCTAGACCAAATTGTAAAACTCTATGGGCATTTTTATACATTTTTGTCTAGTTATTCCAAGCTCTAAATTATTTTATGGGGTAGAAATTGAAATTGGTGTAGAAACAACTAGAAAAGTCATAGAGCCTTTTGAATATTATTCTGGGCAACTGGCTCTTTGAAATCAAGAAAGTTCTTTGGAATTTTCAAATGTTCTTCAAACTAACTGTTAACTGAAAGGTTCTTTGGGGAACCCATAATTGTTCTTCTAGGACGGGGATCCTCAAATCTGGCTTGTGAGATCCACTTTCCTGCAGAGTTTAGCTCCAACCCTGATCAAACTCCACCTACCTGTGATTTTCTAATGATCCTGAAGACATTGATTAGCATGCTCAGGTGTGTTTGATTAGGGTTAGAGCTAAACTCTGCAGGAAGGTGGATCTCGCGAGCCAGATTTGAGGATACCTGTTCTAGGGCATTGCTGCGAAACCCCTTTTTTGGAACCTTTTTTTAAGAGTGTAGGCAGCTGACCACATGCAACATTTTAAGAAACCACCATTGACACATTTGGTCGGTTTCCAAGATGTAAATGCAGTGAAGTACTACCAAAATCCTTTTTGCTAGTATAATTCCTAGATTACACTAAACACAGACTCAAAGTATAGCCAGAGCTGTGTGTTTAACTGGAAGTGTCATCATGCTTCATTCTCTGGTATTCTAGCCCCAGGCTCTTACTGTGACATACTGTGGGCAAGATGTTCATTTTTCACGCAAGCAGCATGAGCCCCTCAGTGCCCACAGCCATACAACGCGAGACATGCGTCTCTCCAGGAATCTCTCACTGAATGACTTTATGGCCTCAAATATTCCTGATGGAAATGGTGCTGCCGGCCTCATGGACATGCAGCGGCCCTGGCTCTGATCAATAATGAATGGCCCTAGTGTGGAGCTAACAGATTGTGTGAAAGGAAAGGGAGGGGTGCAGACAGTCCAGTGCACTGACACAGTGGGAGCTGTCACTGACCTGCCTCTCTGACAGCGGAAGAGAAAGAAAAATTAATAAGATTAATGCTCCAATGAAATAGGGAAGTGATAGCGGAGAGTCCTGTTGTGCTGCCAACTGCAAAAGGAGACTATATGCAAGCACAACGAAGAATGAAAAACAGACGGAAGAGGATGTAAGGAATGTGTAAGCAGGAAGAGTGATGGGGAAAGAGAGAATAAACATGTGGAAGGAAGTCTCTGGTCCATTAAATCAGAGCTGTCAGTATGTCTACCCATAAACCCCGTCTGGAGAACCCTTGACATGTCTGTCCCCGCCTCATCTGCACAGTCGCTACTGTTGTTATTGTCAATTACGTCCAATTGACAGGTAATTACCATCGTTTTAAGCACCATCATCGTTCAGTATGAAGTAACGACATGAATTCTGCTGGTAATTAGTAAGGCCGATGCTCACATTTAATTGGCAGTGAACCACAGCATTGCTATAGGACTCATTCTAAATCAACTTTGGAAGAACAACTCGCACTTATTCTCTCACTTACGCTGCAATGATTTTTACTTTGTCTTAAGTGTATTTTTTTATATATATCTTGGCACGATTTGTATCATAGACTTCTCCTAGTGGTGAAATGTCATACAAAGCTTTTCTTGATGACTCCCATCTGCTCAAACCTCATCAGCGTTCCCATAATTCTCCCCCTCTCGCGTTTTCTCCTTCTGTTTTTGTGGGCGTTTATCTAAACAGAAATTGCTTTTGCAGTAGTGTAGTGACTCGAGGCGTGAAGCACCTCGGCCATATTTGATTACATGGTGACACTCTGAATATTTTTATTATGCGATAGAGAGTCTTTCTTGTATGTCACACTGTAACATTCATTGGCTTTTATTAATCTCGCACATAAATCTGTGTGATCGGAAGTATAATCCTCCTGCAATGAGCTTCCATATTTTCAAACCATTTATATTATAATGTAGCCTTGCATATAAAAGAGTTTAAAGAAATGTATGTGGTTCCTTAGGCATTTGTACTGTTATATTGTGTCTAGGTTTTGCCTTGGATCTCCTGTAAATGTAATGCCTCACACTTTAAATGTAAAGCCTGTGTTATTGTAGCATTATTGTATTATATTGCAGTTCCTTCATGTGGGTATTCCCAGGGTGAGGAAATAGTCGCAGATCAATGAACTGCTCCCAGTTCAGCGTCTGAGCCGAATGATATGTTGTTGCTTTACAATTGACTTGGCCTCTGTGTTTCGCCAATGCCGACCACACATATCAATATGGCTGTCCCCTTTGACCCAATGCAATCCAGACATTATTGTCAGGAGAATATAGCAGTCTCATATTTGACAGCACGTGCGGAAAGGAGAGTTGTTTCAGTTATGGCAATCTTCAGCTTCTTTGGAAAATGACATTTTTGTATTCCTTCGATGTTGCTGGATGTCTTTGGGTTCGATGCATAGATCGTTAAAAGAGGGTTGAATCTGGTGTCTCTGCCATGGCATAAACACTGAAGAAATAAAACTTCCTCCTCCTTCAACACATAGGCTATTTAGATTAAATAAACCTCTGTTGTTAAACTCCAGATGTAAACCTTTCAAAATCCAGATGGTTCTTTCAGGAACAACCGTTGATTAATACTTCATATCCCATCTCCTTGCGAGTTGTGCGTGTTACATAAACATTTTGCATACATCAAAGGCTGGCTCACTTTCCATGCATCCTTCTTACATGACTGGAATGGGCCTGCCCTGATCAGCGGGGACAGTTTTAGCAGCCCTCCTAAAGCTCATCTATTAGAAATGTGAACTCTGGGTTTCCCGAGTGCCACAGCACATTAAACAGTGTTATGACAGCCCCCGGTTACCCTTTTTAACATCCAACCCCTTCTGGGGCTATTTGAGAAAATGCCTATGTGGGCTGCACAGGACTGTTCAATGCTTCAGGACGTGCAGCGTCGTTCTCGGGGCGGCTGGTGTGGATGCCAGTGAGCTGGCATGGAGATCAGAGCCATTAGGAGATGCAACTAAAGCCAGCTGCCACACTCAGCAAATTTAGCATTGACTCAGTTCAACATTTAGAGAGAAAAAAATCAGGATAGTGGAAACCGCAGGAGTTCTTGCCAGGAGTTTAGATTTGATCCGTTAGTGTGGAGGTGTTGAGCTAAAATGTTTTTGACATCAATTTCAGCTGTATTCAGACAATTCTCATCCTTCAGGTTTTCTATAGATTTATGCTGTTCTAGCAGCCTGAAAATTAATTCATTATGTTCTGCAGGATCAAAGAGAACACAAACATTAAACTTTCACACTTTTATCTCTCTCCAAGCACGTGTAACAGTGAAATCTTGCTATTTTATGATAAGTGGCAGTATTGCAGACCTAGTTTTTGGGCCAAATCCATACCCACATTCTTCTAAATCCAAACATCCTTCCATTTTGCTGGACAATAAAGCATGTGTTGGCCCTTAGAGGTTCCCTGTTTTGGCTTGTTGCACGGTGGACCTTTAAAATTGTCGTGCAATTGCCGCAATCCACAATCTCTGGCCACGTAGGACCTTATTATTCTGGACATTGATTAATAATGCCCTGCTACATGCAGAAAAGACACATGATTGGGTGAGAGGGAAGAAAGGCAACAGAAATGTGCAGCTTTCTGATAAAAAGCAACCTTGCCTTCAGCTAATTATCCGCAGAATCCTTGTTTCCCTCCAAACAGCCAGATTCCTTCAGAGGCGGCTCCCCTGAGGATTTGCCTTATAAACGCATTGTCATATCTATACTTTAGGAGGACATTGATAGAGAAAGAAGGGGATTTGCGGTCAGCACTGAGAAGTGAGGGGCGTCAGGGTGAACAGAATAAGGTTTCTCTTGGGTCTGAAACTGATTAATGAATCTCAACCTTAACCAAAAAAACCTTTTGGTTTTTTCTAAAGCAATGCAGAGAGGAAGTACCTCTGGTGCAGTCACGTTACAGGCAACGAGAAGGAAGAAATGTTCTTCCATCTGCAAAGAGGCAGCAGAGGACTTTAAGCTGTGGAGTCACAGCAAAGACGAGGCGGTGCTGATTTACCTGCCAGAGTGCCGTATGTCTGGTCTGTCTCTTTCTGGCCCCTGGTGTTGAGCGTTGATCAGATTGCATCTGTGTGCCGGGCTCAGGCAGCATCTGCTGTCTGCTCTGAACTGCCCACCCTGCCAGCCGGCCCACTCCACTCACATAGAGCCATCTCGGGGTCGAGAGCGGTAAAACGTAGCAGAGACCATGGGAGAATCAGTACCTGTACGGCCGAACAAGGTCTGAAGTTACATCAATGACATTTAAAGACCAAAAATTTTACACCATTGTGGTATCAGTAATTAAACTACACAGAGAACAGCGATGCTAGTGCTAGCTGAAGAACTACTGAATGCACCCTTAAAACGTAGCTCACTACTTTTTGAAACCGCACATATCTCTTTTGTTCATATCTCTTCACCTTCTGCCACTTTTTTCCTTTCCTTATTGATCATCTTCACATCTCTTCTGTCCTTTCTCACTCCCGTCTACCTGCGTGTGGCCACCGACCCTTCCATCCAAGTCCAGATGAGATGGCCACTAAGAGATTAATGAAGCACACTGGCCCTCGTCTGAGTTTCTTCCGCTGTCTCTTCATCTGACCGCTTGTGACCAGACCCCACACCTTTAGGCCATATTGCGACTGGCTCTGCAGTCACACGCCAAAGCAATGAGTCAACGTATCATATTCTGCACTTAGTAGAGCAACGCTTCAGCGACTACATGACTCAAACCATAGGGGTTTCAGTTTGGGGTCTATATCGGAGGCAATTTTAGTGGTGATATTAACTCCAAAGAAAACATGAAGTCAAAATCAACCCTATGTACTTTCTTTACTGGTGCTAATAAGCACAATTCTTCAGGGAAAAAAAAAATGTTGCGTCTTAACCATTTGGTGAGGCTATCTTTTCCAGACACTCACTGAAAGTCAACCGAGATTGGCAGATTTTCTGGCCTCTTAGTCATTAAAAGTGACTCATGAGCTGTTTCTGTCTGTCTCCTCGTGCCAGCCTGACACTTTTGATATTGATTTAAAGGTTGTGATTTGATTTAAGGAGACAGAATGCAACAGATCCAGGTGTGCTGGTGTGTAGAAAGGGTTGCAGAGTTGTGTTTGTGTGTATTGATCTGAATGAGCTGTTCTGTGTTGATATGGCTCTGTCTCGTCTCTATTTGAAGGAAATGACAGATATGTTTGTGTCTGGCACAGACTCTCAGTCCCTCGTGTCCTCTCTGGAATTAACTCAGCCTTTGGTCAGTGATATAAAATGTTTACGGTGTAAATGAATGCCTGTGTCTGCGGTATATGTGTATGAACACGTCCTTGCATTGTTTGTTTCTGTATATGAAAGCCAACTACACACAACTCGCACACATAAACACACTGGTAAACATTATTTAGAGCATGTTTTACAGCTCTGACCCAATCCCAGCAGTCAATAAAGGGGCTGAGCAGATGTATACATTGGACATTACTTTTATATAAGCTTCTCAAAGGAGTATAGACTACAGTTTGCCTCCTCTCGCTGTAGAAATGTGCTCCCATAAATACAATTTCTCTCCCATTATCCGTTTATGCGCATGCATGAGCTATATCAGATATAATTTCAGGAGATCAGACCGCATTGGGTCTGCTTTCTGTCATGATTGGCTTTCATCACCGGCGTGGACACTGAGCTCAATGTCACCTCGGTTACGCCTTGAACATAGCTGCATAACTTAATTACTGGCATTTTCACTCCATTTTCTCTGACTATTTTGAGCAGTTTGAATAAAACTAATATCCCTGCTGTTTACAACAAGGACAGATAACCCGATCAGGCCTGTAATGAAAGTGATTAGTTTAAATTGTGTTAAGACTCGCTGGTCGTGATGTTTTTTTTCCTTCTAAGCCTTTGAAAACATGCTGGTTGCCTTGATCTTGTCCTCATCATTTTACGTGAGGTCAGAAGAGCATAGCTCACTTTTTAAGCATAGCTCTCTACATACAGACATGTAATGAGATTGCAGTATTGGAAAAATAAGCCACAAAAGTGAAATTCAATACACAAAAGTGAAAAGTCATACATGAAACCATACATGAAAGGGTGAAAACACGTCCTGGAAAACCAAAAGTAAAAATAAGAAATTATATCATGAGTTGAGAAAATGAATAATATTTTAGCATTTGGTGCTTTCTGGCATTATTTTCATGAGAATTATGCACATATTCCCCTCAATTTATGTTGTAATGTGCAGGGATGTTTTTGTATTGTGTTTTTGTAGTTCATTCTCTTCGTTCTCATTGGTGACTTGCTTAAGAATCACTTCCAATGTTATTTTATTTTTATTTTTTTTAAAAGAAGCATAATTTATAAGCAGTAAATTAAATATTACTCTTAAATAGCACATTACAGTAATGAGATCTGAGGGATTTGCGTACTACTACTAATACCAAAAATGTAGTTTTAGACATGTTTTTGGCAGGATTTGTAAGATTGATCCTGATATGTGGTTAAAACACTGGACTCATACTGCTTTTAGTTTAATCTAATTCAGTGCAATTATTTATCCATTATTTTGTCAATTGTGTTCCTAGCAAAACTGTGCCATTACTTCCTTCTTTCTATCTTTTTTTTAAAGGGGTCATATGATGCTATTTTAAAGATCATTATTTTGTGTATTTGGTGTAACAGAATATGTTGACATGCTTTAATGTTCAAAAAACACATTATTTTTAAAATACTGTACATTATTGTT
>NW_015660878.1:2420032-2453620 GCF_001515625.1 Sinocyclocheilus rhinocerous | reverse complement strand
TAACGCGAAAGTAACGCAAAAGTAATATAACGCATTACTTTCCATAAAAAGTAACCAAGTAACGTAATTAGTTACTTTTTTAGGGAGTAACGCAATATTGTAATGCATTACTTTTAAAAGTAACTTTCCCCAACACTGGATGTGACCCTGTCTCTCTCTCACGCACACACACGACGTGATACTAACGAGGCGTTTTAGCCCAGTCTGGATCAGCCTTCTCTTTTAGATAGAATAAATCCTTTTGTGGGAGACTTTGAGCTTTGTAACGCTGCAGATCTTATACATGCACAAATAGCTACATAACACACTAAAGAAAAGGAAAAATAGAAATCGCATCATATGACCCCTTTAAGACATGGATTGTGTACCTGTTCTGCTCTGCTGCATTT
Organism: Sinocyclocheilus rhinocerous; assembly: GCF_001515625.1. Lineage (NCBI taxonomy): Eukaryota > Metazoa > Chordata > Actinopteri > Cypriniformes > Cyprinidae > Sinocyclocheilus > Sinocyclocheilus rhinocerous. The sequence goes on along the minus strand of NW_015660878.1, from coordinate 2,453,231 downwards.
ATCTTTTTTTGTTGTTATGAGAAGACACATAACCCTCTGTTTCCGCTTCTCAGTAAAGGGAAACGGGGATCAGGAACTGATCTGTTTCAGAGAATTATTCTCACACAAATATCATCCTCCTGCTATCATGATATCTAGAAGTCAGATGAAAAGAAAAAAAGAAAAGACTTGACCTTTTTGCATTTTTTTTTTTCTTTTCCAAATTGCAGTTGACGGGATTGAGCGCTTAAGGGAATATCACTAATGTACATTGTCCCGGCTCTTATAAACGCTTTTTGGGTGAATGGCAAATGGTGAATAGAGGAAAGCACTTAATCTGTCTGGATTTGTCAGGAGACTGGAGGAGTTGTGATGTGTCAGAGGGGTTTGTCTGAGCGTGTGCACTGAGACGTTTAAACATGTTCTTCCTTTCGTCTCGTCTTTCCTCTGTCTCACTGCTCCGTCACCCCTGACTCCCAGGGTGGCTCACTTCTACCTTGAAACCTGCGAAATGCACGCAGTTAGATGAAACATGCTTATTTACCCACAAACACACTTTTTACATGGGCCTCCTTCGACAGCATCCAAATCATTGTTATTAGCATGTTAGCATACTGCTAAGTTAGGCATAATACTCTAAATATTCAGTAAACTAACTCATTGAAGTGCATTCTGGGTTTGTTTTCTCCGCAAAGGATAGATCCAATGCCAACTTAGAATTTGGCTAAAATGAGATATCTTATGAGGTGGCATTAATAAGATGTTTCTAACATCCCTTATAATGCTTCCTAAGTAGGCAGCTCTCTAGATTTTAGAACGGAGCAAACTCTCTCCCTCTTCTTCCCTCTCACCTCAGTGAACTGCTTCACCCTTGTGCTTAATAACCCACTGAGTTGTTTTTCCTGCCCCTCAGAGCTCTTGCCCCCCTCAGAGCTCCCACAATCCACCACGGCGCCACACTGCGCTCTCTTCTTCCACTCTGAGCTCTTCTCCATGCCCTGCCTGATGCGTAATGAATGCAAATTTAGGCAAACGAGATGCACGAAAGAAGAGCCACGTGTCCCAGCATGCCTCCCTGTGCTGACTCGTTACCTGCAGGATTCATCGGTCCGCAGGAGCAGCCAGACAAGCATCTGTAGGACGAGCACTGAGAAGAGATGCAGCTGCCTCACAGTGTGATTGGCTGCTGCAGCGAGGAGATGAGTCAAGGGGGGTTCATTTCCAAAGGAGCTCGTCTTTTTTTTTTTGTCGGTTTTGATTTGGCACGTCGAGTGGAGATGCGCTTTCATGCTGAATGGGATTTTGAATGGTAGGTTGGAAATAGATGGCACACTCAAGATGACACCACCTGGTTTTCAGTGTCCTCTCCAGACCCGACGTAGTTCAGATATCACGGCAATTGTGATTCTTGCTCTCGGCTACCAGTTACGGCCAGACTAGTCTCGCTAAAGCTGCTAAATAAAGACCCAACTGTCCTCGCAGTGGAGGGAAAGTGAAACTGTGAGCTGCATATTTGATGGCATCGCCACCATCTGCTTTATTGAAATTCACAGAGAACGTTTCCACCCTGCTGAAATGCTGAGTCATTGTCTCTCAGTGTCATTACACTACATGAGTGACAGAGTTGAGACTTTACAGGTCACACTAACACACATCAGGAGTGCCAAAACGCATCATAACGCCCTTACAAGGGATTATGACATCACAACATCATGACATTGAGAGAGTTTTACCATATTTTAGCTCATTCGTGCTGATTTACATTAATCACTCGTCGACTGAACACTCCAGCTATGTTGAGCAGCTGTAACTTTGCTAACACAGCATCTTGAAGCTTTCCTGCGTAGGATGATCTAAAGAAATTTTATAGCAGCTTCAACACTGAATATTTCTATGCTTGTTAAAAACTTACCATTGGACCTGCCTTATTATCATTGCACATGTGATGACCATGTGGTCTTCCTTCAAGTCCCCCTCCTCATTATTATGCACTATGACTGACTCCTCGGGCACATCGTAGTGCTATCATAGTATCATCACTCCCAGGAGTGAATATCTGATTAATCTGTCAGGCAATGATATAAAGAGAGCATAAATCATTTATTGATGTCTCTCTCTTAGGCGCTTTTCTTTTAAATAAATGTTCAGTCTTAAGCAAGAGGTGACACTTAAATCCAGGTCCTTTTGGATATATAGGTAGTCTTTGCCAAGCCTGTCTTTTAAAACCCCATGAAAATCTGGTCTCCTGTTTCTTTTGTCTCTCTAAATTATGTAAGACCATCAGTTCTTGAATCAATTGAGAGAAAAAGCATCAACTTACTGGCCTGATGTGGCATGGCACTGCAACATCTGTTGAATGTAGTTTCCATGGAAATGACGTGCTCTCAAAAATGCACTTTATTGTGTGCGTATGAAAAATATTTTTTTAATTAAATTGACATCTGTGTGTGTGGGCATGTCTTTTTCTATGGCGACGTGTCCTTCACTTTTGAAATAACCTGTTTTTTTTTTTTATTAAACGTTGATTCTTCTGAATGCACCTTTGAAAGCAATCCGTTCGCAGAGGACCTTTCACCGCAGCTGTGTTTTGTGGGTAATTACTGTAACTGGTAGGCGACCCTGATTTCTGCAACAAGCCGTACAGTGTATCTTCCACCTGAAAAGAAAACCTGTTTTGATGCCCTGAAAGTTTTGAATTTAAATAGCTTCAGGAGCAGAATTTGTTACAGCACATTATGCCAAAAATGCACTGCTATCAGTTAATCAAGATTTCATTTGCGTTAGTATGACTGCTATCTAAAAAAATCTATGAAATGGCTTTGAAATGGCACTTTCCTGCCTCGTTGGTGTATTTCCTGTCAAAACAGGATGTATCATATGGCTCATCTTTTTTCGAACAGGCTTTAGTTGTGTTAAACATTCTCATTCTAGAGAGCATTTGATTGGGAAAATTTTTTAATTTTAATTGCATATATCTGCTTAAGGTTTAGGAGACAACAGATGGTCTTAAAGCTAACAGACTTTGACTAAAGCCACAAAAGTCACTGGGTCCAATGTTCCAGTGATGGTTTTGACTGGTCAGTTGCATTAATTTGTAAACCAGGAAGATCATGGCAAACCTTTCCAGCAGCAATTATTAGGTTTTGAATTTAAATTAAATGATTATAAGTGAAATTTTCTGAAATGTTAAGACCATTATTAGCTTAGCACTCAGTCTATATTTGTTAAATCTCCCAGCAAACACATTGGCAAATTGATGTTTTGGTTAAACAGTTCTTGTATAAAAACACAAATTTGTTCCCCAAAATCTCCCTGAACTGCAGTAATTTGTTGCTGAGGCTGCCTTCCACCTTTGTGACTCACTCATGAATATGCATGCATTTGTTGTCCAGGAAGCTTTTTCACAACCGTATTGTTTGTTTAACTTTGAGTGAAGGCTAGTTACCACCTACGGTACTGGCTTTCACAATGGCAGCCTGGATGAGAATCAGCGTGTTCATGAATATGCATTAACACCTGCCCACAGTGGAACTCAGGTTCAGCCATCCAGTGCGGAGACAGAACTTTGGATCGGAATGATGGGGAAGGAGAAAGAACGGAAAGAGGAAGGCAAGTTGTTTGGTTGGGGTTTCCGTTGGGAAACATTTCAAGTTGTTTTAATTGCGCAAATAATAGAGAAGAAAGATGAATGCACACTGCGAGATATCATCTTTTATAACTGTGACTAAAACACTGTTTAATGGGAGACCATTCTCTCATCAGGGCTCTTGGTTTGACTGTTAATAAGCTCTGCCCCAAGGCACTCACAAAACTCCATCAAAGCGTAACACAGACACACACTCACATAAATGAACACTCGCAGAGATTAGCGCAGTCATTAGATAATGATGCACGCATTAACTACAGTAAAGGGCGCATTTGCTAAATAGTTAGCATGCACAGTATTTCAGCACAAAACCTTTAACAAATTGGGTGCTTAAACAATTTAGACAATTAAATTCTCCCCAAATAGCTTAAAATGTGCTTTACTACAAGTATTTGTTTACGGACACATTAAATCCTGGTTATCATAAGATCTCTGTGGAAACTCTTTGGCTCAGGCTGGAGGCAGGTGATGAAACGACATGTAAACCGCAGGAAGCATGAGTCGGTTCGAGGCCACTGCTAAAGTGCCAGTTCTCCACCATCACGGTGGTCCTCTGGGAATTCCCATCTCTATAGGCACAACAGGTCAACCTCTTTGCCTAAAATATTAAAGACCACTGAGCCTGCAGAACAGTGCAGTGATTAGACTATTGAAAATTTAGTGTTAGACAGAAAGGCAGGAGGGGGTTACCTCCTGCAAGAGTATCCGGCTGATAATTAGCCCACTCTTTTTCTCTCCTCAGCTCATAAAATTGGACGGATGTATGGAGTAGGAAGTTAAGGAACATGGCGCGGCTCTTAAAAAATGAGCTTTAGATGAACCGTCAACAAGAAAAGGAGAATGGGCAGCAATTCTCATGACGAACAGTAAGGCAGCTGACAGAGCAAGAGAATGAGGAAAAATGGTCAAGTTTATACTTGTTGTGCAAGTGTGTGTGTGTGTGTGTGCGTGTATATATAAAATTGCTAGGGCAATCAAAGGGCAAAATCATACATTGTGAATTGCTTAGGTGCTAAAGACCAAAAAAGCACAACATCTTGATTACAGCACACTCAAATCAGGTCACTTGACTATTGCCACTTCGTCCTTTTGGGGGGTTTATATCTGGGTGTTCATGTCAAGCACAGGCATTGTGTCATGCAGACAGGCTGGGGGAAAGGTGAGCAAGGTCTGATTAGTATTTATTAGTATTAGTATTTTATAAGCGTCTGTCACGCTTGGATTGGGCTAATGCTCATCTGTTTTGATGGGTCTGAAGTCAGCGTTCATTACATTCTTACTCATGGAGACATCATTAAGACAGCACATTTCTGCTGTGTGTGTGTGTGTGTGTGCGTACGATCATAAACCATGGGTAATGTGTCATTGTGCCACAATGGCAGCCTGATAGAAAAGCTTGCCAAGGCCACAGGTTGTATTTTGTTCCAGACTCTCTTTATACGGCATGATTTCTGGCTGACAGGAGGCATGGAAAGAAGAAAATAGAAACATTTAGAGAAGAAAGGGGGCAGAATTACAGACAAAGAAATGGTGAGAAAGGTTTCTAGGTTCATAAGCGTTTTCCTACACACTTCTTTTCCAAGCTATGAATCCAAGAAAACATTCATCAGAAGTATATTTACACACTATGTAAAAATATAAATGTAACTGTTTTCTTTCACTAATTTAGAGCCAAAACTGTTCATTCCACAAAGCTGTAAGTCATCTCTGTTGTGTAAATCTTCACAAATATGATTCTGCCCACTGTATTTTACAAATAAAGCTAAATAACTTGCTTTTTAAGTAGTGTTTGATAAGGCAATCATCACTATTATTATTATTGTGTACAAACCTCTAAAGGTGCAGCCACATTCATCATTGATTTTTTTTTGCTGGAGAAAACCAGTCATTTCAGTCGGAATCCATGCGATCAGGAATTCTGCATGCATATTTCACATTGGTTTCAAGCTGGTTACACAAATTGGCACGTTGACCAACAGAAAGCTATTTGGTTTGAATGTGACTGTTTGAGAGGTGCCGTAATCCTAAGTAATTAACTGCTTGAGGAGATGTCGTGCTATTACATTTCTAAGAAATCAGCCTTGTGATTTTTTTTTTTTTTTCCTGGCACATAATAAAAAAGAAATACAATTTTTATTATTTCATTGAGGGAGTAGTCCAAACAACCACTTAGCAACCACTTATCAATGCACTAAAAGTCTCTCTGAATTTCTTAGTGACCCAGTTGCATCACCATGGCACACACAGCAACCTAGCAAGAAAATGGTGAGTTTTGCTTGTGCAAGCATCACTTTCATTTTCTTAAGTGAATGTAAAAGTGTAGTCACATATCTCAAAAAAGTTCCAGAGCATACTACAGAAGTTTTAATGGAGAAGTCTGTTTAGAGAGAACGCAACACAATATATCAGAGAGCTCCTCCGTTGCTGCAGAGCCTATATTAGCATGCTAAATATAAACCACCCTCTGAAGCCATCAAACTCATTAATCAAACCTATCCAGCCTGCTGTTCCCCACCAGGGTGTTTGTGTACTGTGTGAAGTTGTCACTGACGTCACGTCACACAACGGAGAGAGTCTGAAACAAAGTTCATATTCTTCGGAGTGCTGATTTGGGGTCAGTTTTGTATGTGGTTCTGTTCTTTTGTTGATCGCTGTCTAAAACAGACGTCGCAGAGGCATCCTGTGGAGTGATGGAGGAGCTAATATTACCGGTTTGTCCTTTCCTGTTTCTCGATCTTTCTCCATCCTCTCCTCACTTTTTCTTGCTCTTCCTGGAGAAATCCAGGAGAATAAAAGTCTGGTCTCTCAAAATGACCTCCACCTTCCCCACCAGCATGGTCTCTTTTTTTGACAGAGAGAGAACTGTCACAAGAGAGATGAAAGCTCTGTCCCAAAACCTAGTGAGCAGCCTTGCAGCCAGCTGCCCACATAGACAGTTTTCTAACAGTCATGGAACCTCATAGGTGACCCAATTTGGAACATAGACAGCAACTCGCACTTGAGTGAAGTAAAGCATAAAAAATACATACACACCTAATTATTAGGTACAATAATCTATTTTTTCATAACATCAAGCTATTTTTATTGATACTTTTTAGTTTTGAATGAACTGTGTATTTATATTCAACACTTCTTTTGCATCTTCCTCTATCTTAGTGCAATGCAATTCATTCTAGCAGACAATGCGGCCTTAGAATTTGGATGAAACAAGTTCTCTTAGAAGGTAACATCATTAAATTGGCAACAGTAGCTTTTGGTGATGTGTGCCTGGTGCCTTAAAATGCTCTCTCTGTGTGCTCACTGGGTTTTGAAATGGAGCAAATGTCTTTGAGCATTACTGGCCCTGCACTCTCATTTTCCTCTTCCTCGTTCTCATTTCCACTCCTGTTGTGATTCTGCATCAAATAGGCCCCAATCCACAATGACTCCTCACCGAACACAAACACACAGACAGCGAGAGAGGAGAATGAGAGGAAAACCTTTGGGAGGGTCAGAAAGAAACTTTAAAGGAGAGATTAATTGCAGAGGGACTTTGCACTGTGAGTCAGATATGAAAAGTACTCCGAGCAGAATTTGGGATCTCTTTCTCTCTCCGTCTCGCTCTCTCTAACAGTGTCTCTCACATACACATATGCCGTGGCTCTCAGTTACTTGGTTATGAGTCAGAGATAAAATATTTTCCCCCCCTCAACCATAAGGCGTACACAATCACGCACAAACCCATATGAAAGAAAAATCACAAAGGACATCTTTATCTCATTTCATTCTCATAGACAATAAATGGAGGAAATTTTTACTCAAGTTTCCTGCTGTTCAGATTTTTCTCTTGAGAAAAAGACCTTAGTAATCTCAGTGCCTCCACTGAGTGTCACTTCAGTTTTAGTATCTCAGATTTACCAATATATTAAAGCCTACAATTAATTTTGAATTGTATTCTTTTTTTCTTTTTTTTAACAAGAATCAAACAAGAATTCTGTCCACATTCATTTGATAGCTCTTTACTTTTGTCTCATTTGTTTCCTTTTTTTTAAGGAGAAACATCTAAAGCAACAATGGTGCTTATGTGAAACACAATGTGAAACCCATTTAGGTCTTCTGATCTATAAAATATAAATCTGAGCAATTGTGTTTTACTTTGGAAACACTCCCAGGTTAAGAAATCAATGTTTTCTAATGGTAAAGATATCTATTGTTTTTTAAGGGTCTATCTTTTCAGAGGTCACATTCATCTAAAATAATCTACTAAAAAATATTTTCCATTGTTCCAAATAGGCTGTAATACAGTCGTGGCCAAAAGTATTGGCAGTGACATAAATTTTGTGTTTTGCAAAATGTGCTGCTTAAGCTGTTGTGGTGTTCATTCACACTCTAGGTTATGTCACTGCCAATACTTGTAGAAACAATGTGAATGAACACCACAACAGCTTAAGTAGCACATTTTGCAAAACACAAAATTTGTCACTGTCAATACTTTTGGCCACGATTGTACATAAATTCAACAGGTTACTGTCGACAAGCAATTTGTCCATACTGAATGCAGATTTTCTGTGACATCGCAGTCTCAGCAAATCAGATTATGTTTAATGTAGTTGTGCATTTAGATTTTGAATCAGTGTTATAGGTTTTAGAGGAAAAACAAATTAAATGAGAAGGTTTTTTTATGAAGTTGGCCTTCAAATTCCACATAAGCATTTTGTGGCCACAGATTCCATGTAGGCCTTCTCATAAACTTTCATTATCATGCACAAGTCGTCAGTCTTTAATATAAACCCGTTCTGCATCGATTGGCTTAAGACAGTGACGGACACTATGGAGCATATTTTGAGTTGGAAGCGCTCACAATAATGAAGCGATCAGTCCCTAAAGTGTCTGCGTTGACTTGAGTCTTAAGTGCCAGGGAATGGCTTTTGTTCATAACCAAGAGTGACACTTTGATAATTACGATTCGTTCTTATGACGTCCCAACTGGAACGTTGACAAATGACTTATTCATGCGACTTGCCCTTGCACACAGGAGTGAGAGTCCTCATACATCTCCGCGTTGATGTTGAAGGACGTTTCAGTCAGGAAGTAGTTGCGAGGAATTTGCCCAAGCGCTCTTAGTATTCAGAGGAGACCGTATTGTTTCTCCAGAGAAGAAAAGGGAAGAGGTGGACGGAAAGAGGGAGTTGAAAAGCACTCGTCACACTGTGCCAAGATGTTGGATCTCTATAGGCCTCTGGGTACCTGGCTGCAGTTAGAGACTCTCTTCCTCCCCTCTCTCTCCATCCACACCCTCCAACTCCAGTCCACCATGCAGGCCCTTGTTGCCATGGTAACTGGCGGAGCGAGAGCTCAGTGATGGAGGGAGAGCCGTGAGAGGGATTCAGATAGAATCTCTGGAATGTGGTCTGACATCAAACATGCCAAACTCTCTCTTTTTCTCTCACTCTGTCTGTCTTTTGCCTTCTGTCTCTGAGTTTACGATGGAGGAGCTGAAGGTGTGTGCCATCTGCTTTAAAAGCTAGATGTTTCCTTCTTTCTCTCTGTTGCTGTGAACGTTCAAACTCTCAGGGTGCTCTCCATCTCTCTGATAGTCGGTTTGTGCTCACATTCTTTTGATGGGCCCGCAAGTGTTTGTGTGTGTGTGTGTGTGTTAGCTTGAGTTGAGTCTCAGCAGACACTGTATAAAGGGTAGAAAAAAAGAATAGACAATACCATAACACTGGCAGTTGTACAAAAGATCGCCCTGCCTAAAAAAAAAAGAGGCAAGATGGCCACCAAGTCCACCAACTTATCTTTCCATTGCACACCTGAAGTTGCACCCATTTTTCCCTGCGTAGTGAGGTATAATGTCAGTTCATATGTTTATATTCTATAATTGTGCCTATGAGTAACTCTGTGTCAGCGTTGGTGCGTCTGTGTCGTGAGCTTTTGACAGGTCTTTTTATAAGTGGCTGGGAGAAGAGCTTATTAACAGAGTCAAGCCAAGAGCCCTGATGAGTGAGTAGTCACCCATTAAACAGTGTTTTAGTCACAGTTATAAAAGATAACACATCTCAGTGTGAGCGTTCATCTCTCTACTGCCCTCTCTCCTCTTTAAAGGAGACGGTTCATTACTGCCTGCCTCCAACAGCCTGCTAGGAAAAAAAGATCACAATCCGAAGGAAATAAAAAAGATTGAGGGGAATAGAGAAGGGAGATGTAAAACTCATTCGTTAGGCGGAGTTACTCTGACACTGATTGGTCGAGTCAGCTGTGATTTGATCTTTCAGTTTAGTGAATGGAAAAAAAGTAGTTGTAAGATTAAATGCACACATTATACTGGATAAATACTTTAGCCCTGTTTCAAAACTCTGCATCACTTAGTCACTTATGATTATTAATGTCTCATAGACTGCATTTATTTGAACAAACATACATTAAAAACAGTATATATGTGGTTAAAAAATATTTATTTATGAAATCATGCTCAACTTTCTTTGAGTCTTTGATAATGGGCAATATAATTGAAATATAAATGGCCTCCCCTCGAATTGTGCCAATGAACAGATGAGTTGAAGAAAGCAACCTGTGTACATGTACAATGAACTAGAAAATGCAACATTTTCAGAGAAAGTCACATACTGACCTTTAGTAACAATAGGAGGTGAGATGACCTGCCATCATGATGATGATCGGTCACCACCAGACCACATTTCTGCTATATTTATTGCCCATTTTTGCAGTGTTGTCGTCAGAATTAATAGGGAGCCCCTGCATGTAGGCCCATGAGTAATAACAGTGCATGTTTACTGTGTGGACAGTAATTAACCCCCTGAGTGAAAGAGATAATTTCAGTGTAATTACAATTCTGTGTAATCAATTTATTTCTGCACTCCTTTTTGCTGTGCTGAGGCAGCCAAACAAAGCCAAATGTGTTTCTCACTCACTCCTAATTACAAACATATCCAATTAATTACACACAAACACACTCTCTCATCTGACTAGACAGACAGAGGGATAGGCACATGTACTGACAGACAGGAAGACACACAGTCCTTCTGTTAAACAGATATGTCTTGATTAAAAGCACATGCATGTACGTTTGATGTGGGTGGCATTCACAAACCCACAGATCTCTGCTGGGTCTCACAGAAAAACAGGCACGCAACACACACTGTGACAGATCATTCATGTACTTTAGATGTTCTCCTAGGACATGCTGCGTTTCTGTCCTCCCTCCTGCTGAACGCACACAGAAATACATACATGTACACACAGACTGTACAACACCTTCGTGATCCTTTTAAAAATAGGATCAGATCAAATGGAGCTGTGGCTTAGCAGTTTAACATTGGGCCTTGGTGCTTGTGTGGGAAATTTGATTTTGAACTTTGCTTATTTCTCAAACCTGCTAACTTTATAATTTCCGGTCTTCATTTTATTAAATCAGTAAGTAAAAGTATCAACAAGACCAAAAATATATTTTTTTTTAGATGCAACTTGCTATGTTAACACACTCGTTTCTCTGCACCTGAACCATACAATAATTATTCTCCAGGATGTCCCTAATTCCCCCATGCATCTATGATAATTACCACATCTTTGAGTAAATTAAACATGATGTCCTGTGTGGATAATACCCTCTAGAGACCCCTGCACCCCATTGGCTGTACGTCCCAGTGGGAGCTGGCCATTCGTCTCATGCTGCAGCTGGCTGGGACATGGCCTGCCGGGGTCAAACGGGAACTGCATTAAGAGCTTTAGCCGCATATGTGCCATGTGTGCCGAACCGCTCCGACAGGCCCAGCACTGCATAAACTCACCCAGCACAAGCACTCAGCCGTGATGTTACACTGCTAGCAGGAATTATGTAACAAATACCCCTGCATCGCTGAGACTACACTCGCCACGCACACTTGCTTTTCTCTTTCTCACTCCAACTCATGGGCGCTCTTACATCAACTTTTTTTTTTTTAAGAATACCTTTAATTTCTGTAGGCAAATTTCAGTTTGTGGTCTGTTGATGTCTTCTGCTGCCCCCTAGCTCAGTTAGCTAACAGCCAACCATGTTAAAGACTTTTGTTAAAGACTTAAATTGCATGTTATGTGAACCTATAATAAAGTGGTAAATAATGATAGTATTAATTTCTCAATGCTCTGTCCAATACTGATCCAAATAGAAAGGATCCTAGGAAAATAAGTAAATAAGTATAAATAAACATTCTGGTTCATTTGTAATTTTAGATGGATAATGATGTTTTTTTTAAATGCTTTTAAAACATATGTAGAATTAGAAAGATGCTTTTAAGACCACCATCCTTTCACTTTGACTTTATATGGTGGGGTTCAAACCATAATATAACATAATATCCTCCAGTATACTTCAAATTAATGTTTAACCAATATGGCTGTTTCAGTGGTTGACTTATAAATGGTAAAATTTGGTCCTTCTCAGTCACAAACGTGTGGTTACATCTTGCCCAACACCCCTAGTAATTTGCACCCAGATCCCTGAATCTCTTTGATTCTCTCTTTCTCTGTTTTCCTCCTCTCCTCTTTCCAAATTGACTTAGTCTTTATGTCTGTCTGTCTTTCTTCCGCAGCTTTATCCTACCTCAGCCATGCTGTCTGTTCGTCTGTCTGTCTCTCTGGCTGGACAGTTTGCAGTTATCTCTTGAATTAATTAAACCCTAAAGCAGTGCCTTGCGCTTTTCTCCTGATTTTTCATTCATCCGCTTGTTATCTACAGCCAACCAATTGTCTTTGGATTTTATTAAAGTGTGTAAATCAGTGCTGAGCTCTCCCACTGCCCAAATCTGTTTTTCAAACACAAACGTGTTCATCCCTCATCTGGGACAATGCATGCAATAATTAAATCCATAATGATAGTATCCAACTGGAAGGTGTTGGAGTTGGTGCATCTGCATACTGATTGTTCTTCTGGTTCTTGTCTGCTCTAGTTTAGAGCTGACTCAACCGTGGAGAATCTTTGACTCATCATTTGTGCTCAGACATGCAACATGCAGATTTATAGAGGTGTAAATGTGTCTATTTGTTAATTCATTCATGCAATCTGCATCTTCTCAAGTTCAATAGTCACTGACCCATTCTTCGTCTGAAGTCGGGCCTCTGCCCTGGGGCTCTGCGGTGAATGCCGTGGAGGACCAGTCACACTGGCGTTCTCTTTGCCTCAGGGTTTGCGGTCGTCTCCCAGACCGTGAACACTGACTTCTGCTTGTCAAAAGCCCCTGTGCATTCATATTGCTCTCGCACCACAAAGAAAAGGCCACAGCCAAGCGTCTCTTTGTGAAGGACTCGTTTTTAATCACAAAAAAGTCTAATTTCAGTCCCATTCTGATGCGTGGCAGTTGAGGTCAGTCAAGGTTATTAGTGCCTTTTGAATGAGATTATCCATGCATTCTTTCATCAGCAATCAAAGGCTCCAAGACAAGATGGAATCTTTGGAATTCTGATTCTCCATTATTTGCAGAACACTAAACAAGCCTCTCAAACGCCCCTAATGAGTAGTACCTCTGAATGTGCAATAGAAAAGCCTCTTTCCGGCCCTTATTTGAGGATGGGATTTGTCTGTCTGTTGTATTCTGGCTTTTCAAGATATTTCTTTGGGAAACGTCCTTTGGCGTCAAGATTGCCTTGCTAAAAACCGTTAGATGGACACGAAATGTCAAAAAATCTCTCCACCCTCATCTAGTCCTCCTTTGTTCTAGGGCTGAACGATTTTGGAAAATAATCTAATTGCGATTTCGATCCATCTCCCATTCTAATTACGTCCTTTGGCTGTTTACTGTTTTATTTCTTTTCTTTTTCTGCTGATGGCCCGCGCTCGACTTGAAGCAGCGCTGCTTAGACCTATGGGTGTGTGTCATCAAAGTACTGCGAGAGCTATAAGAGAGCGTGGACGTCTCCGTATGATTTCTCTCGCTGTACTTTGATGTCAAAGGCTACACCGATCGATCTTCAAGTGGAACACACCTCTTTACTCTCGCGTGTCACGTGACCGAGTGTAATCGCAGTCTCTGCGATTGAAAAATCGTGTTTTTTCATATCGCGATATTATCGCAAATGCAATTAATCGTTCAGCCCTACTTTGTTCCATTTAGTTCTACTGGGAGTAGTATTTTACTCCCTCGTCTTAGTATAAAAGCATGTGGACATCTGTGTGTCAATATTAGTTACGTTCATGGTCAATTATACAGTCACATTTGATTTCACTGCTCACTTTCAGTGCGATTCAAATATTAGATCACACTATTCAAACTGTGACTGTGGTATTTTATATTCACTTGAACAGCCTTTGTTGTAGAGAGTAATGTATGTAAATGAGTAGTGGGTGTTTCTCATGGATTGAGAAAAAAATTATTTTAGCAAAAATTTAAAAAATGATATAGCAAGACTATTCAAATAAAAATGCATAATGTATACATTATAATATGCTATTTTGTAATTTACATCTTTGTCTGCTTTTTAAAATTATCCTTTAATATATGCCATTTTAAATTGTCAGTAAATTTATGTTCCTGTAATCACCTTCCTACTGTAATAATTATCAGTAAAATTTAAATGTTCTTCTCTATCTGCATAGTTCACACAGCTCATCTATAATGGTTTCAGAAGGTGTTTTCCATCAGAGGTCATAAATTGTGTTGTACTTCAGGGCTGTGCATCCCCTCCACTCCTGGTGTCTTCTGGTTCAGAACGTATCAGCTAGGAGGCACAGGGCAGCTCTGCTTAATAATTTAGCCCACCATTCCTCTCCTTACCCACACTTACGCAGTCGACTGATGCAGGATAAAGCGCCTCATTAAAATGCTAAAGAGTTTCAGGGGTTTGTCATGGAGCAGGCCTTCCGCGTATGATGCTCGAAATGAAAATAGCAGGCTGGTGATTGTCGGCTGGTCTGAAATCAGTTTTGGATTCCCTTATATTGGTTTATATACAGTACCTGGAAGAGTTTAAAGATCAGGTTTAAAGTGCTTGCTGGTGATTAGAGTATAATGCTGCCTATAAGCATAGATCTTCTCATATGAGTCACTGATTTGAGTGTGTATGTGTGTTGAGTTGATTCCACCTGAAGGTAAAACAGCATGGGTTGTTCATATGTCTGTAGAGGGAACATACGGTTATTGCTAATGATGTTAAAGACTGCATGAAATTGCTCAACAAGCAGCGTTTTCTGTCATGTGCTGATGTATTTTCTATTGAAACAGGAAGTTTGGGTTGGGACATGTTGAAGGGCTCGTCCCATGAGCCATCAATATTTATGGTATCTTTTCCCTGAAGAGAAAGACTGTAAATTTTAAACATATACAACATTGTCAACGCTTCTGGATGACCTCAAAGCTGGATTATAACTCTCATTTTGATTCCGTGGTGTCTTTAAAACTGCTTAAGCATTGAGAGTGTGGTCAAGGTGCATAAACAGCCTAAGCACAGATGACGTGGCATAGGTCTGGACCAGGTGTTTTGAGCGCAGGTGACCTGTGTGTAGAGCAGTTGGGAAGGGACTGAGGTCATGCTGACACGGCCAAGAGGAGAGACGTGAGTGAGAGCCGACCATCTGTCTACCTATAACAATCATATAGTCGCTCATTCAGAGCACAGCTCTCAGCTGAATATCTGCTGGCTGCTTCTCTCTGAGCTCCATGTCTAATAGCTTTAATGTGAGTTAGCGCTGCAGCTCATGCAATTCAAAGCTTGACTTTTTGTAGGACTGCTTGTAAATCTACATTTGGTTGGTATTGTATTAGGTATTTTATACTTTTTTGGAGGTATTTGTTTGACAGGTTTCATCAATTGCTGTCATTAGCTCAGCAGCATGTACTGGGGCCAAGGCGAAATGTGCATATGTTGTATGCCTACTGGCACAGCTTATGTTTGTTTCAGTAAATATGTAAGTAAAATTAAATTTTGTTCATCACTGTTTTCTCCCCAGTGTACTGATGCAGAATTTTTTCATTGTTGTACTTCTTACCTAAATGATTATTCTGTACAAACAGTGAATTAAAATCCTTCCAATTAGCCTTTTTGTAAATTCATGAGATAATTAAACACTAAGCTATGCTCGCTCTGTTCATTATGATGCTGTTAATAATGACGCCACGTTAATTTATTCATTTATTAAACTATCATTTCAGCCCTACTTCACTAAGTTTATAGAAAAACAACAGGAAATAATTAAATAATAGTTTAAAATCATTTTCAGCAAGTGCTAATGCTTTTAGTTTGTTTAAAAGCGTTGTGCCTGAATTGAAGTTTTTTTTCTTACCATTTTCTCTGCATTGAGATAAAAGAGGTTGAATGTGTCCACATTTTGTCCACAAGACCTGAACTCTAACCTCAGATAAAAAAACGTCAGCATTGTTCAAACCAGCATTGCATTATGGGTAAAATTTCAATATGAGTCCAGTAAGGTTTTTCTGTTTGTGTCGGTGTATGCATTGGAGGGGAAAAGTGTAAAAGCAATTTTCACTCAGAAATTGCTAAATTTCACAATTACTTGCAAAGAAATGGCAAGTAACACATTGGATTAAACATTACATTTTGAAGTAGGAAGACTGAAATAGTATTTTTTTGTAAAACATGTTCCAATAAGTTTGTGTTTATTTGGCTATAGTTTGGGGACAAAATTGTTTTCAGAAATGAGCTAAATCTCACCAGGGGATAATCCTATATTCCCAATATTTTAGGAAATCTTAAGTTGCAAACCCATATAATGAATTGACTGGAGAGTGTGTGTGTGTTCATGAGTATGTGTGTGTGGGTGGGTGTGTGTACACAGAGGTTCTAGAGGACACACAAGCTTTGGCAGGCTTTGGCAACACCTGCCCATCCGACTCACAAGTTCTGCGCTCTCTCCGCAGCTTCTGTCTTTGGGTACAGGGGCAGCCCAGTCTGCCCAAGCCCTGCAGGGTTAGCACTGCCTGGGCTTGTCATGCTTAAGCAGCTTTGTGTGGGAACTCCATTCCGGCTTTAGGCCCTACCAGCCGATGCAGAGAGTCAAGACTCTGTCCCACACATACAAGCATGCACACACACGCCTCTATACATAAACATAAGAAACATGCAAGCGAGTGTGGGATGAGCCCTGTGATTATTGATGTTGCCTTCAGGCATTCCAAGGTGGGATGTTAATACTGCCCTTTATTAAACACAGAGTGCCATCGAACGCACATACAAACACACACGGTCCTCCAGTTGTCCAACTGCCAGCACTTATAGTTACAAACAGCTTCAGGGCAGCTCTAATTAAATTTGTGCTGCTGTTTGTGAGTTGTCAGCATCTGCTAAAACATGCAGCGTCAATTGGTCTGTGTTTTTCGATTTCTTAAACGTGTATAGTCTGTGTAAAACTGTGTTATTTGATAGGTAAAACCTGCATTTAACACTTCAGGAACTGTAATGTACTGCACTTAACACTAACTTGCTACATTTTATTTTTTTGGATTGGGTCACTTGCCAACTAGGCTACTAATAGGATGTTTTGGATCTAGCTTGATCAATAGGTCATTGGCTAGATTTTGAATAACATTTTCTCCGGCTCCATTTAAAAATAAATAAATAAAAATATTTGTTATATAAAACATTTTACATTTTGTATTTGTTTTACATTTTAATTTTATTTAATTTTTCTTTCTTTTTTTCTCAGAAGGTACACTGAATCCTCACCCCAGAGAATGTCATAATGGCTCTTGTTATGGTTAATCTTAAGTTTTATTAGCTTTCATGCACTGATGTAAATGACCCTGAGTGAAAGCGTGAGAAGTAGAAGTGTGCCAGCAGGTCTAGAGTTAAGTCAGTTTGCTGACAGTGCTTTGAAATATGTTTAGACACAGTTGAGGGAAGGACCGTTAGCTTCTCTTATTCCGCGCTCCCTTTATATCTGTCGTTTTTTCCACTTCGCTTTTTTTCCTTTTTCCTTTTTTTTAAACAAACAAGTGCACGGATAAAAAGCTTCCAGGAATGCTGGCAGACAGGAGTGCTTTACAGTAATCTAACCTGAGAAAGATGAAAGCCTGCAGGGAAGCGCAGAGCCAGAGAGCAGCGTCTCTCTCTGTCTCTCTCACACACACATATACACTCACTCAAATCAGTATTTTACATAAATACATGGATTTCTTTAATACACTGCCATTCAAAAGTTTGGGATCAGTAAATATATATATATATATATATGTAAGAATGTAAAGAAATTAATACTTTTATTCAGCAAGGTTGTGTTAAATTGATAAAAGGTAATAAGTAAAGACATATTGTTAGAAAAGTTTTCTGTTTTGAATATGCTGTTCTTTTTAACTTTCTTTTTTTAACAAAGAATCCTGAAAAAAGTATCACAGGTTCCCAAAAAAATAAAAATATTAAACAACACAACTGTTTCCAACATTGATAATAAATCAGCATATTGATAATAAATCGGAATGATTTCTGAAGGATCATGTGACAGTGAAGACTGGAGTAATGGCTGATGAAAATTCAGCTTTGCATCACAGGAAAAAAAAAATATTTTAAAGTATAATAAAATAGAAAACTGTTCTTTTAAATTGTAATAATATTTCACAATATTACTGTTTTTTTTCTCTCTCTATTTTTGATCAAATAAATACAGCCTTGAAGAGCAAAAGATAATTCTTTAAAAAAAACACAAAAAATCTTGCTAATCCTCACTTTTGAACAGCAGAGTATATTTTTGTAATGTATTATATTATGCATTAAAATGTTTACACATTAATATACAATATTATATATGTTATATAACATTAATGTTAACATTTGGATTTGATCCCAAGTGTCGCATGCATATTGCCAGGGGGCCCACAATCCTTAGCTACTTCCCTGGAGCTTAATGATATAGAAATTAAGTAAAACACAACTTTCTGGGTGGATTAATAGAGAAAAAGAAAAGAAACTGGAAGCAGGACAGGAAATGGACTCCCTACAGTTCCTGTTCCGTTTTCTAATTGAAACCGCATGAAAGGATTTCTTATGGCTGTTGACAGACACAATCTCTGATCCTCTTTAGACTTCTGTCTCTGTGGTGAACAACCCATTCCCGTCTCTCCCGAATTAAAGCTTTACGCTTATAAGAGCTGTCTTTCAGATTATACACACACACACACACACACACATGTACACACCTTTCTCTCTCCGTATTTATTGCAGCATAGTTTGCCTTGTCATTCAGCCTTAATGTATACAAAGACAACGCCTGCCAGGTCTCGCTCTTTGCTCTTTGATATGTCACCATGCAGAAAATGATGAGAGCACACACATACCGTAAACTCTCAGATAAACTCACTCACCCACCTACTGTCACTGTCACAACTTGAAAAACAGAGGTTAATACCACTACTATGATATTACACCAGAGTCACAAACATGAACAGAAATCAGAATAGATATTCTCTATAGCTTCTGTTAGTTTCATATGCATGCTAGTGTTTTAGTGTCGTCTTGTGGTGTGTGGTTTACATTGTGTGTGTGTGTCTGTGTGTGTGTGTGTGTGTGTGTGATGAAGAGAGATAGAT
Organism: Sinocyclocheilus rhinocerous; assembly: GCF_001515625.1. NCBI lineage: Eukaryota > Metazoa > Chordata > Actinopteri > Cypriniformes > Cyprinidae > Sinocyclocheilus > Sinocyclocheilus rhinocerous. The sequence goes on along the minus strand of NW_015660878.1, from coordinate 2,434,100 downwards.
CTCTCCCCGGGCTCATATGGAGTGCAGATAGCTAGTGACAGAGCACTGCTGTTAAGTGCCAACACTTCTCTCAGGCAACTGAGAATCCGTGTTTCAGAGCTAACAAGGCGTAATACAACCTTCACACCTACAGACAGAGAGAAAGAGGGATGGCCTTGCACCTCTCTGCGGACGTGGAGGTCCAGGAGTTGATGGTTTTAGAATGGAGTTTATAAAGGCTAAATATAGCCTAAGCTATAGCAAGGAATCAGTGGCTGAAGCCATAGGCAAAGTGATCACATGACCATCTATGCAGCCATAATGCATGGACAAAATTAGCTTTAGATAAATAAACAATGCTTCACATTCATTTTGTAGCAAAAGTTGTGCTTTTCATTGAGCTTGTATATTACACAAAGTAAATAAAAATTAATTAAATTCAATCAATCAATTTTCAGTCTTTTTTTTATTTTAGAAACATTAAGAGTCATTTAGAAACATTAAGCTATACAATACATATACAATATGATAATATATGTGAAGCCTGTTGAGTGTTAATCATTATATAATTAAGGTTAGGGTTAGGTGCTTTTGATTTTAATTAAACATGTTAACTTAAGATTTGTTTTTATAGCTATATATTGTTGATGACAAGTGAATATTATTTGTCTTTCTATCTATTATTCACCAGAGAGCATTCTCACAAGTGCAGTGTGTAAAATATGAATTATGGTAATTAGATTTATTGCACGAGTGCTGGAATGTTAGCTTGGTTTTATGTGTGGTCGACCGTCTTTGTTGTTAGGCGACAAACACATTTCGAGATATGAAAATGTGGTAAGGTGAGAAATGAGGCTTATTGTTTATTTTCTCAGTGTTTCAGCCCTTCACTTTCCTTGAAATGACATAGAGTGCAAAAAAGTAAAAAAAAATGCAGATGGATGCAAGAACACATCCTGTGTCAATACATCCTTATTAGGTGAGCTACTAGTAAACAGGATTCAAAAGAACATCTTTTACCAATGTTGTGTCTGTTTTTTTTTAGAAACCATCTAAAGTTAAAAGAAACTCATGTTTAAAAAATGTGTAGTGAGATATCTGCATTTCTGTTTTGTTCTTTTGTACTGTGTGTAGCTGTTTGTGAACACAAGAACACAAACCCTGTGTGAACTGTTCCTACGAGAGAATTTTCTTTGAGTACCACAGAGAATATGATTGGATGGTGCGGACCAATCGACCTACAGTCATTTTAAATGATTCTAATTTTTTGTGGGCACTTACACACCAATACAGAATCAATTCACCTCACTTTCTCTGTGTAATGTGTGTGTGTGTGTGTTTTAGCAAGACCGAAATGAAAGAGAGAGAGAGGGGGGCAGACTTCAGGGCTTTAGGGACGCTCAGTGGTAACTGGATCAGCGATCGGGTTCTGGTCTGATGACTGTTTCTCGTCTGGCCTCGGCTCTTCATGCATTATTCACACCTTTAAGGACTGTTTTCACTCATCCCTCTTTCATCCTCCCTTTCACCCCTCTCTCTGCTCCCTGAAAGGATAAAGAGTGCTGTCACACTCCTGACTTCGTCTGACATTTTCTATTTCGAAATCTGTTTCATTCTTACTGATAAGCAGCCACTTTTCCAATACAAGTCGTGATGTTTTTGATTCAGTTCTTCAAAAAGATTTATTCTGATTTGTTCAGTTAATCTTTTAGGTTACATTATTGCCTCAGTAGATGGTGACCAGTATATTTTTTCTATATGAATAAATCATTAAATGATTTACTGAATTCATTTACTTGAAATCAATTGAAACAAGGGTTATAATTACTACATTTATGGCTCCATTAATTTTCCAGAGCAGATGAGTTGTAATGCACTTCACAAGGAAGAGAAATGACTGAGAATGATTCATTATCTTAAAAAAATCCATTAAAAAAAAACATCGATTCACTCATTACAGAAACACCACTACTTTAAATACACTAATCTCAGGCGAATCAGTGGGGGAACGAGTTCAGTGGCTTGATCATTGCATACATACTGTCATGTCATTTCCTGTCCAACTTCTGGGTGACCCCTGTGTGAACCTGCAAACTTTTTGTCTGTAGTCTAGATCCTCATGTATTAGACAAGCCTGACCATTTGAAGAGACACTATTATTGGCGCCTGCATTTATCAGACTTTCACCTGAAGAGACACGCACTCTTTACCTGTCGCGTCTCTCCACTCTTCTGTCCCGTTGGCATGTTAGCTGCTGTGAATGGAGTGACATTATGTCTGTTTCAGATCTGCCGTCGAGAAGCTAATTGAGGGGTGTGCATGTGAGAGGGGAATCAGACCTGTTGTTTTAGCTGTCGGAGCATCTATCATTTGCTGAAGTGCTGCATGAAGCTCAGACAGGGGAAAGTGTCAGGTGTGTGTATGTGGTACGGCAGAGAGACTGACACACTCTGCAGGAGTCTATCAGCATCGCTATTTCAGTTAATCAGCCCACAGGTATCAACTGCGTGCGAAGGCATCCTTGAATCATTCCTGAGCTTTTCAGAACAGTTCAGAATGCCCTGCGATTATATAATTTCACTTTAAATGCCATTGGTAACACTTCACAAACTTCCATAAGTACAAAGTACAACTTGGTAGCAAGTTAAATAGATACCCTCAAGCTTTGTTTTCTAAATGACGTCTGAGAATTGAGTGCCTATTAGACAAAAATTCTGGTTACAGTCACCTGCTGCATAGTAGCAATCTGAACAGCCCCAAACCCGTAGCAGCTCAAACAATGGCCTCTTTTTACTGCCAAAGACCATAGATCCCTGAGAAAGAAATGTCTCTATGTAACTCTATCAGCATCTGGTCTACCACAGCCTCAGTCTGCCAGACACTACAGACCAAGAGAAAGGGAATTATTGTTACAGGATAGCTTTGTTTGTCACTCTATCGTTTGGGTGCATTTCTGATTGCATTTTGTGAGCTGTTGCTCATGCAAGTCATCTGTTACGGCAAAATGTGCTCGCACACATACTGTTCAAAAGTGTGGGGTTAGTAAGTTTGCTTTGTTTTGTTTTTTTGTTTGTTTTTATGGAAAGCAAGGATTAAAGTTATCAAAGGGGACATTAAATAAGTATTTCAAATAGTATTTCAAATAAATGCTGTTTTTTAAACGTTCTTTTTTAAGCATTTTTAAAGCAATTCTAAGCATCACAACAATTCAACTTAGATTATATGAAATGTTTCTTGAGTAGCAAATCAGCATATTAGATTAATTTCTGAAGGATAATGTGACATTGAAAACTGGAGTAATTGCTGCTGAAAATTTAGCTTTGCCAGCAATTGTAATAATATTTCACAATATTACTGTTTTTACTGTGTAAATGCAGCCTTGGTAAGCATAAGAGACTTTTCAAAAATATAAGAGACTTATCAAAAATCTTACTGACCCCAAACATTTGGAAGTTAGTGCACACGCTGTTGTTTGTTTTAGTTTTTTTTGTCAGATCTACAGTTTTACTCCTTGAGGGATGATCTGCTCTTTCTCCTTTCCTCTCCCTGTTTTTCTCTCACTTCAAAGCTATCAAAATTCTCATCCACCATATGTCTCGCAGCCTGTTCCAAAAACTCTCACAGGTGCTCGAGCACACACCTTCCCTTCTTTTCCTCACACTTGCTTTCTGTTTTAATGTGCATCATCTTACAGGGCTCATCATTCATGCTAAATGTAGCTTATATATGGAACATAAAAACCATTTGCGCAACATAAACACTGTTAATGGTGGCTAATTCACCATATGTAGCCAGTATCAGGCTCCATTCACACTGACAGAGATGGAGCGGACGTGTGCAGAGAGATTTCTAATAAATTATCTCAAGGAACTGGATCACATAAGCTCTCTTTGGAAGTCACTGCATCATGTTGTTTCTCATTTGCATAAAGTTCAAATTTTCTCAACTTTGTTGAGTCAGTGGGTCACCGTCAGTCTGAATGGCTTTGACCCTTACCACACATAGAGCCTGTTGTTTTAAAGTGTGTGTTTTTGGCCACTGGGCATGCGTGTGAATAAGATAAAATAGGAAGAGTGCAAAATAATTGTTTTTATTTCCCAGCTGGAAAAATGGGGCTGATGGAAAATAGGTTTGTCTCCTTTCTGCAGGTATTTGTCTCAGATAAATTACCTCATTTGAAAATTCCAACAACGCCCGTCTGTCCCTCCACCCTGCAGTGACTATAATGAGGAGCTGGAGCGAGAGAAAGAGCTGTATTAAATAATGAATGGCCTTATTGACGGCTGAAAATAATACACGGTGAAAGCGATAATAGTGGAGGGTTTTTAAAGATGTATGTGGAATGAAAAACTGAATTTTCCATGTTAGGGTCTGCAAAGTTCTTAACTTAACCAAACAGATTAAAATAAACATGAAATTGCATTCATAACCAATTTTAATTCTGCAGTGTGACGCATTCCCGATTGAAATAGTGAACATAAATATGTCAGAACAACACTTGCAGTACGTTTCAGTCAGTGCAACATAAACAAAGCATTACTGAAGAAACAACATGTGTGTGCTGTGTTTTTCTCTCTGATGGATGTGGAGGAGTCTGAGAGCATGTGCTGGTCAAGCATCAGCCCTGAGCCCTCACCGCTCATGACTGAAGAGCCACAGTGAGACGTCTGCCTCTCAAAATAAGGGTGAAGAGAAAAAAAGATTTAGTGCTACTCAGAGCAGCTACAGGCCATGAGACCTCCTCTCAGACTGAATACACAGAGAATGAAGCCTCTCTGAAAAGAGAGAGAGAGAGAGACCGAAAGAGGGATAGAGTAGAAAATGGAGAAGAAACAGCATGTGGCCCAGAGGTCACATCTAACCTCAGATTAAACCAGGAAAACCCAGTGGGAGAGGATGAGAGAGATGAGTATGGAGAGACAGACAGAGGAATACGGTGGAAATTGGTGCACAAGGCAGGTTTTAAGGGGTTGATGGGAATGAGCAAAGAGATGGCGAAATCATGAGTGACATGGACCTAGCGAGAGATGGAAATGGAATGGAGAGAGCTGAAGAAGAGCACATGAGAGGAGGAAGCATGGGTGATAAAAGCAGAGAGGAAGAGGAGAAATAGGTCAGACTCACAGACACCCTGGAGAGAGAGTGAGTGGGGTGTCCTGTCTGTCACACAGGAGGAGAGACGGGCCGCCCTGCGGACACACGTCCCCTTCACTTGCCTTCTTCACTTCTACAAACACACAGCCAAAATATCCTTCGATCTGCAGGGAAGTATTTGGGAGATTAAAATACTTTTTCTCCAAAAATAACTGTATGAAATTTCAGTTCCATAGAGTATGTGTTTTACACAATTTGATTCAATAATATACAAAAGAGTTCATAATATAGAAAAGGAAAAATCTTGTCAAAATATACTTTAAAACACATGGGCCATTTCATGTGACGTACTCAAGTTCAAAAACCCAAAGTAGTAAACATTTTCTTTGCACCCTGAGCACATGTGAGTGTTCACATCTTCACAGCGTATCAATCATGTTTTTATTTTTCATATTAATTTACATTGAGTTCATAGTTTTATATAATAATTAAATAATTTAAAATATTTTTTTTCAGAGTGATACTGTATATGTTGTAGTATAAAATGAGAAATGGGCATCAGATCATTGACCCAGTAGATCAAAAACTTCGTAAACACGATAAAGTCAAAAAATAAAACACCAATTTTGTCAAGTTTAAAAACTTTTGACCGGTGGTGTATACATGCAACATCAAAGATTTTATCTCCAATTTTAGGCACTCACTTGGGTATTCATGGCAATATCTCCTCTAGTAGCACTTTTAGAAAAACTGCAGAGAGGAGAAATTTGATGGACATGCTCACAACATTCCCCAACCAGACTCTCGTGGGTAATATCTCCCTCTTTCTTTCTCTCTTTCTCTCCCTCGGTGAGGGGTTTTTAACAGTTAGAGCAGTGTGATCCCAGCTCTCCTCTCTGCGGGACTGCAGGGTAAGAGAGGTGACAGAGAAACTTTCGGCCTGCTAATATCGCTTCCATCCTCCCTTCAGCCAGCGCAAGCCCTGCATATAAAACACACCTTCTTCAAGCAGAACGAGGACATTTTTACATTTTCGACTTCGCTAAAGGAGTACAAAATAGGCCAAGATTTCGAAGTTCACGCAGACCGACTGAGAGTTCAACGCAATTACATAAAGGTTAACTACATTACGAGCAGGGAAACAATGGCTTAAATTGTGTCCCTAAATTGCGTATTCATGTCCTACAGTGTGTTACAGAGCGTTAAATGAGAAAATGAATGTAAAAGTTTTTAAGCCATTTAAGTTCAGACTATGTTGGTCTTGAGCTGGTGTATTTAAAAGCTTTAAGCTTATTTGGAGGCCTGTTGTTGGAGAGTAAAATTAATTTGGTTTAAATTTGGCGATGACATTGCCTCAATCAGTGTGTCAGAGCAGGTTTGTGCCGCGCTGTTAGAGCCCTGGTAATTAAAATCCTGCCGCGGCACCGATCCGCTGATTGCGAAGAAGAAACCGGAGGGACGAACGGATCAGGAAATCTGATTAGGTCCCTCCTCCGCAGGGTTCTGCCTATGAGCTCCCTGAGACACCGGGGCCTGGCTTTGTACACGCATGCACGCACACGTGTTTTGCGGATCAGAGCTTTTCAACAACCTCAATCTCATAACCCGGCAACCAAAACAAAGCCTTTCTCTCTTGTGAACATGGCGGCTTGCTGGGCGCGACGTATTTAGAGGTCCATGTCTCGTTCACTCATTAGTGATGGAAATGCCATATTAGAGGGGCCAGTTGCCTGGCTGCGGCGCTACCCGATTATGAAGCCGTCTGATGGTTTGGTGCTCGTCTTGGCATTCATGCTTGCTTTAAAAGGGGCACTTCTGGTATTATGTGTACTCTCAATCTATGCCATTTTAGGACCTGATGCACTAAAGCAGCGGTTCTTGATCCTGGTCCTCACAACCCCACCGTTCTGCACATTTTGTATGTTTCTCTTATCGCTTCAGAGGTTTGTTCGATTCGACCATAAGTGCGCAAGACGTGACGGTTAAATAACCTCTGTAATAACTTCTAAATAACTTCTGTAGTAAGTTTTGTCTGTGTGTGAATACTTACTATAAAATACATTGGATATTAAATTGTATAAAAGCTATAGAACAAATTAAGAACCACACTTGCAAACAAAATAAAAATATGAAAGTTTTTATTTAAGAATGTGTATATATAAAAAATTGTGTAATTTTTCATTTTCTTAAACTTCTCTTTTAATGTGTATATATAATATATTTTTTATTATTTAAATGAATAAATGTAAATGTAAGAAATGTTGATTTAAATGTTGCCCATGTCCCCTGCTCTGCACATTTTGTATGTTTCTCTTATCGCTTCAGAGGTTTGTTCCATTCGACCATAAGTGCGCAAGACGTGACGGTTAAATAACCTCTGTAATAACTTCTAAATAACTTCTGTAGTAAGTTTTGTCTGTGTGTGAATACTTACTATAAAATACATTGGATATTAAATTGTATAAAAGCTATAGAACAAATTAAGAACCACACTTGCAAACAAAATAAAAATATGAAAGTTTTTATTTAAGAATGTGTATATATAAAAAATTGTGTAATTTTTCAACCCCACCGTTCTGCACATTTTGTATGTTTCTCTTATCGCTTCAGAGGTTTGTTCGATTCGACCATAAGTGCGCAAGACGTGACGGTTAAATAACCTCTGTAATAACTTCTAAATAACTTCTGTAGTAAGTTTTGTCTGTGTGTGAATACTTACTATAAAATACATTGGATATTAAATTGTATAAGGTTTTTATTTAAGAATGTGTATATATAAAAAATTATTGTGTAATTTTTCATTTTCTTAAACTTCTCTTTTAATGTGTATATATAATATATTTTTTATTATTTAAATGAATAAATGTAAATGTAAGAAATGTTGATTTAAATGTTGCCCTACACCCTGGAGCTTTTCAGATGTTCAGTGAATTCGGCCATGAATTTGTTATCTACAGTCTAGAAACACTGACCACCATAGTCTTTATTCCCCACTGAAATCATCTTATTTTTTTTATTGCCTAATACTTAGTGCTCACCGTGACGGCAGACAATGGCTTTCAGGACATGATCATCTTTAATTCCCCAGCTTAGCGTCAGCTCATTCAAGTTCCTGTGCAAAACCAGTCGCCTTCAGCTAAGTATCGATGTTGTAAAATGGGAATTTGCAGTTTTCTTTCAGCATTGATTGACATTAAGAGACTTCCCAGTCCACCCACTCTGGCTGTTTACTACAGCACACTCTGGCTTAGCCAATGGAGGCGTCGAAAACAAAGCAAACCTTTCGTTCCACTTTCCTTGACTATAGCAGGCTGGAACACGTCAAGATCTCCCGGTGCATTAAGAGTGCTGATGCGCAGGTTCTATCTCAAACTCTCCCAGGGGATTGGGCTAAAAAAAACAGAAAACAATCGCTCAACGCCTTGACACAGAGTCACTCACGGTAGCGAGGCCGATCTGCTTACAGTTGTTGACACGTGCGGCTCTATTTTTGTTATAGTCAGGGTTTAAATGTCAGATCAATATCTGCGCACCAGAGTAGCTCTTGCTTCAAAAGGAACTCTTGAGGGAGCGTCAGCACACTGCCTTATTCGTAGTGGCCTTCACCTAAACACTGCCTAGTGCTTGGTGTCCCACGAGCTTTGAGACGGGAAGTGTTTGTACTGTCAGATGTGCACCTCTGCAGCCAATACTGCTTCAAGAGTGGCTCTGTTGAAGTTATTTGTAGTTTTCCTTTGTCACAGCTCTTCAGTAACTCAGTGCCTCTTCTCAGCTTTGTTCTATATCAGTGTCAACTCAGCTCGTTCTCAGCCGTAATGTAACGGGCAACCAGAAGCATCCTGTTTGCCGGGGCAAACAGACTTCTGCTCTGTGTGAACGGTGTATTCGTGGCACCGCTGTTGCCCTCACAAATGGAGAGTGTGGGCTATCTCTCGCTCATTTTGAAGGTAACAGAAGGAACACCTCCCAAGTGACTGCAGCTTGTGGAAGAAAAGCTCACTGAAAGATCACAAGACGGCTTTTGCCAAGGTTAAATTTAGGGTTGGTAGAAAGTTCTGTCACGCTCTTTCCTTTGCGAAATGTGTTAGTTAACAGCAGGCTTTAGCAAGGGCTGCCTTGTGCCAAAAGTAAAGCGTTCTTTTGAGACGATTGCTTACGTGCTTATGCAGATTGTTTGAAGTCAGTGGCAATAGCTAGATAGAGCATAAAAAAACTGAGTTTTGAAAAGGCAGCTATCACTAGTTGAATACAACTGGATTGGCGGGTTTTATTGAGTGGGGATTACAAGATGGCTGAATATTTTCTTGGGAGTTATTTGTGCTTTGCTGTGAAGTGTACCACATCGGAATTTTCTTTCTGGCTGTTGTGTTAAAATCAATAAATAAATGTTCCTGAATGTTTGAAGGAATCCAGTTGTATAGATTTGAATAGAATAAATAAAATAAATATGCATTCATTTGAGAACTGCATTGATGTTGCATGTTCTATTTTAATTCAACGAGAACTTTTTAAGTGAACTAAAAGAAAAAAACATGATTAACATTATTTAATGCTAATCAGATTTCAATTTCACATACGCAATGACTTGAGCTGAAAAAAAGAAATTGGTAAAATTGTGAGTGGCAATGTGGTAAAGTTCTGTATTCATCAGTCACTTGAGGGCAAAAGGGTAAATGTTTTGTTTTGACTTTGAATCTAGCACCTAAATTGGCTCTTCAGTGCCTGGTTAAACTGAACTGCAGTTGGTTAGAGAATAAGATACAGGTTTCCAACTGTTTAGTGAATTCATCCCACAGTTTTTGAGAAACTTCTCTATAGCATCACTTTTAATCTATTGTCATACCACTGGCCTGACAGCAGGGCTTATGATCAAGTTGTTTTGAGCCAGAGGAAATTGCAGTTTCCATGGATCCTGGGTAGAGTCCTGCCCACATTATGAAGCTGCAGAGCTCCTATGGTTACGGCTGCTCTCATCACCTCTCCTTCTGTTTGCTCTTCGCTTATCTGATCTTAACTAGATTTAGCCTGCTGTTCTCTACTATACTGCCCTTTGACAGTGTGATGCTTTAACCTGTGCTCTATATCACAAATGAGCAATGCTGTGACAGTAACTTAATCATTCTTTTCATTTTTAAACTGATTTAAAAAAATACAATAAAGCTAAAAGCACTTTTATTATGCATAATACACTGACTTTGGTGTAAATGATGAAAAAGTGCTGTTAAACATCAATGTTGTTTGTAATTTACTCTTGACAACATTTAATCACTACTCATTTATTGTATAACCTCACATACTGTAGTGTCTCACATGGCTGGCCACTGTTGTTACAGTCCATGACCACTAGGGGGATGTTTTGATACTGTGCATTGGCTGCACACCTGAGGTCCCACAGCACACGATACACAGAGCAGAAATGTGCAGGCTTATTCTACTCCAAAATTAAAGCTCATCTATTCCAAGAATACACAGTCTGCAACCAATTGTTATTTTAATGCGACAGAATTTTTTTTCAATCGATTTTTTTTAATTTCAAAATCAGAGGCATTTCAAACACAGAGAAAGTGTGACATTGAATATGAGATAACTGTTGAAGTAATGTCAGTCGTGGGTTTGAAATGGAATTAAATCCAAATGATTGTATGATACACATATTAGCAGTGTAATCCAATCAGGTTTTAAAGAATATAATCCACTTTATTGATACTGAAATGAAAGGGAGACAATTATATTGTTTTGTTCAAGGCTTCAATTCAATTTGTTCAACTGGAATTCACCAGTTTATAATCTGAGAAAGAAAAAAACTTTTATAAAACCAGTATTGTTCAACCATTAATAAACCTGATTTACTTACTGCTTGAGTTTAAAGTGGGACTTTTAACAGTCCTATGTCGCTATGTATTTTGTCATATATATTAGCATGTTGATTTAGACATGTTTTTATTTTCCTTCTCTATCTGTGATCAGATACTCTCCTTTTTTTCCCTTAGCCCTATATAGCATGACCATGCTAATGCTAATAGTCATCCCCTGTGGCTAATTTGTTTAGCTACGGTTGTGATAATGCCCATCCGCTTCACCCCGTCCATCCAGTGATCTGTTGGACCACTCTGTGTATCTCTCTTGGGGCTCGACCGGGGCTTCGCAAAACCTCCTGCAGTTCATTCTTCCACTGTCCACACGCTGCTATCCCAAACACTGCAGCTCTTCCTGGCCGAAACCCAATCCCAACCAAATTAACCAGCCCTCGATCGGGGAGATTAGATAACCCTCTTGCTGAATAAGCCTTTGGCTCGTGTGAAGGGTTTTTGCTTTCTTCCGCCCCTTTCCTTCTGTTCTCTTCTTTTGTTGGACCTCTTTTTTGGTTTTTGTTTGTGACCCTCAGCATACAAAGCAAAAACCCCAGAGAAAGTGAGAACGCAAAGCCAAAGGGAACACTTGAAACATCACGAGACTCAGGCTGGGACTTTTTGAAGTGGTGGCACAAAATTATTTTAGACGTCTCTTGTGGTAAGATGATCTTAGGTTTGCAGGACTTGCGGTCTGATGGGACTCCAGGCCATAAACGCAAAGATAAAGTGGTTGATTCCGATGGGAATGGACTTGATACCTCCTAAACTGTTTAGTGTCAAAAAGGGAAAGGAAATTGCTGATTCATTCTGTCGTAATGGGTTATCAGGTGCATTGTAATGTTTAATGGAAGGTATAAAGACTTAAGTTCTCACAGGGCCCTTTAGTGAGTGTTTGGTTGGAAGATGTAGTCTGGAGGGAGGCTAGGGTTATATCAAGACTGGAACAGAGTGTGATTGTGCACTTTTGCGTCAGCAACAACAGATGTTCAAATATAGTCATGAGACCTCCATCACTGCGGCCCAACTGTGTGAGGATGTTACAGCTCTCTGCTGAACCTACAATTTATGGCACGTAACGTCCCCTACAGCTGTCTAACAACTTAACAACTCTTTCCCCTTCCCCTCTGCTTTACTCTGTCTCTTTCACGCTTTAGTAACCTATTAATGGTCGAGTAACACAATTTATTCTCTCCTTTCAGATTCGAGTGGATGGTCCCACCTATGGTGCTCTACAATACGAAACCATCCAGGTGGTCGACAACGGGCCGATCCTACGAGACATGGCCTTTTCTTCTGATCAGCACTTCTTGTATGTGATGTCAGAGTCCCAGGTGAGTCACCGCTACCATTTGCCCGGAATGCATCACGATTTACACAGCAAGCAGAAGCCGGGAAAGAAGGAGAGATAAAATTATACCAGAATTTAGGGGTTTCACTTAATGTAATTATAGCCTGAGAGGTGTGCTTGGACACCCAAAGAGAGGGACATTTTACATTATAAAAAGTGACATGTGATGGATTGGTGGATTGGACTTTTACACACTGTGTGTGTCCAAAATACACACACAATTTACACATCAGGATATGCTGGCTCAAAATGGCCCAATTGGTTTAATGGAGTAGATTTGGCTCCATCCCGGATATCTTTAGCACTGCTGAAGCTTGTAAATCTCAAAATCAGAAAAACACTGCATGCACTTAGTGCTGTAAAAACACCCTTACTCAGATAACCTGTCATCAGGTTTGCAGCTCAGGCCTTTATTTCTTGTGACATAAATAATGCTTTTCATATTATTCAACACAGTGTTTTATGCCGCCTGTTGTGGTATACACTGTTTATCATTCGGTGAAAAGTATCAAGTCTGCTGCATAAATCAAAATAGAAATTTAAAGTAGAGATGCACCGATTGCAATTTTCTTGGCTGATTCCGATTTCCGATTTTTTGGAAGTGTGATCTGCTGATACCGATTTTTGCCGATTCCGGTTTTCTTTCTAAGAACTATAATTGACAGCATATACAAACAAAAATCTATGCAAATTTCAATTCAAAAATTATTTACATAACAAAATAAGTTATTATACATTACAATTCCCCCAATCTGGACTAAGTTACAGATTTTCTCTCACTTAAACAACTCAAAATAAAGTGCTCTGTGACTGGAAAGAGGAAGAAATAGTTAACTTAAAATGAGTTGCTGTATGTAACAAAACAGATGTCATTTCCCACTGTTTATAAATGGTCATTTTTTCCCCTAACCTTATTAAATGTGTAATCTTTCACATAAAATTCTTACTTTGTTTCAATTAATTCAGTTAGAATAATAAGAAACTGTAGAGTTGTTACCATTCAAATGAAATTAGTATTAACAAACTCTATCTTACCACTGCTGAGGAAACAGAAGCTGCATCTGAAGTTGCATTAGATGCATTTACACAGACAGTTTGATGAAACTGAGGTGCCATAAATGCATTTACACTGCAAAATTTCAAATGCATAACTAATTTTATAAGATTATTGTTTTACATATTTTTTTAAACCCAAATAAATGTTGAAAAAATTCAATGATACTTTTAAATATGACTAAACCACCAGTAGGTGGCGGCAAATGTCTGTTTTAATGAGTGAGTCGTTTATTCATTCATTCAACCGATTAATTCAAACGGCTGATTCATTCAGAAACGAGGCAAGTGACTGTCCTTATGAATGGGCCACTGAATCATTGACTCACTCGATTCGTTCAAAAACGTGGATTCATTCAGTAACAAAACACGTTGTGTGTTGCTCGGTGTGTTGCATGGCTTTGATCAGAACTATTTTCGTCAGCGAAATTGAGCAAAAACAGTCAATATTTTGTCAAAAAAATCTAAATCTAAGTCACTTCATTTTAACTTCTTGTTTGGGTTGCTGAGGCAAGCCTCATCTGGCACGCCTCATCTGTGCAAGCCTCATCTGGCACGACATAAATACATTATCAGTCGCCGTTTACACTGAATGCAATTAAAATTAGAATCATTCTCACGCGAAACGACATGTTTACACGCGACTGTGAGTGTGCGCGTGGCTGTGACATCATTGTCGGCGCCGCCGGCAATAAAAGGATCGGTCAATCCGATCACTGGCCGGTCAATCGGTGCATCTCTA
>NW_015660878.1:2389910-2419619 GCF_001515625.1 Sinocyclocheilus rhinocerous | reverse complement strand
GCTGTGGCTTTGATCGGAACTATTTTCGTCAGCGAAATTGAGCAAAAACAGTCAATATTTTGTCAAAAAAATCTAAATCTAAGTCACTTCATTTTAACTTCTTGTTTATTGAAATACTATTGTATAAAATCAGTGTCACATTGCAATCATGTTGATATTGATATTCGGGGAAACATCATGGCCGTATAATGTTGCTTACATAAATCATATTTTGTAAATATCTTTTTTTTTTCCTTCTATCGCAGTATGCATCTATAAATTTCTGAGTTACTTTGTGTGTGCTGTCTCTCTCACACACTCACTCAGGCACAACATATAATAGTGCAAGTGGTGCATCTCTACTTAAAAGGTTGTTTATGTGACTATTAGGTGTTTTAACCTTTGACCTCTGACCCCAAGATGAGGTTCTCCACTCTTTTATATAACCTTGAACACTCCTGACAGCACTTAGCAGGATTTAAGGCTCCCAGCTCTCTCTCTCTCTCACACACACACAATCAAACATCATCCCAATACTTTGTTCGAATATTGTGGCAAATTCAAGATGACATTTTTACCCACAAATCCTTTTACTTCAATACAAAGCTGCTGTAATGCCACACTCAGACCTGAAAGCAGACACTCAGCCAATGTCAAGATTTATAGCAATGGCTATAAATCTGAAATCTCATTCAGTAAAATTCAGTTCACTAGTCAGTGGATGGTATCCTGGGATTGAAGGCAGAGCTAAGGTGGAGCTAGACAATCACATTGGCTGGACACAGTTTATGAATTGCCTAGTCTGCAAAAGTTAGTTGTGCTTGGACACACTGTCTGTTAATAACTCAGATATTTTCGCAGGCAAAATCTAGAAATTTCACGTGAGGGCATAAGATTTGCCCCCGCAGATTTCACAGTGGATTCAAATTCACTGTGTTATCATCAGCAAAGATGTTAAACTAGAATCTAGGTTCTTTAGGTCACTCTCACCAACTTTAGCAATGCTGTAAACATAATTTAAGACCAATTGAAAGTGTGGTTTAAAACTAGGCCATGATCATCGACTCGAGTCTTATGGGAAAGGAAAGATGTTTTCTTTGACGTGAATAAATACCAGAGCTGGACCTGTGGTGCTTTGCCAATGAATAATCTCACCCTGTTGCAATTAGCCTATTAGCCCAGTTAGAGAGTAGTCGCCTGGTTTCTGTTTAGTCCCAAACATCAGGGGATCACATCTACTGGGGAATCATGCATATATTTAGAAGCTATTTAGTGAACATGCATTCTCTCGTCCCACCTGTAATTCTGCCCCCCTACAGCACACACGTGCACTCTAAAAGATTTATTCCAGTTTGCTTTAAAATTGAATGATCCGTGATGTAACACAGCACTTCTTGCATCACTAGCACAGATGCCGAATCTACAGCACCTCAGCAACCCAAATTAGATTTTACCTGAGTTGTAATCTTGAATTAATGTGATGTAAAATAACTTGTAATAGATTGTGTCGTCCTCATGCCTGGACGTAAACATACAGTTTTACATACATACAGATTCACAGGTTGAATGATTCTGATAAATCTTTCTTTGAATAAACTCAGTGAACTGTTTTAATGATCTGATAGTTTTAATATATTTGCGCGAATTCAGATCTCACACAGACTTGGTTTTCATCTCTGTGTTTACACTTTTGTTTGTTTTGCTATGAATAACAGAGAGACATGCCATTTTTTCTTTCAGTCTCAGTCTCTCCCACTGTCACGGTTTGTCTCTAGCTCTGTGGTTAAGATTGGTCTGCATTAATATTTATGACTGATAACAAAATTAAGAAATTCTCATGACTGTTTTTGCGGTCGGGCCTGGTGCATCTGCTCAATGCTTGCGTGCACACACACAAAACCTGTTTCATGTACCTTAAACTCCCTCTCTCACACACTTATCTTTTTTTGTTTGTGTCACCTTCCTGTGGTCTCTGTTATGATAAAGCTTGGAGGCTGCTTGGAAATTCAACATGATACACCTGTGACTGAATTAAGTGCACACATAAGGAAAATTATAGGTTTAGTAAACTGGAACATGCAACATTTTTGGATTTACCTGCAACATCCCAAGTTTAGTGTATGCTAGAACAATCATGAGCACACACTGTCATACAAATTTCCTGCGGGAGAGAGGAGCGGAAAAACAAGGAACAGTAGGTCGATAATCTCCTGCTGGTCCAGCCTTAAAGCAGAGAGAGAAAGAGATGGAGGGAGGGAATGAGAGAGGTTTGGAGGCAGGGAATGATAGTGTTTGGGAGCGGAGGAGGTCTGGGTTATGTGTGTGATTTATGGCCGATTGGTTGAACAGAGCTCAGGTTGTGCTGGGGTTCGAGAGCCCATAGTCACCCACATTGAGTCATTGCTGAGGTCAGCTGTAAGTACAGCACTGATCACGCTTCCCATGAAACCAGGCCTGTTGATTTTCAGGTTATACTGCATGAGCGTCTGACACATGATGTCCGCTACAGTGGACTTACATTACTTTAAGTAGTTTTTAATTACCAAGTTTCATCCATAATTCCCTATGGCTTTCGTCTTTATATTGCATAACAGATGGAGTGTAAAAATCCCATTCATTTTCTCTATAGAGGAATTGATATTTAAAGATAATTTGTAAACCTTTAAAGATCTGCTGTGAGCTACAAGGATGATGGTACAATAATTATAATTATTAAAAAACTAATAATTGTTTAACAGTGGAATTCTTTGTGAAAGACTTCAATACCCCTGATTTTTCCAAAAGAAAATCTGCCCAAATCAGAGAATCAAAACAAGCAAATTATCTATATAGATATAGATCTATATATGATCTATATCTATAAGCGTCTTTAAACCAATAGTATACAGTATAGTTTTGATTTATATTGGGTTATGTTGGGTTTAGGTTGGTTTAATGGCTTATAAGTGTTGAACTAAGAAAAAATCCATATGGGAAGAATACTTCGACAACCAAGAATGGTGAAAAAGTTGGCGGACACTGTTGCACTTTATTGTGGCTTTTGCCTACATAAATTCAAAGTGACTGACATCAAGAAATACAGTTGGAAATTCTATTCTTGCTTTGAACTAAAAAGAGTAATTTTAGTTTGTTTTTATAAGATAATTCATGCATTATAAAGGTTGTACAGTTGGGTAATGAATAAGATCTTTAATAATAATATTGATAATTTAAATATTTCTAATGAATTAGAATAGTTGGGGATATTCTTTTACTTTGTATTATAAATTATAAGGTGACTTAATTGACTTAATTAGTTTTTTTTTTTCACTTTTACCTTTACTGATAACTTTTTTCTTTGAAGTCTCTCTGTTTCTTTCTCTATCCCTCTCTTACTCTCTCTTTCTAATTAATCCCCTGATTATCCCTCTAATTAAATCTGGCTACTTTCCTGTATCATTTTAAACAGCAAGATAAATACGTCTTTTTAAGGAAAGGGGCCAGACTGTCTGTTGAGAGTGAAGCAGATTACAGTTATCAACTTACTCTCTCTTTCTAATTAATCCCCTGATTATCCCTCTAATTAAATCTGGCTACTTTCCTGTATCATTTTAAACAGCAAGATAAATGTCTTTTTAAGGAAAGGGGCCAGACTGTCTGTTGAGAGTGAAGCAGATTACAGTTATCAGAGCTCGCAGCTAATTATTGCGCTTGGCTTTTTGTCCACGTTTGTCATCCTTTCTTCCAGGGCTAAGTGTTTTTATTGTAACTTTAGACAATGTCAGCATCAGGCGCGTGTGTGTGGTCAGAGGGACAGCTGGGAGTGCTAATGACAGAGGCCTCAGCTATAGTTCCTCCTGCATTAAATAAATGACAGGGAGGTTCAGAGCTCAATGGAGTTACACAAATTGGCGGTCTTGGCACATTAAAGCCTTTTGTTCTGTCAGTACCATCCAAATGGAAGTTGTGTTCTTCTCTCCCACAGTTTACTGTCATTTTACAACGGATCTTCGGATCAGTCTTTTGTGTGAAACACGCGGAGGTGAGCGCGTACGCCTGGGCTTTGTCCTGCCCTAGAACGTTCTCTCCGCAATTTAAGACAAGTGCTGCTTCAATGGCTTCATTTGAATCTAAAGAATCAATGCTAGTTTTCCTTATTTTCAGGGAGATTAAATTGATTTTCTGTGTCTGTGTTTCTCATAACAGCTATGTCACAAAGCAGGCTGGAGATGGTGGCTTCGCTACACTCTCATGCTTGCAACATATTCATAATTCATGTAGGGCAAGTTGAAACTGCAGGTAGTATAAGTGTTAATAATTTAAAGTGTGTCTCACACGAGCCAAACAGCTCAAAGTCAAACTCTTTCGTTGCAGATCAGCTCTGGGCATTCATAGGTGGGATAAGGCATCTGCCACCTCATCAGAACAGGTTTAATAAAGACAACCTTTAATTTCAATTACTAGCTGCCGTTTAATGGCAGTCCCATATGCGGCATTCGCCACCAATCCCCCAGAGTGACATCGGGATCTTGAGAACGTTTCGTTGTGATATTGCAGTGGCCTACTTAGACCGCAGCCCATTGTGTTTGAGTGAATAGAAATACTCAGGACCTCTGGATGCGTTTGGCACACTTTCGGGGGAATTTTAATCAACGAGAGCAAAGGAAGTTCACCTGCAATGCTGATTTTGATTAAAAGAGTTCACTCTTTTTTGATTAAAAGAGTGAACACAAATATCAGTTTGCAAGCACACATGTAGAAGAACACATGCAACAAGTGTGTGTGTGGTTATATTGAACTTTTGGGGACAAAAGTTCAACTTAATTTAACCCTTTTTTTGGCCAGATATTTTTTTCAGAAATAGGGCTAGGGTTACTCTGTATCAATTGCAGATAGCTTTATTTTAAGGTAAAGTGTAATTGTGTTTATTTTAAGGCAAGGTGTATAAAGTATTTATATGAAATATTTACAGTATTTTAAGTTCTCCTATGTCAGCTTAATGTGCAGAGACAAATGTAATGCTGCGTTTGCATCATATCCATAGTAATTAGCATACTATAATTGCCATATATCGAAAATTATCATAGTAATGAGCTTTCAACTAGTTACCCCCTTTCACGTAAAATTCCGTTTCTAACTTCATCAAAGCTCTGACTGTGAATTTCACTAGGTGCGTTTCCATTACAGATTTGCACTAAACTTTTGCGATATTTTATAAATGTCGACAAAAAACTATTGCGAAATGGAGGCATTTCCATTAACCAATGTTATGCGACTAAAACGCAAGTTTTTCCTCTTGCGATAAGGCATGGCGGCGCATATTGGTAAGTTTACGTATATCACAGCCCTAGCCATTATCTTTAATCGAAGGAGATGTATGTGTGTATCTTTAGCAAAGCAGTGCGGAGAGCTGCTTCTGGGATTCTTACGTGCCGTGGCGCAGCTGGTATAAACACAAGCATTGACTAGAGTGGCCATGTCGGAGCTGTAATGCACTGCAGACGTGTGTAGTGTAAATAAGGGGTTATCCATCCAAAGCATTAATGGCAAGGAAAACCCCTTATACTTGAGAGCAGCCATGTATGAGGTGTTTATTGGAGGTTTTAGTGATTAAAGGATGATCATGTGATTTTTTACGTAAGCCAGGTGACCTGTAAATGCGGGGGAAAAAATGCAGTTTTGCGATTCCTTTTTTGAATTGCCTGGAAAAACCACCTCACGTGAACGTAAAAACCTTTTTGCTATATATGATGCTACCTGTCGTGTTTTTTCATTAAAAACTTTAAGAGAGCATATAGGAGGACTAATGTAATAATTTAAGTATTTTGCTGTCATGATGTCTGGATAGAATCAGCTCTGATATGTTTGTGACGACCGGGAGTGGAGTATCAAGGCCTGAATGTAAATCCAGTTAGCACACAGTGGCTGGGTTCACAGCACACGTAATTGCATTTTCCGTCTGTGAAGCCCCCAGGGCCTCGCAGGGCACAGCCTGTTTAACCATGACTATGACCAGCTACCAGACCTGAGCACCCGCTGCGGTTTTAGGGAAAGATGTATGTCAGATTTTGACCAAATGTCTCCAGAAAGATGCTGTGCGGGAAATCACCTGATATTGTAGGAATAGTTATTCTAGCTTCATCTAAAAAATCTTTCCAGTTTACTTCATATTTCAGTTCCATATAAAGTCATGACTATAAGTAAGCCATTCTTGATTCTCAAAAAGTATAAACACAAACGGCCCAACATCAACTGAATTGCTTTGAGCAATAGATGTCGATAGGAGGTTCCCACAATGGTATATATATATAAATGTGTTAGTGCAAATGTATGTAAACTGTAGATGCTTTAATGAGGGGTGTATTTTTATCTCAAAATTGTGTGTAAATGTATTGCATGTTATGTGTGTTAATGAAACGTTGTGATTAAGGTCAAAACATCTCAGTGCTGCTGTGTTTGTTACCATGAGAGACAAGAAAATCACAGCTCATATTACCAGCTTTCATCTTCCACTGACATGCTCCCTATACACATATAAATGCACTTTTCATGACCCCCTCTGATACCCAAAAGATAGCGATATTTCTCGTCAGCCGAGCTCTGTGTGTGTGCGTTAGCAGTGAGATTCATTTAAGATGGACATTGATGGATTCATTTCATAAATCAGTTATGATGGGATGTTGTCATCTGTCTTCTGCTTCACTGGTGGTTTAACATCCAAAATTGGGAAATACAGAAAGGGAGGGATACGTGTGTGTGTGTGTGTGTCCGAGGGAAGATTTCATTTAAATATTAGAGTGTGCTTTTGTTGGTGTTAGCTACAGTTTTTGTGCTTATTTAAACTTTTATTTTATAAACTTTTAATATTCTATTTATATTTGTATTTATTTATTTATTGTGCTGTCTTATCCCTAGCGATAATAGAGCTTGTCTGTGATTGGCTGAAGCTCAGCTAATGTTTGTTTAGCTAGGTTTATTTAGCTTGTTTGGCTAGGTCGATCTTAGTGTGTTGTATGGCAGATATTGTTCTGTCACAAGACAACAATGTCGCTTCTTCCCTGAAGCCTGTTGATTCTGTGACTCATCGTTTCTTGTAAACACTGCATTATGCCTCTGATAAGGGCAGCTGTCTCATGCACACATTTTTTAATCATGGTGGAGACTTCTATTGTTTTTATACTGAGATAATAATATATATTTATCCCCTACCCATAAACCTAACATTTACAGAAACCTTTCAGGAATTTGTTTCATTTATACATTAATTAATAAAAACTGACCCAGTCACATAGTCTTGTACATAGGTTTCTCAAGTCTGAGTGTCCAACTTAGCCACCTCAGGTGAGTTCAAACATTCGGTTTGATTGTATAAACATATACAGGGTGCCAAAAAAATGCTGTCCAGATAGGCAGCTTACAAGGTTTTAAAACGCAGCCATGTATTGTCACCTTTCATGCTAGTTCAGCATCAGTATGCCTTGAACTTTCGTAGATGTACAAAAGAGCTGCAAGAAATGGCTCTCAGTGAGTCAGAGGAAGTTTGTTAATTCCAGCAGAGGAGTGTTGAGCTACAGATGAGCCCAGTGGATTAGACTCCATAATAAACTACAGCTCAGCTCCGAGACGACTGAGAAACTCTGCCAGTCAGTCAGGTCTGTGGGATTTACTGACGGATTTCATGAGGAGAGAGAAATGGAAAAGGACTTTATGTTTGATTAGGTTAGTAGGATGATTAAAGCTGACTTTAATGACCAGGTATTACAAAACAGGTGATGAGAAGCCCAGTTTTAATTTGACACGCAGTGTGTCATCCTGTAGCCATTATTATGGAAGCTCTTATATAGTTTTATTAACATGCACACTCAAACAGTCGTGCGCTCTGTTCCACAACATTCCTACCATCAAGAATGAGCCTATGATGCCTTAAAATACTGTCTTCGTAGGCAGCTAGTTTTTTGATAGAGAACGAGAGATGCCCCTCTCGGAGTTAACGGCTGCATTAATCTGTTGGGCAGTGTCATTTGTCAGTTTGCCTCATTATCTGCTGGTCTCAATCCTCTTACAGAGCTCTCAGATAAATGATTAATAATCTAACGGATTTACGACATAATGAGATTCCTGAGTCGGCGCCGCTCCTTTTCCAGCTCGGGAGGGCAGCGGGAAGTCCTCTTTCTGGACACATTTGTCTTCTTCCTTCTCTTGTTGTCTCTGTCTCTCTCTATCGCCGTGGGGAGTGTGTTAAAGCACGCTCTGTTCTGGGCCGCTGAAACACGGTGCAGAATTCACAGTCATGCGTTAGCGACGGCAGTGAGCGCACATCCTCTCTACACCAGCAGAGTGCGCTATTCATAGACTCGCTCGCTGCAAATAACAGGAAGTGCGTGGAATATATGCTACCTAGGATGATGATGCAATTCCTGATTTAATTCTGAAGTTTTTTTGATCTGATGTGATTTTTGATTCAGTTTTAAATGTTGATTCAATTTGATTTATTTGGATATATCTCTTATAGTTATATTGTCTATTCTGGTTATACTCTCAGCTGATAAATTATACAGAGAACCTTCTACTTTTACAAAACATTACAAAAAATATATTTTTAAAAAGTGAACAACAGGGCCCAAACTTTGCAGTTCAATTTCCGTTTCACACGTGACTTTATAATGATTCATTAAAAGGACTGGTTTAAATGAATCATTTGTTTGTGAATCAGTTAACACTGGTTCTGCTAAAAATAACACTTCATTAAGATGATGATAATTATTAAACATTTATTTTCAGTTGTTGTTATTATTATTATTAGACATTTATTTTAAGTTATTATTAACAATAATCATCATTGTTGTTGTTGTTCCTAATATATTTAATGTACAGTGAGAACTTAATGAAATATGCTGATTTTGTCTGTTAAAATACTTTCACAAAGTTGGGTGTTTGGAAAACCTGTTTGAATGCAGTCATTATTTTTGCCTTTGTGTTTGGTGAACCTATTGGCACAGAAATGACACACCTGACCTTTAAGGTTAATGATTTTAGCACAATCTAGAGAAGTGAATATAATTTTTGACTTGAGGGTCGATTCTCGAATTGGGCCAAAAACGATCCAGACTAACCTAGCAACACAATAGCATTGCAATACCCTGTCAAGCATGTTAGCATTATAGCAGTGGGTTTTGCATGGGCAGGCACCACTCTCATATTCTTCAGAAAATGTGAAAATCTCGTATTATCAGTATTATTATTAAAAAGAGAGGTGTGCAGACAGATGGCTCTGCTTTTGCCCTAAAAATAGGCTGCTTTTCACATCATGTGATGATAGGGTTTATGCCTAGCTGAATGGAGGAAGTATGAACACGCGCACACACCCGTACTCACGCATGAGATTATATATTTCATCTGTCGGTTGGTCTTATTAATTTCATATTTTTTTTATCAGTCATGTGTGCCTGTTGCATACAGATCTGATGCTTTGTGAAAGCTCTTGCCTTCTCAGTCAGTGATTTCCCACACACACATACAGAGCGAGACACAGACCTTTCCACAAGCGCAACAAGCTCTTTCATAAATAGGAAGAAAACCCGTCGTATCAGAGGGGAGAATTTCACGGGCGGCTCCTAAACCCTTATCATTTTATAAAGGTAATGACAGTCAATCTCCCTCTCTGCTCATCAAGGCCTAACCTGCAGTCTCTCAGTCCCCCTATGCTAAGGCAGGCGCTCTATCACAATGCCTGACAATTTACCTCTTCATAGCTGTGAAATGGAGGAAGAGAATTCAGGTGTGCAGCCGGGGAGAAACGAGGGGCTTTGTGGCGGCACCAAGACCAGCTGACAGGCATCATGTGTGCGTGACAAGAGAGAAATGACTTTTCTCTTGGATTTAGAACCTCAGACTCGCACACAGCGGTGAGATCGTGCCATCTGGAGCACTCTTCCAAAGGATGCCCTCTTTCAGTCGCAACCTCCTGGTCTCTCTTTTTCACCTATTGCTTTCTCTTTATCTTTCTCTAATAGCTGTAAATGTAGCTATCCCTTTAAAGCCATTCAGAGGACTGCTTTTTTCTTTCTCTCTCACATTTCCTTAGAAAAGTCTAAGATATTTTCTGTAAATCCCAGTCAAAATGTTACTGAAAGAGCCTTAGAAATCAGAGGCCGATATTAGATACGGTTTAAATGGATGTGCTTTTAGACAGCGGAGCCTAGTGAAAGATATTTTTCATCTTGTCTTTCTAAAATGTGTCAAAAGGCCAAGACTTTATTTGCAGAGCTATGATGAGTAATTTAACTCTTAATGTGTTCAAGCTCTTATTGTAACATAAGTCAATGTTTCTCTGAATGTAAACATTTACATTCAACTTAAACTTTGTCCTTCAGTTAATTCTATTGCCCATTAATACCAAAAGTTTGCCCTGTACTTGCACAATCATATGAGACCGTTCCAAAATTGCACGTTTTGATTATGAACCCAGTAGGGTTTTCGTTTTTTCTCCTCCCTATTTTCTTACGAGCTCCCAGTCTCTGTGATGGGCCGGGCATGTAATTTTATTTATGTTATTCATTTCCATTGTGCCTAATACCTAAATTGTCATTAGTGGCCAATAGTAGCCCTAAGGCATTTAGCAGTGGTCAAAAGAGATTTTCAGAATGATTTGTTCTCCTTGTACACTTTAATATGTCAATTTGGGTTGGAGTATTTAATCATATCAGGTGCCTCTGCAAAAAAAAGCAGTAGATAATTCAGTCTAGAATTTTCTCCTGGGTAGTTTGAGAAAATACTGATAATAAAATAACTCCACGAATGCTCACATCCCCTCGCAAAAAGTTTACCACCTGAATGGGCGTCATGACATTCTTGATTTAGTTTTTCTGCATTGTTTTGAACTCTGTATCGTTTGTGTCATGTGTCCAAATTATTTCACATAAATGTCGCTGAGATATCTGTAAGAATGTTCCAGAAAGAGAAAGAGTTTGACAGAACTTCAAAACACAGCAAGCAGTAAACACGCTGATGGATGAGCACTGACAACAGAACAAGAGCGAAGTGCTTAAATATGAGCCGTGATTCACTGCGACCGGTCACTCTGCTCTTATATAAATGTTATAGTCAAGTCTTCTCAATCTTAAAACACCGTCTCACTCTCGAGCCTGACTGAAATGGAAAAAAAGGCCCATTTCTTTCTTAAAAAATAAAAACGCCACTGTGGTGAGGCCAGTAATGATGTCGTCTGTCATTCATCCTACCTGACCGCTCTGGACCTATCGGCTGTCATCTAAGCTGTGATTGACAGTAGTCATCCACCAGTGACAAGTCATCAATCAAAGCAAAAGAAAACTGAGGGCTCCGGGCCGTATCCATGGAGACAGGAATGGCAGAGGGTCCTCGCCTTCCCAGCTCTTACATCTTCAGGTTCGGCTCTGTTCGGTTTGTTTCCCATCAGCTCCACAGCGCCTCTCATTATTTCAAGTGCTAATTGGCTGTAAATGGTAAGATGTACTAGCTGGAGTTGACGTCCCAGGGTGAGCTCTCTCGGCAGATCTTTGTCTCGCTTGTGTGTGACGAAATGCCACATTTAGCAGATGTGTACATGCGTGTTCTCGAGAACATCTCTGCAAGTCTCTTTGCTTTCTGTTTGAGTTAATGTACGAACTATTACCAGTTTAATGATGGTTTTTAGAGAGCGAAAAATAAAGTCTTAATTTTAAATCTCAGCAGATTATTATTATTTTTTTATATTATTGAATTAAAACAATGAGGAATGCCATTCTATCCACACATTTCATTGAACACCTGGAAAGTGTTAATTAGGGCCCGAGCACCGATGGTGTGTGGATCCTATTGGAATTGTTCAGTTTCTTCTTTAAAATGAATCACATTTTTGAGGGCCTAAACATGCTCAAACTCATGAAACTTTGCACACACAGCAGAAGTGGTTATTATAATTCAGGCATACAATGTCCGATCTGTCCCAAACTTCACATGTTTGATAAGAGTTCTGTCCTGAACACATGCTCATGCCCATATTCAGTTATAGTCATAGCGCCACCTGCTGGCAACAGGAAGTGGCATGTTTTATGCTCTAATGAACTCCTCCTAGAGATATAATGACGTCAACATAATATTTGGTCAGTCTGCTCTAAAGGCCTTTGCAATGTTTAATTGCAAAGATCTTGAGTTTTTGTTAAAGGGTGTGTCCTTGGCGGCCTGACAAAGTTTGATGTTTCACCATGGAAAAGGAAGTTGTTGTAACTCAGCCATACAATGTCCGATCAGCCCCAAACTTCACATGTTCGAAAAGAGTCCTGGCCTGAAGACATCTAAAGGCCAATATACAGTTATAATCAAAGCACCACCTGTTGGCAACAGGATATGTCATGTTTTACACTAACTCAAAACGTACCATGTTCAATCTGCACCAAACTTCATGTTTGATCAAAGTCCTGGCTTGAAGACATCTACATGCCAATATTCAGTTATTGTCATAGTCCCACCAGCTGGCAGCTAGAAGTTTGGCACATATAAATGACTTTGACATTATTCCTCCAATATTACTTGAAATGCATAATACTGACCATTCGCTGTTTTCCTAAAGCCACCTGGTGGCGGTGAGCCTGGCTGCAAGGGCCTTTTCAATGCTGCTTGCAGCTTTAATTTTTAATGAGATTTGACGATATGAACCTTTGTGATGAGACACAGTTGAGATGAGTTTATCTTGTCTGCCTCCAATGTTGTAGTCAGTGTGAAAACACCTTAAGAGAGACATAAATGAATCAAAGTCTCACTCCACGCATAGTCTAACTTTCTGTTTCTCTGTTTGCAGCTGACCCGTGTCCCAGTGGAGGCCTGCGAGCAGTACTCATCCTGTAAAGATTGTCTGGGATCTGGAGATCCTCACTGTGGCTGGTGTGTGCTTCATAGCATGTGAGTACAACCCTCCTGCACTGTCCTGTCCTACCTATGTACAGGTAGACAAACTCCTGAGGATCATACAAAGGACGTACAGTATGTGTACTAGATGTTGTTAAAGGGATACCCCCCCCGCAAAAAATGAAAATTCTGTCATTATTTACTCAAACAGTTTTGGTACTCGTACACGGCCACCTTTCCACCCACTGTGTAGAAAGCGAGGGTGATGGATGCTTCAGGCCCTCAAGGGATGGCCACATTTCCCACTCCACTGTAAATTGAAAATTGGATTCTTGTGTGTAAGAGGAGTGTGTGTGTGTGTGTGTGTGTGTGTGTGTGTGCGGCATGGTGAGCTCAAGCTTTCTCGCATCTTAGCAGCTCCATATTCAGTGACGTCTAGGTCTTAAAACACTTTACACACACATGCACACATCACCTGTGCCACTAAGGAGCGACAGGGCCAGAGAGGGTCTAGCAGACATTGGCAGTATTTCTGACCAAAAGCAACGTTACACTCTTAACTGCAGGAGAAAGAGAGGGAGAGTGAGGAAAGTAAAGAGATGTGTAGAGATTCAGGGCCTATCTCTCTCTGTCTCTCTCAGGGCTTTTGAGTGCTCTAGACGCGACAGTGGCCATGGGCATGGCGTTTGCCACATGTCTGCCCAAGGTCAGGCATGCTTAAAATCTCACACTCATCTGTCTCTCACCCTCCCGTTCTCTCTCGCTCTCTCTTGCTTTTGTAAAAGCGAGAGCTGCATTAGTGCTGGACAGTGAGACAGGTGCTCAAATGTCCTGTGCATGTATCGTTTCCTCCTGAGATGTTTGATAGTTTCGGTCTTAAGCTTTGTTGCTTAACGTCAGCTCTAGAGCACTTCCTGATCCAGACGATGTTTAAAGGATGAGTACAGGTGAATTGAGACACTTTGTACTTCTTGTAGTAAACATTAGCATACTCTGTTATTTATTTTTATTTTATTTAGCCATTTAGCAATTTTAAGTATTTTGCCACTTTTTTCATTGATCATTATATTTGAATCATATAATATTCGTTCAGTCGTTTTAACCATTTATTTATCCTTTGTCATTTTAGACATTTAGCTATTTATTTAGCTAATTGGCAATTTTAGCTATTTAGTTTAGTATTTATGTTGTCTATTATATTTAATGTATCACATAATTTGTATTTTTATTAATGATTTCATTTATTTAGCTCTTTACCAATTTTAGCGATTTATTTAGCAGTATTTTTTTTATCATATTTAAGTCACATAATTTATGTATTATTTATTAGCCATTTAAATATTTATTTAGCTGTTTATTCATGTAGCCACTTAGGTTTCATTTATTTAAATAATCTTTTTTTTAACTCACTTTTTAATTGGCCCACAATTGTTTTTAATATTTAAATACTAAATACAAATCACATTAAAAAATTAACGGTCTTAAACACCTTTGACTTGTGAATTCACAAGACATAAGACCAATAGAGGATATAAACTTCACAGATTGACCTATTGATTCAGCTGCAGTTGAAGGCAGATGTGCAGTGTTTCTGCAAATTAGATTGTGTCTTAATACAATTTGAATTTTGTCCTATTTGTTATATTTTTTATTTATTTATTTTTTTTGCCGCTGAGAATGATGTTATTAGTTTTGTATCGAGTCCTGTATTCGCACTGCAGGAGCAGGCTGATCAACTTGCCATGACTGTCCATGAAGGAAGGAGGTCATTTGTGATTGAAACCTGTGCAGCTAGAGAGAGAGCTGCCTCTTTCTCTCCTTCACTCTGTCATTTCTCTGTCCTCTGGCAGCAGAAACAGTGTCAAGTGTACACGGCACAATGCTAATAAAAACAGCAGCAGTTTGTTGTTTAGCCTCAGGTGGTAGAAGGGCCAGCACTCGCAGGAGGTCTTTATGTTGGTTGGCAACACAATCAGTACGGCTGCATCTGCAGAGGCCAACCCTCGCTTCCATTCAGGCCCTGTGTCGCTTCTTATTTTGGACTCTTTTGTCTCTGCATTTTTCATATCCCCATTCTATTTGTCCCTCCTGTGTTTTTCATTACTTTCTCATAGCACTCCCTCTTTCTCTCTCTCCTCTCCCATGGTCTCATGCCCAGAGAAAGTGAACAGCAACACTCTCTGATGGAGTCAGGCAATCCGACCTGGCCTCCCTGGGTCCCCGGCTGATTGATTGCCCTGGAGTTTACCTTTCCCATCCTCTCCTCCTCTGCATACTTAACCAGGGTCCCTGTAACTCGAGTCCTGCCCAGAGAGGACTCTCTCACGCCAGGCATGACTTATGCCAGTGCTCCCCCCATTTGTCTGCTGTAATCGACCTGTTTTTCATAGGTTATGATGCTTAAAGCAGCATATCTTAACACTGATATGCCACAAAGAGATTCTCTGTCATACAGCAACTGTATGGTTGTCTTTTTAATGAGAAATGAAAGGCACTGTAAACAGATCAACAGAGAAGTGCAGAGATCAGATGGACTACACTTTTCACCCTGTTCATTTCAGAGAGTTTGAGAGATTTGTCTGTCCGTCTCTCTGTCTATCTAACGTTCATTCTATTCTATAGTCTTTCTATTTTTAGAAAAGACTATCTTTAGAAAGACAAACACATATAGTGGTGAAAGCAAAAATATTACATTTAAAATGGGTAAAATTCAACAATTTGAATATGGAGCTGCTTTGAAATCCCCATATCTATGGGAGTGAACTATATGGGGCCTTGAAAATAAAGATTTCAAAAGGAAAGTTCATTACGAATGAGAATCTAGAAGGATATTAAAATATCTTGAATACTTTTAAAGTTACAGGCATGAAATTTATAATATTTATGGCGCTCAAATGGGTATGTTCTTGGCAATTGTGTTGATAGAAAATCACGAGATACTTTTCTAGTTTCAACATTATTTGTTCTTCAGATATTCCTCTTTAAAAGAAAAAAAAAGTATCAGCTGTATGCAAAATGACCCACATTTGGTTTTTGACCACTGAAAATGTGTACAATTTGCCAATTTACTCATGGAGCTTCATTAAGATCACCATATCTCTGGGATTGAACCATTTAGGTACTTTAAAACAAAGATACCAAAAGGAAAGTTTGTTAAAACCCAGAATCTAAAAAGATATTAAAGGGGTCATATGATGCTTTTTTAAAGACTTTGATAAAGAATATCTCTTTGGATTTGAGACTTTAGTCTTTGCAACTTCAGGGATCTTATCTATGCACAATCAGCTTGTAACACTCCAAAGAGAAAGGAAAACTTGAAATCGCATCATATGACCCCTTTAAAGATATCTTTAATACTTTTTGAGTTATAAGCATGCAAATTTGAGGTAAAAATCACAAGATGTGCTTTTTGCTAATTTTGAACCATCACCATTAGCATTTAATGAAACAGAGATTGCTAAAGTCAGCAGATTTTACAAATAGACCTACCAATCTGTGTGTAAAAATAAAAAATGATGCAGCCAGCTTCTAAAGTCATTTTTACACCCCTATAAATTGGCTCCAAATCTCAGGTGAAAATTGTCATTTTGACCCACTTCTACAAAATAGTGGAATAACCAGGAAATATACATTTGTGAAATTGTATATTTTGGCTTTCATCACTACGCATGTTTATCTTTCTCAAAAATGACAAATTTCAGCTGGGGAAGCTTCCAAAATTGTGTTAATTCGACACGGAATAACACTAAAATAAAATAAAAACATTCATTGAAAAGTTTACAAATGTTGCCTTAACTGACAAAATAAATCTAAAGTACTAAAATTACAAATAAATAAATAAATAAAATAAACAATAAAAATGACAAAAGCACATGCAATTACTAAAACTCAAACTAAAATTAAAAAGAAAATGCAAAAAGGCTCATTCAAAATATTAAATACTATTATATTAATTATTTTAATATTATATTTACTAGTATATAAAATACTAAGATAGCACTTGTCTCAAAGCACTTTTGTGAGCTGTTTGTTGCTTAAAGTTCATGTAAGAAACTGGATTCAAATAAGTGAAAAACTCTAATTTGCATGTATTTTTCAAGATGTCAGAAACCACAACAAAGTAAAAGCTAAAAATAATTCATTTAAAAATGTTTTAACGAGAACTGGAATTATTAATAATTGCCTAAATTTGCTCATCTTACTAGACCGTAACACTGCCTCTGCTAACTCATACAATTACTCTTCCTCTGCGGAGAGAATCCCAGTTACCATAGTTACCCATGGATTTCTATAGATGAACATGAAGAGGAATATATGGCTATTTATGGAAAAAAATCGTTTTTGTGCGTTTTTGCTAAAAAAAAAACAACAACATAGTGTTCAGCACAAAATTCAAGTATGATGGCTTAGAAACAGGAAATTTTAGGTATCATTCATGTCTGTAACAAAACCTCTGAGGCACCAGTTTAA
Source organism: Sinocyclocheilus rhinocerous (assembly GCF_001515625.1). NCBI lineage: Eukaryota > Metazoa > Chordata > Actinopteri > Cypriniformes > Cyprinidae > Sinocyclocheilus > Sinocyclocheilus rhinocerous. The sequence continues at coordinate 2,402,327 of NW_015660878.1, read as the reverse complement.
CACCAGGGTTAGAGGTTTGTTCAGATCACTCAAGGAAGTCGTTAGCTCTTTTTCCTGTCTCTGTTTCTCTCATGACTCTCCCAACACATCAAATAGCATGAAACAGTCTAATGGCACAAAGCAACAGTTTCAGAGGCTGTTTTGTGTTAAGTGAGGGCAATATGTTGGCCAGCAGAGCATAAATATAGTAATCTAGACTGCTAAAGAACAGGACTCTGTGATGAGACAGATCACTCCAGTCCTCAAGAGGGATGCAAAAGTCAACAGAGTTCCACACAATCACTAGAGAGAGAAGGAAAACAACACGCAGAAGGGATGGATGGATGGCTGGGCTTATTTGCTCAACTCACACTACTATTGATCATGGGGAAAATGGAGCAGAGGGGTTAAGGGTCAGGGGGTCCATTTGTGTGTGTGTGTGTGTGTGTGTGTGTATAATCCACTTGGGAAGATTGGGTGTCACTAAATTAACAATGCATTAACTAAGTCTCAGGATGCTTGGCTCGGACCTTCAGTTTTTAGACTGGATAACCACAAAAACCCTCAGACCCTCTGTTTTTTTTCTCTTTTACCACTGGTGAACAGTGTAAACTAATCCTAAATCTTGATTCCTTGAAACTTTAAATGCAATGGGCATTAAAACATACAACAAATTGACTTACAAGGCAGGATTCAGTTGTGCTGAGGAGGTGAGAAAGAAATAAATCTGAAGTCTTGAATACAAAATGGCCAGGGCCAAAATGGCCTCCATGTACCTTTCATCTGAATGCGAGTTATAAGACAAACCTGAGGCGACAACAATACCTTTTAAATATATGTTATAGCTATAAGACTGTCTGATTGGATAGCAAGGGAGAAAAGACAAATATCTGTGAGATGCTGTTTAGTTTAAGAGCCTCTCTGCAAGTTTGTTGTTTCCAATCAACCTTCAGATAACCTTCCCTCTCGCTGTCAACACAGGAGCAAAGCCGCCTGCTCCAGACTTCTGTTTACCCAGAAGATCTCCAGAAGAGTCTGTTAGTCTTGGAAAACAGGACCAGAGAGGCAAAAATCAATAACTCTAGGAGAGGGGGAGGGCGCTCCCCAAGTTTAAATGTTCAGATGTGTAATTTATAAAGCGGTTTGTTTACTTGTTAAGGCTTTCATTTTTTCCCATCTGAACCCTCTCTGCCCCTTTGACTTGGAGAGGATCGTTTGTTCATGTTTATGAGAGAAGAGGGAGGGTTTTTTAATGTGAGAAAAAGACCATTAGTATTGTTGTATATTCTAGACCCACACAAAATGGATACATTTTTATACTTATTTATTTATAAAAATTGAATTAGGGAACAAGTAAAATAAATAAATGAGAAAATGCTGTTGCAATCAGCATAGTATTTTGTGAATGAAGGATGTTTGCATTCTGTCAATCTGTGGAGTCTATAGTATTTATTTAATTTTATAATCCCAGATTGAGTGGAAAACGTATTCACCACAGTTTAACAACATTACATCCATCCTTGACGATCGCACTAGATCCCGAGGGCTGCAATTAATAACTCCCCTGACTTCTTTACAAATGTCTTGGAAACATTGCCAGAATGTTTTGCAGGGAGTCATTTTGCATAGGGTGTAAATGAGCAGCGATTGTGATGCTTTGGAATGGCGTGGAGACAGATAGGCTGTAAATCATAATTAAGACAAGGAAAATAAGGCTGACAGATTTGTGTCTCTCTTTTCGTAGAAGGCTGTCAGGCTGAGACTGGAGCAGATTGACAGAGATGCAAATTCACACTCCATTATAATATCTTTATGTATCTTTATTAGGATGGGTATGAGATGGATATTATTTTGGGCCATATCAAGAATATCAATATGTCTCTATCCATCAGTATGTTTGACAGCTTGTTACTGAGGCTTTATGAGAGATGAGATCATTGTTTAAAACTGTAATAGCCATGGCGGGTTCATGAAGATAAGCTGTGACTTGACTTGACTCACGATGATCAACTGTGGTTTGACTTGGTTCATGAAGATCTACTTTCACATAACGTAGGATGATGGGAACTGTAGTCCGGAGTGACATGTAACAGTCTGTGTAGTGTGAGAGTCAATGTAATGGTAGAATGACCTCTAGTGGCAATCTGCCGGAAGGCCACGGACCGGATTTGTGGCAGCGTCCTTCAGGAACAAACTTTTTTTATTTGTTTGTTTGTTAATTTTGTATTTTAAATGTATTATTTTGTTTTTTTATTTTTCAAAATCAGGTATCAGGTAAAAACGTTAAAACTTTAACAATAATACTTACATTACAAAAAACATGTGAGTAATGATTTTTACAGCCTGATCTCATGACAAAAATGTCCTTGTAGGAAATTTTTCGCAAAACGCAAAATACGTACCAATAAGTACATATCACTGCAGTTTCCAACAGAAATAAACACTAGAGATGGTAAAACAGCGAGCACTTGCAATCGTTTTCAGTTATGACTACAGCTCCATATGTTTTGCTTTCCGGACGTAACAAGCTTGCTCGGTAGCTCAGCTGGCACAGAACTGGACATAGGATGTGGAATCCTTGGGTACAAATCCCATGAAAAACATGACTCACGATGAAAGAGCTCAAAGATGAGAGATCGAAAAACAAGCTAAAATAGCATGCTTGCAGTTGCGTTTTTACATCACATTAGATTTTGTTCATACTATCGGGTAGGTTTACGTGTAGTGCAGATGGTACGTTATTTTAAAACATCACAGAATATTAGTTATAGCGCCACTCAATGGACATTTCAAGTCAGAACTGTGGTGACACATACAAAACCAACGTCACATAAAACACACCATATGTACGTTCATCTGTTCCGGGGAAAAAACGAACACTCTTTTAGCACCACTCAGTGGACATTTCATATCGAATATGTCACAAAGTGTACATGGCACTACGTATTTCGCGTCTTGCAAAAAAAGTTCACACTGGTACGTTTTCGTCATGGGATCAGGCTCGATTTTTAAAATTGCATTTTTCAAAACATTTTTTTTTTCAACATTGTTAAATATTTTTCTCAATTTTAAACTGATTACATTTTAAAATTACATTTTTAAACTCAAACAGTAGAGCATGGCGCTAGCAATTTCAAGATTATGGGTTTGATTCCTAGCAAAATTCACTTTTATAAGCTGAAAAAAATGTACGGCTTCAATGCAGCATACACTTCTGTGCACCTGCCTTTAACCGTGAAATCAAATTGACATAATTGTAATAGAAATTTTATTCAACAAGTTGAACATAAGAAATTTTGTCAGTGCTGGGCTATTTTTTTTTTTTTAACAATGACCTGCTAAGTAGTTAAGGCACTTTTGCATGTGGCATTTCTAAAATGATGTAGACTGCAAATGCAAATAAATGGTACTATCAGCAGGCGCAATTTATTCTTAGTGCATTCCACCTGGGCCTGTCAAGTCAGTCCTGAGTTGTTTTGGACCCAAAACACGCACGGCACCCTCTGTGCCCAGCAGAGAGTGGCGTCTCCCTGGGGGAGCAGGACCGGCTCTGCCGCCCCTGGTGCTGAACTCCTGAAGAGCCGGGAGGAGGAGTTTGCGGCTGGCTGAGAGAAAGGAACATGCTCCAAAAGTGACTGAAGCATCAGGACAGAACTACAGCCACACTCACGACTGTCAGTGAGATCTCTCAGAGAGCAGGCAGTCCTACACGACTCAACCTATTCCTCACTGTCACCATGCTGTCACCAGAGAAAGAGCAGGAGACACAGAGAGAGAGAAGGCAAAGGGGAGAGGGGGTAGAAGACAGTAAGCGGGGTGGCCTGTCCTGGTGTGACAGAGCATGAACTAGACATGGAGACAGACACACCTAAGAGAGAAAGTGTGCAGGCATTGATTGAAAAGACAGGAAATAGATGTGGAGGAAGTTAAAGGAATAGTTCAAGGAAAAATGAAAATTCTGTCATTATGTATTCACCGTCATGTCGTTCCAAACCGCATTACTGTCTGCTTTCCAGAAGTGAAAAGAAATTCAAAGTCAGTCATACATTTTGGAGTGACACCAACATAAGAATGACCAAATTTTTATTTATTTTATTAATTTACTTTTTTATTATAAAATACTAATGGTAATATATACACCACTGAACAAACTGTTATTAAATTCTAATAATATTTTGGTTACACTTTATTTTAAGGTGTCCTTGTTACAGTATAATTCTACATGTATGTACTGAGTACTATTAATTAACTACATGTACTTACTATATGGTTAGGGTTTGTCTTATGGTTACCTGCATGTAATTATGAATAATTTATTGTTATTATAATAGTAAGCACATGTAACTTGTGTAACAAGGACACCATAAAATGGTGGTACCAATATTTATACATATACAATAAAGTCCCATTAATGTTAAATAATGCATTAAGTAACATTAACAAAAAACGAGCATGTTACAGTATGTATCAATCTTTAACGTTAGTTACTTAGTGTACTGCACAAAAGACTCAATTAATCCATTGATTTAAATAAATAATTACAACCAAATCACTAAAGTAAATCAAACTTCTCACCACAAGTTTTACAAAAATTATATTTGAGGTTTACATTAACCTTTCTGAGCTCTTTTAACAATAGAAACTTCTTGTCACAGTGTGACATAGCAACTAAAAAAGTGCTGTTAGAATGTGCTTCTAAATTTATCTTGTGAAAAATGTCCTTTTCATGATTTTCCAAGTGTTTGAAAGGTCTATAAAGCTGTGGGAATAAACACCGCTGTGAATTATGGAAAGAACATTGCGTTCATCACAGCAGGTGTATGGTTTTGAACCAGCACAGGTAGGATACGGAATGAGACACAGTCTTGTGTTCATCGTAGCCTAATTTTACACAGGTTTCAAATGTCATGCGTGTTTCCCTTTTCCAAACAGCTCCAGAAACGTGATATGCCAGTTCGCAAACTCTTTGTAATTGCCATTCACCTTGCATTGGCACAGAAGCAAAATGTTTTCATAAATGTTTGACCAGATCAGATTGTTCTCTCTAATTTGATCGGCACATTGATTTTTCCTCTGGGCACGTGGGACCTGTTGGATCATTCTCTCAGGTGGCTGAAGACCCGCTTGTTTGCCCTTTGTGATAGAGGACAGACGCTCTATCTATAGCACACACACTCTCAAGTTACTCTCCTTTCTTAGGTGGAGTCTTATTGAGTGTGACCTCTTTAAAACACTTTGTATAACTTTGAAGACAAAGAGTCTAAATGTCCTCACATCCACTCTGCCTTTGTCTTTTTCGGTCATTCTTAGGTCTTCCGTGTTCTGTATTTCTTTCTGCTGAAAACTCAGTTGACCCCTGTAGCTGAAAGGAAAAAGATCTGTCTGCTCGATCTAAACAGCAAGAGATAAAAAAAAAAGAGTTGTAAACGTTCCTCTGAGCTGGATCCTGACAGCCGGAAGGCAGGCACAGATCGGGTGTTAATATGTGCAATGTTTGATCAGATCTGTAGGGAACGTGGTGTTGGAGGAGACTGATAATCTGTTTAATATTAGCAGGGTAAGATGGGTCCCATGGCCCAGGAGGAACAGGGACAGCAGGGAGATGAGATGAAGGAGCCGGTCTGAGGTGTTTTTGACAGCTCCTGAAATTGCATGCGAGTTCGGAGGCGAGCGCTGCTGCGTCACGGAAAACTTGACGGTTTTATGGCATTGAGATGAATTGTGGGTATTTGTGTGGGTGTGTGCGACTTTGATAGGTAATGTGTCTCTCCAGCTGTGCAGTAGTCTGGAGTCGGATGGATTCAAGTCACATGAAAGTGTTTAGAAATGCAGCTCAGATTCTGAGGTCATGCTGCATTTAGGCAGATTTGGCGTTGAAGTAAATAGGGTTGGGCAAAAGTACAAGAATCCATGGCAGTCTTTGTAGACTACACTTCCAAACAACCATTAAAGGTATAGTCTACCCAAAAATTACAATTCCGTCACCATTTACTTAAAACATTTTCAGTTTTCTATTGATTTCCATGATATTTTTGAACACACAGTAACAGTCAGGTGTAACAGAAACGTTTTGGTTACCAACATTCTTCAAAATATCTTCTTTTGTTTTCCACAAAAGAAAGTAAACCATAAGGCAAAGTTTGATTATAAAAGACAATAATTTTTTACATGATTTGTTACTTTTAATTACCCCTTTGCAGATTTTGACTTATGTAATCATCAATCATATCAAATTATACAAATCTTACAGGGCATATCGAATTGGCTCTGTTTTGAGTCTTTTGTTTTAAACCAATCTGTTACATAATGCAAATTATGTAATCTTTGCACTGTTGTCAGACTTATTCATTTGTCATGAATAATCTTGTTTTTTGGTTTGTATTCCAAAGTTCCAAATAGAAAATGAGATAAAGTGCCTTATATTTCTTTTAAAAATATTTAATTCACTGCATTAACTAAACGAGCATTATATATGTAATATATACTTGTATTATAAACTTGTTTGTGATTATATACCGCCGCATGCTGTATGAATATTGGATTCTATATTTTGGACATGAGTGCTGCAGCCTGGATGTTTTTTGTGCAAGCGTTTGTTTGTGTGTCTCAGTATGCCTCAGTGTGTTGGGGTCGTTCCCGGGGTGCTCCACACTAATTTTCCACTCAGCTGAGGTTTGTGGCCCAGTGGGGGGCAGTGGCCCCGAGGTCTCTGCTGGGAATAATCGGGTCAGAGCCACTGGGCTGCGTAATGACTCTCCACGAGTCTCTTCCTCTCTCTGCCTTCTCCCCTCCTTCCTTCTCTCTGCTTCATGACTCCCTCTTTCCTTCCATCCCTCTTCTTTGCTCACTCCATAATGATGGTGACCGACTGGCTCTTCTCTCGCAGGGGGCTCTGAGGGTCTGGCTCACAGCGCTGCCTCTAAATTTAAACCTGCCATTTGTCAGTGTGGCTGCACATTCTTTTGTCAGTGCTCTCCCTTGCTCCCTTTCTCTCTGGGTATCACTGCATTTTAAAAGCATCTCATTTTCTATTTGTGCAACTTGGACGGGGTTTGTCAGTTTGGCCATTGGGCAATAGTTTAGCTCAATTTCCTCTTCTTGCTCCTCATCCATTAAACATTGGGAATCTGTCCCAAAGGGAGGCTTGATAACCATCAGGATGAATGTGTATTTAAGTGCATATTCAAATATGCATTGACTCATCCATAAGTAATATTAACATGTTACTGTACTATATGTAGAGCGTGAACTGGCTAGAGTTCAAAAGTATGTCTTCTAGCTGCTGAACTCAGTAGTAATACAGTACTGTGGCTCTGCTTTTTATTTTACGCGTAATGGAATTTCAATGAGATGTTTAGAGTAGAATTGGCATAAGAATGGTAGGCGTTTCACAGTAAAAGGTTTTTCTTCTGCTATCAAAACTATGACTGCGGTGGTAGCATTTTAAAACACACTTCCAGTTCCAAGGTTATTGTAAAAGGTAGGATCTTAATTATTCTGCTTCCTAAGTTATCTGCAGTAATTTTGGCCAAATTCTAAAGCGGCAATCACAGAATGATCTGCAACAAGCTCAAAAAACTGAGGCGTTGGGCGAGATGAGAGAAATGGCAATTATAACTCAACTTCTATTTTATTTAATATTGAAAAGTATGTATATATGCTTATTTAGAGTAATGTGTTGTTAGCTTAGCCACATGCTAATGACAAACTGATGAAATCAAACTAATGAAGTCGATATATTTAGTGCTTTTACATTTCTCTTTCTTCCTTTCTCGCTTTCTCTGCCTCTTACTCCTTACTCTCTTTCTTGAAGTAATTTAATCAAAGATTTTTTTTTTTCATTTTAAATTTAATTCATTTCAAGACATGAATGAAAGAAAAAGGTAAAAATTGTTGCTGACATTTTTATTTCTGTCTGTTTTTCACATTGGAAATAGAAGGTCAGGTCAAGCGCATTGCATCATGGGATACAGTATTTTATGCATGGTTTAAATGTTTGAAATTGATTAACAGTTGAAAACAGAAGTTTTGAAAAGTAATCAAATGCAATCAGTTACATTACTTTAATAAAGTAATTGTTACACTACTTATTACATTTTAAATAGGTTAACTTGTAATCTGTAACCTATTACATTTCCAAAGTAACCTTCCCAACATGTACTCCATAAATCCTCAAATTAGTGTGTTGGTTTGCTTTTCTAAGCATAGACAGTCTCTATCTTATGAAACCTACTTCTGTAGTACTTGTCCCATTAGACCTGTCTTTGTTCATGCAGCTGGTCAGACCTTGGGAGTTCACACACTTTAAACTCCACTAGGCCACTGTCCTCAGTCACACATGAGAAATGTACTTCCTCATGTTTATTATAAATTAGTCTTGGCAAAGTGAGGTTGGTACTATGAGCCCGAACTCATTCTTATGGTAAATGATCAGTTTTAGTTGCACAGCAAGTGAAACTCTGTTCCACTAATTACATGTTTTTATTCATTTACAGATGTGCGTAGTTGTTTATTTGTTTATTTCCTCCTCTGCTAGCATGGGTGATGTAATGGTATTTAGGTCAATGTGTCAGAGAGCAGAGTGAACGGAGGGTCACGAGGGGAACAGGAAGAGAGAGGGCAGGCGAGATGCCAGGAGGCCGTCCTGAGTGTTTTGCATGTGCCCACTCCAGCGCTCCCGTCTGCCTGATCGCTTTGATGCGATTTCATTTCCTGTTCATTATTCATCAAAGTACCGCATTTCTCCATGTTCGGGCAGCATTTACATAACGAGGGAAACAAATTACTCCTTAGTCATCTAACAGAGCAGTTTACTTTACTAATGATAAGGTATTAAAACAAACCTCCCGCGTGTTGACAGGTGCGCGCTGGATGACTTATCAAGGAGATCACCAATTCATCAGATGGAAAAGCATTTGCAGAGAGCTGAGATGGTTTTAATAAACTCATTTAACTGCACATGCACACATGTAGAAATATTAATGAAGTACACACAAATACACACCAGAAAAGTCTTGAAACTAGAAATGCAACCCATTTTAGCCTTTGATCAAATATAATGTAATATATTATAATTAACTAATAGAAGTCAGTTATACAATGCAATGTATTAATATTAATATGAAATATGTAGTATATTGTAATGTCATATGTATAAAATTTAGAGTGTATTATGATTTTATATTACAAAAATCTACTATGTAATATACTGTTTTGTATATATTAACATTTTATATTTATAATATTGTTTATAATATTTCCAAATGCAACAGAAATTTCTAAAAAAAACAACTAAATTTTTCTGGTTTTATCCATTAGGAACTGATTGGACAATTAAATAAATATTACATAGAAATAAATAAATACTGTTCACAATTTAACTGGAAATGTGAATAAAGAAAGTACATAAGGCCAGTTTCACACTCATTTTATTTATCCAATACATTTTTTATTTATTAAAGGAATGAGATACACAAACAGTGCTATTTATCCTGCTGATATTTGTCTCCGGGCCTTTTACACAAGCTCGTAAATGAAGGCTCATAAATGTTTTTACAGTGCTCTCAGGCCATAAGCAGGCATCTCCTTTATAACCCTTTTAAATAAGAAATATTCCCGTTCTTATAAGCTGAGCTGACTTGTTTCAGCCACAACATGTCAAAGCCCCTGTAATTTCCAAATTATAAACAGACAACCCTCATACGCCCCCTATTGGTGAGAAAGAATAATGTCTGTGTTTAAACTGGCTTCACTGCCTACATACTTTCCTGTAGTCTTACGTAAGGGGTGCGGACCGAGAGGGACCTGTTAGGTGTGATGTTTTATTAAAGGCCTTTGACAAGTGCGTCTAACTGTGGGATGCACAGCCCCGCCAAATCATCCAGAGACTTGCACAAGACAGTTTGTCTCTCCCACAGCGCTCTGAGAATGCTACACACTCTCTGTCATTTTAGAGTTCAATGTTTCACCACCCATAGCTTCCACCTAGTGTAAGTGTGTGTGTGTGTGTGTTTGAACACGTAGTACAGCATGCTTATTAAATCAGCTACAGAAAAGGGATTCAGGATGTGTGATTGGAGCTACAAAGGAGGCCATTCTGATTAAACACATCTTAGACCTGCTTAGCACAGAAGCACAGAGAAAGAGGATGATTGTTGCCATTTAAATCTCTTTCGTTTCCTCTTTCATTCACCAGCAGATTATTCCCATTCTGTTCTCAGAGTCCTCCACGTTAGGCTTCTTAACTTTTCAATTCATTCACTGTCCTACCTCTCTCTGCCGCCTTCTTTTCTGCAGTGGAAGAAAACCCTGTCACAACTGTCATCCATTATAAACTTCTCTCCCTCTCGTAAGGACTCTGTGCTGATTCGTAGTTAATTGCTTCACAGATTTGAATAAAGCCAACCTGGATTAGTCAGGGGAATGACAGACTAAAAAACCCAGTCAGAGCAGACTATTTTATCCACTGTTGTACTTTCCAAGCAAAAAAAACTTTGAAATGCTTAAGTGTAGGACTCAATTGCACGCTTTCATATGCAGGTATATTTTATGAACGATTACAACATGTGTTTTGGGTCTTTTACCAAAAAATTGTATATTGTATTATATTGTAGTATCTTGGTTCTTATAAATACTTGCAGTGTAATTTGTATTTTTAGTTGATTATATTTTTTTAATGATTTAATAGTTAGTTTTTTTTCAAATAAAAACAAAATATTTTATTTATGAATAAATAATATATGAATATATAAAATAATTTGTTAATACATTATATTTAAATTGAAATATTAACTTTATTTTAATATTTAATTATAAGTAAATTTGTGTTTAATTTTCTACTCAATAGCGCTGAATTTTTAGAATTACATTTTATAATTAAATATTATATTAATTAACTGTCACATGGTCCAGGAAAACAGCACTATGTATTAGTATCTGGGTTCTTTAGCACCAGTTTGTAACTTGCAAGTCAAGTGGTCAGAACTAAAAGTCACTAGTGTAAAATAGTCTTAAATGTGCTTAACCTTGGTCCTGTAATCTGATGTGTCTGGATTAGATGTCACAGTGTTAGGGTGGTCTCCTCATTGGCTCTGTGACCCAGTGTTGTGAACAGATCAGAGTGGAGGGTGTTTGGATCTAAGGGGAGGGTCTCTGAGCTCTGCTTCTCCCCACCTGCAGAACCCGCCAGCCATGAATACGCTTCTTTAAGGGTAGAACACAAAGCTGGCTTGTCCCTCGGCCCTTTGGGCCTGCTCTGCTTCCACAAATAGAGTCGCTGTTGTTTTAGCACCGCTGAGAGAACAGAAACAGGATAGAGTCACCACAACCAACTGGTCTTTTCTTTCTCTCTGTAACTGCTCCCTCTCTCCTGAAATATGAAACAGAAATATAATGCATGGATTTGGACTAGTAACCGAGCTTGTGTTCTATTTCCTTCATGCTGTGCTGGTCACAGATGGGAGATGGTTGAACGCATTTGTGCAGCTGTTTTGATTTCTCCCCCCCCATTCTATCAAATGCTTTGTCTTCCTTTTACATGCTGTCTTTCTCACGTATTTCTTTTCGTCTTTGTTTTCCAGGTGCACCAGGAAGGAGAAGTGCGAGCGGTCGTCCGAGCCCCGTCGTTTTGCCTCTGATATAAAGCAGTGTGTGAGACTCAGCGTTCACCCCAACAACATCTCCGTGTCTCAATACAATGTCATGGTGAGCGCTAATTTTCAATTCTCACCCCAGTTCCGTCTGTGTAATCACACCATAAAATATCCTTAAGGAATACGGAGGAATTACAGAACCCCTTTAAGTGTTTCTGAGGATAAAGCCAAACACTGGACATATTGACATTAGCCTTCACTAACTCAGTTATGGAGCCCATTACTCTTCTGGCTCCATCATTAATGTGATCATAGTCTTAAGTTCAGCCTTTATGGATCTGCCTGTTACACTGATGGGTTTATGAAGACACGTCATGCAGCCTGACCGTACCACACGTGCCATGTTATATCAGTGACGTTTGCATCGAGTCACACACATGACACAAAGCTGATTTACTGTTTTTCTGGGTGGTGTACTTCATGAAATCAAACATGTCATTTTCTGATTACAATCCAGCTGTTTTTCTGAAAAAGACGTTTACATTCTCCACTGTTTTTGACATGGATAAACTGCTATTCTCTTTAAGAAATACTGGAGATGCTTGCTCTTGCCATTTATTATACTATAGTTTTGGTAATTTTGGACAGTAATATAACAAATTCATAAATTTTCAGTGATGGCCTTAACAATAACACACAAGAGCTTGATTAATTGCAAAATGTAGGACAGGAGACTCCTATAAATGTTCACACCTGTAGATCGATTGCTTTGTTCCGAAACAGGGATTAAAATTATTACAATGTTGCTTTTTATTCTTGGTGCGGTTCGCTTTCATACGGCAATGTT
>NW_015660878.1:2384102-2389886 GCF_001515625.1 Sinocyclocheilus rhinocerous | reverse complement strand
ACTGCAACTGTTTGGCGGGCTTTTTGTTTTTTTTTTTTTTTTGTAGATGTCGTTATATTAATTTATCACTTTGAGCAGGAGTCCAGGATTCATCGGGAAAACATTTTTAAAATGCACATACTAGGAAGAAGAGCGATAAGACGGCATTATAAAATGAAAAAGTGCGCTTCGATTTTGAATGGCGAAGACGTGCTCATCCACAGACATTCGTAAGGGGGGAAACGCGCCAGGTTCCGAAACAACGGGCCAGGTGTGAAAGCACCCTTAATGTGAATCTCCTCCTTGCTCCATACATTTTTCTTTGAAGGTTAGTATTTTATGACTATTTGTACCAAATATCACCCAAAATTGCCTGTTTGGTCACACACAGATCTGAATGAATGTTATGGGTTTGTGAATAATCTATATTATTCAGATTTCTGGAAATTAGAAAATTGGCTTAATTTGGTTTACATGATAACCTGAATGTGACCAAATTTTGATTAATATCATAATATTGTTGTGCATGTAAACACAGTCAGGGTGTCATATCAGGTCTGTTTTCTCATGCCAGTCACTGTTCCCATATCCCTTGTCAGGACAGTTAATTTTTTGTGTTGGTGCTTTGTCAGCTAAGTGCTGACTCTACCACTCGCTTGTTGAGTGTGTGTGTGTGTGTGTGTGTGTGTGTGTGTGTGTATAAAATCCATCAAAGCAGGCCATGGTTTCAGACTTTATCCTCGTGTAATCCAGCACCTCCTCTGAGCCTCTATATCAGATTAACGTCTCCACTAGAGAAGCTGGCTTTCAGCTGATTCAGGATCTGTATTCTGGGCCCAAAATCAAAACCTCAACTACTAAGCTGTATAAGAGCTAATAAACTCCCATTACGTCACCATATAACACAAGATCTGTGCTCCATAGAATGATGTTTAACCAGGACCTAGATATGTTTAGATAACACTAAATCATTTACACAGCATTGTTTCTCCATATGCAAGTACTGTATTTCTTTCAAACAGAGCATTGGTGTCGACCGTATCTAGGCAACCAGTCAAAGCAGATGTCAGGAGATTCAGTAGTAGCTGTTCACAGTCATTGAAGAGTTGGTGTGATCATATCGCCAGATTCCCATTTCACAAGAAGTCCTTGTATAAACTCTCCATGTGTGTTCTGAGAGTTCTAAGGCTTTAAGCTTTAAATAATGAGCTCAATCCTCTTAATTTTCTTAATCCTTTGAATCTTACCATGACTACATCCCTGCTGAAAAGACCAGCTTAGACCAGTAGACTTGAGTTGGTTTGATGTATATATGTAAAAATGAGCATCGCATTATAGTATGTTCAATATAATAATAATAATAATACTTTTTTTAATATTTATTTTTACTTTTATTAAAAGTAAAAACTTTTATTTGGCAATGCATTAAGCTGATCAAAAGTGACAGTAAAAACTTTTGTAATGCTGTTCTTTTGAACGATCCATTTATCAAAGAATCCTGAAAAAAAAATCAAGGTTTTCAACGTTGATAATAAGCATTGTTTATTGAGCAAATCAGCATATTAGAATGATTTCTGAAGCATCATGTCAACAAGACTAGAGTAATAGCTGCTGAAAATTCAGCTTTGCAATCACAGCAATATTAAAACAGAAAAGTTATTTTAAATTGTGCACAATGTTACAGTTTTAACAGTATTTTTATAAATGTGTATGTTTGTTATGAAATGACTGGTATGCAATTTACACAGACAGAGTCAGAGAGAGACTGACCTTTTTCTGCAAACTGGAATTACTGAGAGGAAAACAACACATCTGCAATGCAATAAATTGCAAACTGTGCACAGAACACACTATAGGCATTCATGCTGCTTCTTGACCTTTTTCATTATTAAATATTTGTTTGAGGAGATAAGCACTAAGCTCCTTTGTTCAGTCTGCAGGGAGAATTTAGGGATTGAAGTAAGTTCCTCATCAAAAAAAGAAAACATTTAGTTTTTGACTATTTCATATTTTTATGTTATTTCACATTTTATCCATAAGCCTTCCCGGACTTCCACCCAAACCACAGTAAAGCCTATCTTAAAAGGAATTTGCCTCTTTTAAACTGCTATTGTTCGAATTACTAAGTGCATTTACCAGAGAAGTTTCTTTTTAGATAATACCGAAGCTCTGATAAGCAGAGCATAGCACAGCTTTAGCATTATTCTGAAGAAGGATTAAACTAGTTGTTTACGGAAAACATCAATCATGACTGGATTTGACACTATAGGTGCTCTCAGAATTCATTTAAATGTAGATTGATTTTATCCATGCGATTTTAAAGTACAACAAGGGGGTACAATAGGTAGAGTCTCATAGCTCTCGGGGTCTCTGGGGGTACATCGACATCTCTGTTTCCCTCCACTCACAAATCCTGAAGCGTAATTAGAAACCCGCATCAGCATCTTAAGTCTGTGAGAGTCTGCCATCTTGATGCATTCTTCTGTTGAGGCAGGAGGTAATCAAAGACACCATATTCCTCATGTCGTACCCTCTGCTGCGAGAGGCCTTTTTGTATGTTTGTTTGTTTGTTGGGTCCCTCTCAGAGCGGGATGATTTTCATATTTATCGTGGGCAGCGAGGGTTTGTTCGCCGCTGCTTGAAATGTAATTGAAGAAATTCTCTCTGCATCCCTCTCTAAAAGGAAAAATAAATTAAATCCCAGAGTGGCGCCGCCATCCACCGGTGCATCCTGAACTTTAATGGGAAAGCGGAAAACAGCGAGAGAGGGAGTGAGATGGGAAAAGAGTGTCTGCTACATGTCCCTGCCTTTTCATTAAACAGCAATCTAAAAACAGCCCCGGTCAGCCGTTCTGTTGAGTAAAGGGTATTTCAGGCCACATCACCAGTGTAATGCAGGGTGCAGGGGCCACTCCATGCAAGGCTGCGGCTTCCTATTAGTGTGGATATTCCTGCACGCTTTCCCAAATGGACCCCCAACAGAGTCAAACTGACAGAGAGTGCCACTGTGGGAATTTTAAAACGGGGAATTTTTGTTGCCTTTCTTACTGTATACAACTTCATTATTCTCTCTTCCTGCGATCTCCTTATTTTTGAGCTTTCTTTGACATTAACATGTGATTCGTATAGTATCCAGATCTATCTGGGTATTAGGGGTAAAAAAAAAAAAGAGATTATTAAATGTGGAATGAGTTGCTGTTAACAAGAGAAAAATAAAACAAAAGTTCTTGTGATTTCAAAGTCACAAATGTATTAATATAAATGATTATTTAAACGTATATTTTACCGCATTAATGTTTTACTGACAATAGAAATTGAACTTGGAAAATGACTGATTATTGGTGGTGCAACTTTTGTATTATACAGTATGTTAAATGCATAGTTGTATGCAGATAATAAAGGGGACATGTAAAGGGGAATTTCTTTCAGTCTCATGACAGTTGCTCTTTCTCCTTCTCTTTGCCATCGTCCCCTTCTGTTTCTCACTTCATCTGACTCTGGTGTCAGGCAACACATGTGCTTCAGAGCAGGGCTTGAAATTCATTCGAAGGCTGGGAGCCAGAGGGCATTGTGGGTAACAGAGATGGAGAGGACACAAGGAGAGAGAGCGAGCAGCGGCTCTCCAGATGAGAGTCATAAAGAAAAAAAGAGAATGAAAACTCTCACCCCATAGCCCTCTCTCTTTCTCATTCTCTCCTTCTCTCTCTCAATTTCCCACCCACTTGTGTTCAGTGAAACACATTAGAGTCAGTACAGGCTGACTGATGGCTGACTGAAGTCTCTTGATGTCTCTGGACATTTTCCTCCAGGAAATTTAGGAGATATGTGGCCACTGGTTCAATGGCCTGATTTCGCTGTGCGGTTGGCCACATGTCAGCTGGGATATTTATGGAACGGCTGCGTGTGTTTTCTGGGATGTCTTGATATCTGCGGCTGGATTGAGATTTCCCATGTGTGGAGTCTGCAGACTTCCTTCTCTCTCAAGAGCATTTCAAATCACGGACATGAGAAAATATCCACGTTACAGCAGTTTTAGGGGCAGCGGCAGCAAAAATGAGTTTATTTTGTGCACAAAGTTGGTGTGTCCGTTTGTGACACACACCAAAGTTTGTCCTGTCCGTTATTGCCTTCTATTTTCTCTCCTGAATAACTTCAACTTGTCTTTTCTTTTTCCTTGACAGCTAGTGCTGGAGGCACATAACGTGCCAGAACTTTCTGCAGGGGTCAACTGCACCTTTGAGGACCTGGCGGAGATGGACGGTCTGGTCGAGGGGAACCGCATTACCTGCAGCTCTCCTGCGGAGAAGGAAGTCCCACGCATCGTCGTAGACCAAGGTATAAAGATATACTGTCACTAACCAATCAAATACAATGGAAAAATTGGGGGAAATGACTGAATGTTGGCATTTGTTGAGGCAGAGTGAGACTAAAAGTGAGACTATGACAGCTTTATAATTGGAGATGCTGGATCGGGAGATCTGCTCCAGACTCCAGAGAAGCTGGATTTATATCAGAGGGAAGGAGAGAAGACAGTCTAAGAAAGAGAGAGAGTGTGATAGGCATAAACACCTGAGCAGAGATGTAAGTTTACATGCTCATTATCTTGCCTGCAGCTGTTGACTTTTGCCACAGGATGTGTTTTGTAATTGAGTGAATAAAGGTCGTCAAGAGGGAGGCAGTTTTGGCATTCTGTCTCCTGCGCTCTCGTCTGTCTCTCTCCATTTCGCTCTTTCATTCTGAGGCTCCATTGGCACTGAGGTTTGAGAGATTTTTCAAGTAAAGTGATTGGATTGGATCTCCTGAACTGATGACACTCTTCACTCCATCTGCTCGGCTGAAAATGGTTTTGACAGCATTCACTCCAGCAGATAAGAGAGAGAAAAGATTTTTCAAGAGAGAACATTTCGCCATCCTCTTCCGTACTCTCATTGATGCCATTCTTATGCCTCGCCGATGTGCTTGGTTACCCCGACATAATTGAAACGAGCACACATCTGGGCAGCTGTCTAGAGGCTGGTAATTTTTCATAATATGAAAACGTCTCAACGTAAAGATAATGAAGACGCCCACTACAGCGGATACGGGGGAATACTTCTCTGCATGTGTTTCCAGGGCGAAAAGAGGGGGGAAAAAGATTGTAAAACACAACAAAATACAAGGCGGAATAGAAGCAACAATGTTCTTTCACAGCATCTCGTATAGAAACACCCGCAAATTACCTTAGTAAGTGGCACAGCGGCCTGGATGTGAGGTAGAAAGAGCTGTGCGCAGGGCAGTGAAGTGTGTGAATAATGATGCATGCAAGTCTCATTGGAGATGTGAGGCTAGTCAGGCCACCATGAAATTACAGGTCAGCCCAATCTGCAAGGGCCTAGAGCTCTGAAATGCCGCAGTGCAAACACACACTCTCACGCCACTGGATAAGTACACTATTACACACCTGAGGGTGCACGCATTTACACACACACTACTAGATACATGGTCATCGCAGTTTCTCCAGCGCGGCTGGCTGCACAAGCTTTGATGATGACTGCTAATTCATGATTTACCAGACTCACTCACTGTATTTCATCCCGTGCTTTAATAGGGTTACAAACTATTTTCATGTTATATTAATGCTATAGCGTATTGTGTAATGTTTATCAAATTAAAACCGATAAAAAAGGCATCTCTTTCCATCCTCTTCCCTCTTTGCTGAACATGTTCGAAAGTGAAAGTGAAATCGGAAAAAATAGCGCGCATACAAAAGCCATTGCACGCTTTCGCGAGCGTCAGCAAGTGCACGCGATCACAGATTGCATTAAC
>NW_015660878.1:2370423-2384002 GCF_001515625.1 Sinocyclocheilus rhinocerous | reverse complement strand
GCCCTTGCGGCCCTGGATAAATCATAAAAAAAAACGTTAAAGTTGTGGATCATGATGTGTTTTTATGGATTCTCTGTGCACACATATGCATACCCCTGCAGTTATAGGTCATTTATTTGCTCTCTCTCCCATATTCCTCACTTTCCTTCCGTTTCTTAGTGTCATGGTAACAGTGTGTATCCTGAGTGACTCATTAAAGGCAGACACACTCTGCAGCGGGCTTGCGCACACACATGCACACACACTCCGGAGATACCAGCCATCAAGGTAACATTTAGGTGAACTAATTAGGACAGATTCATTGTCAGGCACACTTTACAGTGATTGATGAATGGTTCGCTCTTTGTTGAAGAAACGTCGCATGACAGGGAAGGGGAGTGCTTTAGGAGAACAAGAAAGAGGTTGAAGAATAGTATGCGAAAAAAGGAGAGACAGGAATAGATAGAGAGGGTGAAAAAGTAAGATCTTCCTTCGAGAGGGGAGATATCGTGTCCGGCATGTTGAATTAAACATGAGCTTAGCTCAGACAAAAACACACTGAAGATGGGCACTTTTGTGCCACATTTCCATTAACTCATACAGGTTTCTTTCTCTCGCTCTGTCTCTCTCTTCCTCTTCTTCAAGAATGTTTTTTTAGGAAGGGTTTTCAGGAGCAGTCACCTGAATCCACACACTATATAACCTACTTGCTATTAAGACCCTTAGCTTGTATGTATAAAAGATAACTGCTAGTTTGCTATATAGAGTTTGGTAGAGTGGGTTTGGTATTTTACAGCCTTAAACTCTAAGCACTAAAATGCACAGTAGACTCAAAATCACTTTCAAGCAAAGTCAGTGTACGAGGAAGTAACAAACTGTTAAATGTTATGTTAAAAAAAAGAGTATATATATAAGGTTGGTCAAGTCAATGCACATGTACAGTACCAAGTGCGCATTTCAGGACTGTTTCTATGGGAACCGGAGCTAAACGGACATATTATGCCATATTGCTCACTGCACTTTCTCCCTTTCATCATAATATAAGTTAACCACCTTGGTATATACTGTAAAGTGTCTTATTATAAGACAAATATTGAGTAAACCTTGTTGCAGTTCATTGTCACCCACCTTTTTGAACAAACTGTGGTCTCTGTAGGCAGCTCATTGGGCTTTAAACTGATATTTCTGTGGGCAGCACACTATCCGCTATTTCAACACTCTTAATGTTTCCCCTCCTCCACCTCTTAGGTGACCATCAGATTGTCCAGCTCTACCTCAAGTCAAAGGAGACAGGACTAGCTTTTGCCAACACTAGCTTTGTCTTCTACAACTGCAGCGTTCACAAGTCGTGAGTATCTTTTATATTTGCAATGATTTTAGTGCAGTCGTGTATACTTTCACGAACACTCAATCTAACTGCATTAATCCACACCCGTTGCCTATCCCAGGTGTCTGTCCTGTGTTGGAAGCCCATACCAGTGCCACTGGTGCAAATACCGTCACACGTGCACCCACGATCCGAGTAGCTGCTCTTTCCAGGAGGGTCGTGTCAAACAGCCAGAGGTGAGTTACTTGTGATTGGTCACACATCGAGTTTTGTAATTGACCCTCATCATTCTCAATTGAACTTAATTGATTTGATTGGTGAAGGAGTACAGTTCAGGTCACGTCCTGATTGTGAGAAGTTACCCAGCATCACCCCGTCACGATGAGCACATCTGATGGCTTTGAATTTGACTTAATTCTCATTAATCTCTCATATTTCTGTCTGGATTCCCACCAACATCTTATTCCATGTAAATTATCAATAATATTGGCACTACTTGCATGCCTGGAGGCCACCGCAGGCCCATCAGATAAATTAAAAGCTGCTGTTGGGGCTCTGTGCTTTTTGCTGGAGCTAAACCCTTTCCTAGCTCACTCTCCGAGATGCCAAGGAGGGTCGAGCCATCGAGTTTGTATCACTGAAACGCCCTTTAATCCCTCCCCGAGGGTCTACATGGCGCTGATCATAATGTGTTTATTTCATTTGTGTCACACAACTGAAGAGAAATCGGCAGCTACCATGAAGATACGATTATGTACATCGTGCTTGTGTGCTTAGCTTTGAAATGCGTAATGAATTATGAGGACACCTGCCCCCCCCCCGAGGCTATGTGTTTTAGCCACACAAATGTGTAGCCTCATCATTTAGCATTCATTAACATCTCTTAACAGAGCGTTTCTCAGGCTGCCAGCATTTGGCGTTCCAATTATCAAATGGACACGCTGTCAATATTGACCAGTTTAATATTAGGATTCCCTATTGTGTGTCGAGCGACTTGCACACAAAGCAGCGACTGAATATTAGCACGTTAATGACATTTCCACTGGATGTTTTTGTTTGATTTTTGTTTTAAGGCAGGTGTTTTGTCCGGTTAATGAGTTTAATTTGGATTTCATTAACCCCTCATACTGGAGGTCTCAGAGCCGCTTCCAAACTCCGGGTGGCTTGGAATTAATGACCAGCGATGTTTACCGTGCAAATCCTCCGAGCAGACGCTGACGAGTCAACTTTGCATGGAGAAATGAGATGACCTTTTGCATTGACCTTCCGCAGATGAATTTCTGTGTTTTATTCCAATTAAGGGATTGCTGAGAGTGATCTGAATAATCCAGACTTGTCTTTCAATGGTTTTTGGAAGTGAGAAGCCCCCCTGTAGTCAGAGCTTGTTTCAGTATGCACCCATGAGCACAGGAGAACAGTCCACATTCAAACAAACAAAACGTGCCACGGCATCAGAATGTCGTCTCTGGCAAGATTTAGCAACAGTGTGTGTGCTATTCACAGTCTCTCACATTTAAATATCTGACGGGTCTTCTTAAGCTGTCTGCTTTTTGTTTCATTATCATATTTCAGTTTGTGTGACACTTGTTTTTTGTTTAACAACAACAGAAAGAGAAATTGTTTAGTGGCAAAATTCAAATATTCTAAGTCACATCCTTTGCTTCTCTGTAAGTTTAACAAATTTTTATCAGATTTTCTAGTTTTGCATCATAAATTATCTAGTGAAAAGGATGTACTGTATTAGTGTTATCCTGTTATATAAAGTAGGGGAACTTGGCATAAAATGCATGTGAGAAAAGTGATTAGCATTTTTAAAGGAGTTTCTATATGGCAAGTAAAAAGTGTTGTGATGGCAAACTTTTCCAGGTAGAAATATGTCCTGTATTTTGATAAATTGCCATTGTACAAAACCATGCACATTTGTTTTGCCTATCAATAATTATTAAATACAATTTTTTTTTTCCAAAATAGTAGCTGTGGGGTAAAGTGTGTCAGATGCTTTGAGGTAAGCACTGTCAGTGGATTAACTAATGGTTGATAGTAAGCCTAGTAAATTTTGTCATATTTCCCTGAAATTGTTTCAGAATTATGGAATTAATATAGAATTATGTAGTCATGGTTGTTTTTGATTGTTCAGTCCAGGGATTTGGATTAAACACTGTTTTTCCATCATAGTACAGCTAATCTAACTCTCCTATACAGGTCTTGATTTCCTCTCTGGCGAGAGTGTGTATACTAAGGATAGTGCTGAATCCTGTCAGTTGCTGACTGTGTTGGTCCCCCATGTCTCACTCTTGGCCGCTGACGTAATGCTGCATGACTAAACGCACACCGGTCTGACATCCAGATATCCACTGCACTTTAGCTAACAACTTCTGTTATGGCTTGGCTTTTTAACATCCTTTTAGGAATTGCAAAGTGCCTGTTTACATGCCTTACCGATGGGTAATATGAAATTGTGGTGTGATTTTGAATAATAGATACACTAACAGTCAAAACCTTGACACTAGACCAATTCACATGAACTTATAAACCTTTTTATCTGAATGCTTATGCCTAAATAGACCGGAAAGTAACATATAAATTTTACAAAAAAAAGTATGAGAGAATTTTATGCAACAATACCTAATATATTTATGCTTCTTACAATACCACATTTTGTGAGAGGAGTCTTCAATGCGCTTGGCATGGTAAGTATTTGTCCAAATGAGTCACTTGAGGTTCCTTGACTGTTACAACAAGCTGCCTATGTAGACAGTAGGAAGCAAGGCAGCTCACTCAATTTTGGAACAATATGGAGGTAGATGAGAGAAAGAAAGCAAAGGAGAGAGTTGTGGGAAGCAGGAACTGATCGATCCAGTGCAGTCTCTACCATCTTATTAAGATGTTAATTGACAGGCAAAATTGGCAGCTTTGTGCAATGAGCTGCAGATTGTGAGTAGGAGGATTTGGGTCTGAGTTAGAACCGTGAGATGGCCTCTCTGCTTCGCCTACGGCCTTTTTTTTTTCCAAAATAGTAGCTGTGGGGTAAAGTGTGTCAGATGCTTTGAGGTAAGCACTGTCAGTGGATTAACTAATGGTTGATAGTAAGCCTAGTAAATTTTGTCATATTTCCCTGAAATTGTTTCAGAATTATGGAATTAATATAGAATTATGTAGTCATGGTTGTTTTTGATTGTTCAGTCCAGGGATTTGGATTAAACACTGTTTTTCCATCATAGTACAGCTAATCTAACTCTCCTATACAGGTCTTGATTTCCTCTCTGGCGAGAGTGTGTATACTAAGGATAGTGCTGAATCCTGTCAGTTGCTGACTGTGTTGGTCCCCCATGTCTCACTCTTGGCCGCTGACGTAATGCTGCATGACTAAACGCACACCGGTCTGACATCCAGATATCCACTGCACTTTAGCTAACAACTTCTGTTATGGCTTGGCTTTTTAACATCCTTTTAGGAATTGCAAAGTGCCTGTTTACATGCCTTACCGATGGGTAATATGAAATTGTGGTGTGATTTTGAATAATAGATACACTAACAGTCAAAACCTTGACACTAGACCAATTCACATGAACTTATAAACCTTTTTATCTGAATGCTTATGCCTAAATAGACCGGAAAGTAACATATAAATTTTACAAAAAAAAGTATGAGATAATTTTATGCAACAATACCTAATATATTTATGCTTCTTACAATACCACATTTTGTGAGAGGAGTCTTCAATGCGCTTGGCATGGTAAGTATTTGTCCAAATGAGTCACTTGAGGGTTCCTTGACTGTTACAACAAGCTGCCTATGTAGACAGTAGGAAGCAAGGCAGCTCACTCAATTTTGGAACAATATGGAGGTAGATGAGAGAAAGAAAGCAAAGGAGAGAGTTGTGGGAAGCAGGAACTGATCGATCCAGTGCAGTCTCTACCATCTTATTAAGATGTTAATTGACAGGCAAAATTGGCAGCTTTGTGCAATGAGCTGCAGATTGTGAGTAGGAGGATTTGGGTCTGAGTTAGAACCGTGAGATGGCCTCTCTGCTTCGCCTACGGCCCTCAGGGAGAAACTTTGAGGTAAAAATCATTTAGATCGAGGTGGAGGACAACACTTGAAGAAGAAAAGACCAACTCGGGAGGGGAGCGAGAGTGAAAACAAACAGATGAAAAGGAGGGAAGTGTCAGAGGTAAGAGAAGATAAGAACACGCGTGATGCCGCAGGAAGTGAAATGTGGCAAGGAACGGGAGGGGAGGGTTTTTGCCCGTGGCGGTAGGGAGGCACGCTAAAGCACAAGGAGTGCAGGGAAGCCTCGGTAATCATCCAGCTAACACCGCAAGAGCTGTGGAGAGAATTAGGTGTTTCATCTTCTACCCGACTGAACGCTGCCATTATGCATACATACTCAAACAGCTCTAATTATGGAACTATCACTCCGTGCCAGCTCGCTACCCTCTGTTCTCTGTGCCAGGGTGTCTTCCTCCCTGCTCGCACTCAATGACTATCTTTGTCTCGGCGCATCTTTAACAGAAGCGCACACACTGAACTTCAATCTTTTCTCCCACCTACAGTATCTCTTTCTTCAGCGTCTAATTATATCAGTCCTGTTCGTGAGACGTTGGAGATTCAGCTGCAGTGAGTTGAATGCAGCCCCCCCCAGTAGTAAACAATCGAGAGACCAATTGCTGTCTGCCTCACTCCACGTCCCTTTGACAAATACATCATTATGCTTCAGCTCACCCTCAGGCCTCTCTTGCTCAGACCAAGACTGTAAACACACTCTCAAGAGCCTCTTTTATCTGTAAAATGCCTATTCTTAATAATAATTTCCCTATTTTTTAATCAAACCCTGCTTTGTTTTCCCACCTCAAATGAGCTGCCTCGGGCACCTCTTGTCAGATTTGACACGCGTCATGGACAAGGACGGAAACCGCAGTGTTGAATTAACGTCTCTGCATTTTTTATTAATGTCTCTTCCAGTAAGACTCTTCAGCTGTGTCTGGCTTGAGGCTACAGGAATCATTCTCTTCCTGGACTCAACGGACACTGGCTCTCTTTCTGAGCCTCAAGACAGGAAGTGTGGCCACTTTTTTTGATCTGCTTCAATTATGTTCAAAGCAGCAAGACCACAAGATCTAGTTGGATGCTGACATGGTGATGTATTCGTCATAGTGTCCTTCAAAGTTTTTGGTGACAAATCGTATATTGAGGCCTGAAATGGAAGCAGCCTTAGGTTTCAAAATTATCAATAGAGCGTTTCATTTGTTCCCGTCCAGCTTTCTCTCCTCATTGTGTCTATCTCTGTCCTTTCTTCTCTGCCTCCTTGTAAAGACTTAATAACCTGGCCCTAGTCTTCAGTGTCTCCGAAGACTCCATATTAGAGGCTCCCAGCCTTCAATTATAGTGTAGTTATGCTTGGAGTCAATCTCCCTTCACATAAAGCTGCCAGCGGAGCTCTGCTCATCCGTCAATAAGAGGCGTGGAGAGAGGGGGGACCGGCCAGACACCTTCCTCAAAGACGAAAGCACATACCGGAGAGACTTGGGTGCGGATGGAGGGAGATATTGGTGTTTTAGTGGGCGGTTTTCCCTGGTCGTGCCTTATTTATGACTAAGACCACTGCCAATAAACATGTTCACATTATATCAGAGTAATAGGGAGATAAATCCTTGGAGGGTGGTCTAGGGAAGGACTTAGAGAGGCCCTTGTAGACCACGGGGCTGGGTAGCTATTATAAAGGTGAGAGGGGTCTAAATGGGGATTTAGAGACCTGAATGTCGGGTCACAGTAAGGCTGCCCTCGGCTGAATGGGTGTGCGTTTTACGCCCGGCATTTACTGATGACTTTAATATCTGGAGCCTGTGTGGGTGGAGATATGAGAATCGGCGTGTTGTAGTGTCTATGCTGTTTTATTTAAGACTGCAATTATGCATGTGGGTGGTGTATTTGTTTATTTGGCATGTTAAGATAAGTGTTTATGCTTACCAGCATTGGTGTGCTTGCAAAGGTGTGCATTCATGTGTGGTGAAGTGAAACACTAAGTGTCTCCTGTACTGTAAATATCCGGTATGAAAGTTAAAATGAAAGGGGTTTATGGATCAACCTCATGCCCATACAAAATATTACCTCGCTGCAGTCGGACTGCGGTGCATCTTTAAATTCACACTCAGTATTCAATCTGCATTCCATAGCCGCTTTGGTCCAGATAGCACCTCAGTTTGTATTCATCTTACAAAAGCCGCCTGAGCACTTTGAACGCCCTGCACTGCATAAATACCACTCTGCGCCACCTCGTTGCTTTCTTTCGTAGTATCCGAAAGACAGCGTTACATCAGTCTTATAGATTTTAGTCAGGGACATAGAGAAAAAAAACACACTAGAGTTCTTTATCCTCTTTCTTCCTTTAAAATTACATATTTTTGTCTGCTTGAATTAACGGCACTCACTTTTATTCTTTTTGTAGATAGCCTCTCAAATTATCTATAATGGCTTTTTTAAACTCTGCCCCAGAGCAATTCAGCCATGTTAATGAGCTTCAGACCATCGTTATTGGCCCGTACTTTCAGCCTAAGGAGCAGTCAAGATGGATTTTGATGCTAAGAACAGGCTCATG
Organism: Sinocyclocheilus rhinocerous; assembly: GCF_001515625.1. Classification (NCBI taxonomy): domain Eukaryota; kingdom Metazoa; phylum Chordata; class Actinopteri; order Cypriniformes; family Cyprinidae; genus Sinocyclocheilus; species Sinocyclocheilus rhinocerous. The sequence goes on along the minus strand of NW_015660878.1, from coordinate 2,376,098 downwards.
CCCATTTTGAGGATTTGTTGGGCTCACACTCTGAGAAGAAACACCAGGGAGTTTCTGACTTGTGTTAATAAGGGATACTTTTTGGTTTGTTTTTGACCTTGCAATTTGTTGTTCTCCTGCAGGAATGTCCTCAGCTGCTTCCAGCTGATCGTATCCTGGTTCCAGTGAATGTGGTGAAACCCATCACCCTTCGGGCCAAGAACCTGCCCCAGCCACAGTCGGGTCAGCGCGGGTACGAGTGTGTACTCACAATACAGGGTGTGGAGCAGAGAGTTCCCGCCCTCCGCTTCAACAGCTCCAGCGTACAGTGCCAGAATACATCGGTGAGACTCTGTGTGTGTGTGTGTGTGTGTGTGTGTGTGTGTGTATGGGAGTGTGTTCAGTAAACGTTTCAGCGAATTTGTCTGTGGACACAAGGGTACTCTCAGAAACAAGGTGCAGAATTTTAAGCAACACAAAAAGTCTTAAGACGTGATAAAAGCGAGCGGTTGTTTGGAGATTGTGTGAGAGCAGCTTATTTTAGTCGCAAGTGCGTTCTGTCCTGAATATTTAGTGCATGTTTGCTTGTTCTCCCAGCATCAGCAGTGTAGGATTTTGGAGTCTTCTCCACTGTGTGCTGTGATGACTTACCCGAGGATGAACCTGCCAGGAATGATAAAAGCGCTCTTCCGGCAGAACACAACTAGTAAATGTTTCTCTCTCTCTCTCTTTCTCTCTCTCTCTCTTTCTCTTTCTGACTCTGTTCCCATGGCTACAGTACTCGTATGATGGGATGGAGAGGAGTAGCCTCCCTGTGGATCTGACGGTCATCTGGAATGGAGACTTCAGCATTGACAACCCGACCCAAAACAAAGGTGAGGCCTCTGATCCGGCAGCCCTGCTAGTACCTCTGGATTCAGTCTCCATAGCAACAGACTTGCAGCATCCATCCCCTGACATCCTGATGGAGTTGACTGCGGGTAGCCTCTGTTTTTGCGTAACTTCTTCCTCTTTATTTCTGTCTTTTTTTGACCTTCTGTTTAACTGAATATATCACAATATCTCATGTTCACACCTCTCATCTCCTCCCTGTGTGTATATCTTTGCACCACACAGAAGGTCAGAGACATGCTGTGACAATTAGATCTTCCATAGTCTTTAAGTGTGTGTTAAATTAACCTGTGTGTGTATCCACCTGTTAGACAGCCAGTCAGAGATCTGTAGTCAAAGACAGCTGTTCGTTGGCCAACAAACACTTTCTACAGAGAGGAAGAGAGATATAATAATGACAACTAAATATAATGAATTTAAACTCAACCCAGTACAAACCTAATCCAATATGAAACCTTGAATAATTTTCACGCATTAGCAGACCGTTGGCTGAATGTCTGATGCATAAAGCACACAAAATGGGAAATACTTCTGGAGTTTCAAAGCCTTCATCTGATTGGTTGAATCGAATGCTAGCTTTTCGAAATATGTGAAGTTCATAGCATAGATTTTTCACAACTGAAGATGATGTTCTTGAATTAATTATTTATTGGTTGCTGTTTTCACACAAAATTTGCTATTTTATTGGTTGCTATTTTCACACAATATTTTATCTGATCATAATTTGCCTATAATAATTTGTCATAATATAGTCTATTTTGTTATAAAATAATTGAACAATATATGTAGTATTATGTTATTATAATATATATATTTAGTGCTGTGAAACGATTAATCGCAAATACACACACATACAGTATATATTTTGAAAATATTTACAGCTGTGAAACGATTAATCGCAAATACACACACATACAGTATATATTTTGAAAATATTTACATGTATTTATATTCATATAATTTATATTATATATAAATATATTGAATATATAAACATAACTTATTTTTCTTAAATATATACATGCATGTGTGTGTATTTATATATACATAAATATACACAGTACACACACATATATTATGTGATTAATCACGAGTAATCATTTTACAGCACATATATACACACACACACACACACACACACACACATATATATATATATATATATATACACCTTTTTTTCCCAGATTTTTGCTTAAAAAATTTCAAGTGGGGTAAGAAAAATAACTTAATCCATGATATCACATCTTAATGTTATGCAATTTTGCTTCTCAAGTGGTTTTCATCAAATGGATGTTTAGATGTTTTACTGGAAGACAAAAACAAGACAAAAATACTGATTAAGAAAATTATTTTTTTTTCACTTAAAAAGATGCCCTGGGTATTAAAATAAAATTCAACGTAATTGCAGAGGCAGACTGAGCCCTCAGAGATTTTTAAACATGTATGCCCAATGTCAAGACTAGAAGTTCTGAAAACAGTTTCATTGATATGAAATGGGATTTGGATTCAAGTTAAACGTGCCCCTGCTTTAATCCAAATCAATGAACATAGCACGAATGTGTCTGAGTGTTATTAAAGTGGTGTGTGTGTGGGTCTGTGTGTGTGTGAAGGTTAGGCTAATTTAAGAGGGGAAGTAAAGTATGTGAGATTTCTCTCTTGGTTCCCACTGAGGGGGAGCCACTCAGGGGGCAGCAGTTGATGGACAGATCATACAAGCATCTAATAGCAATTAAAAATGCCTTTTTGGTTGCCATGGAGATGAAACATAATATCGCTGTACCAGGGAGAGGAGGAGATGAGCAGTTATCTTCAGAGCTGAGAGGAAACCAGCGAATTGGGAACTATATGATTTTGATTCTATATTTTTAATCATTATTTTAGAAGTACTTCAAGCCATTGCTGCAAATTACATCAGTTTCCATTTTGCTTTGATCAATGTCCCATGGGTCTCCCAACCTGACTTGCCCTTTGCCTTCCCTGTATCCGCAGTGCACCTGTACAAGTGTGACGCACGGCGGGAGAGCTGTGGACTGTGTCTGAAGGCGGACCCTCTGTTCGGCTGTGTGTGGTGTAAGGGAGAGAACCGTTGCTCTCTGAAACAGCACTGTCCTCACCCGCAGAGCATGTGGCTTGAGCACAATGGCATCAATAGCAAGTGCACGCACCCCAGAATCACAAAGGTAAAACTGTGCACCAATCCACACACAAAATAGACCGTATAGAGCCCAGAAGTGTGAGATCACTAAAGGAAATGCATCTGTTTTTCAGTTTTCTGATTTGGTTTCTAATCCAATTCATTTTACATCACTTTTAATTATTTTTTATTCTAAAATTTCCTGGTTTGAATTAGATGTTGTATAGAAGATTTTCAATGTGGTCTCAGACTTTTGGACCCCACTGTAGACAGTATATATAGGTCACTACCCATGACATTTGGGGTCTTTCCCAGTGCCAAGCCTGGACTTTTACAACTGGTTTAGAGGTGAAAAGGTTCTCAAAGGTGAACTCTAAATGCTGAAACAATCTTATTTAGAGTCAAGCTTAAACTATCTGTTAAATCATAAATGTCTGAGCTTTTGTCATTCTCAGTATATTATGTTCCACAGGTACAATAAAACTCTGGTAACATAAACAAATGTGACAGAAATGCTCAGTTGTACTCACTGAAATATGCATGTTTTATGGTTAACCATCATTGTGAAGAAGAACAGTTGATATAAACTGAAGCAAAAGGTGGAGGAGGAACAGATGGGTGCATTGCTGAAAGAGTTATGATGGAAGTGTGACCTTGGGCAGAATACTGAGGGTGAAAGAATGGCGAGGAAGAGTGGAAGGATGGAGGAGAGGAGGAACATTGAAGCCTCTGCACCATCAACTCCATCTGTAGCGCCCCATCAAAATGATTGATGAACATATAGCAGAAAGGGAACGCTACCTGTTTGAGTGCCACAGGCTCTGAATGACGAACAGCAGTTGTGTCTGAAGCTTGTTAATCAAACTCAGAAACTTGTTGTCACGAGGAAACGCTCATTCACAGAAAAATACAAGAAAAATTATAGAAAGTACTGGAATGAAGTAGATTTTTTGACTAGTTTTATCATCCATCATGTGTCCAATCAATTAGAAAAGTAAAAGTATGCCTATCCTCAACAAGCTGCACAATTCATTCTGCAATCTGTATAAAATTGGTCACCACTATCACTTCAAACAATCACTTCAGTGCTTTGTTTGATCAGAGCTGAGGTTCTAATTGCCAATTAACACATTGAAAGTCTGAAATGGAAGTAAGCCAAGCAGAGCTGTGGGTATTGTGAAGGGAATTCCTGGACTGAGCTCCTCTATTTTTATTCCATCTCCAGATCCGAGCTCTCCTCGCACCTCATAAATACTCTCACTCTCTCTGATTATCACTCTCGGCGTCTTTCTTTCAATTGATCGGCTCACAGGTCATAATGTATTCTAATGCACTATTACTGTGACATTGTAGATGAGGAATCTTTCGCTGACATTGAAGTGGATGGTGATTAAGTGCTTTTCCTCCAACAACCGTCAATTAGCTTGTCAAAGTCACAAATCTAATCAACTCCCCATCTCCTAATGAAAAGAGACTACTCTGTTTCTCTCTCCAGCTCATACTCATCTACACTCCTGCTTCATTCTCTCAGCGGAAGGTTGCAGTTTTACAATGACTTTCCAGTAAAGTATCAGTAAAGTGGGTCTGTTATTTCATTTTTTTTAATAATCATTTGGCGTATCATAAAGATGTCCCAAAAAGCTATAAGGCCCTAAGGGCATTGTAAAGACATTGGTAGTATCATACGTAGAAGAGGAAAACTCTGATTAAACTGAATTACTGGAGAGATAAATTACAACAGTACAATAATGTTCCTTAAAATGCTTGGTCCAGACAGGGTGTGTTCGTAGTACACTGGTATGTTTTAGGGATGCGCCGATCCGATATTCATATCGGGTATCGGCTCCGATAGTGCCATTTTTCTCGGATCGGGTATCGGTCAGAGAGGGTCGATCCAAATCCGAGATTTTTTATTTTTATTTTTTTCCCCCGATTGTGCGAATTATTCTGTGTTACTTCTGAAGCCATACGATAGCTTAATGTGAGCTACATATGAATATTTAAGTCCTTACATTAAAGTTCACACAAACTCTTTTCTCCGCTGTGGCTGTCAGTCATTCGTTCAGCCTTTAAACCCTGGTCGCATTCGGTTACAGCAGTCAGCTCGGTAAAGCTCTCTCCAAGATCATTCTGTGTTCCCAATTCCCATTATACTTGATTTGTAAATACATGGCTATGATTTTGCAAAAAGGACTTTATCTTCTTGCCGGAGTTTAATGTTGTTTTGTTACTTGCTACCGGGTGTCTGTGAGAACAAAACACGGGCATAGAAAAGACTATAAATTGTTTTTAACGTGCACAGTAACTCAAATTTAAAACTGTTTAAAGAAAGGCTCAATAACAGTTGCACAGATATAATACACTACGCATCAATTTCTCTTCCCTTTGTGCTTTGCAGTTTTTAACACGAAGCGCTTAATTCAAGCGCATCATTCTGCACACCGGATGCGCACATTGTAAGCGCTTCGTGTTAAAAATGTTATAGTTTTATAGTATATACTTAAGTATATACTTAAACATATATATGAATCAACCCTCTACCGAGTAAATCAATCACTCGCATATGCGACTAAATCTTCACTCTGGGCGACTAAATGATGTCTAATATTAGCCAATGGCTAATAAATTCTCAGATTTTACTCGCCAGTGTGTGAGTTGGAGGCTGAGTATA
>NW_015660878.1:2365242-2370265 GCF_001515625.1 Sinocyclocheilus rhinocerous | reverse complement strand
TATAGTATTTCAGTCTGGCGAGTAAACAAAAAAATTTACTAGCCAATGGCGATTCAATTGCCAAGTTGTCCGTCGAGGGTTGTGAATGTTTTTAATGAATGGATTTTATAATAATACAAATAGCAATGTGTAACATTTTACCATATTTAGTGCAACACTTTTATTTGTTCCCCACAAAATATTGTTTTTTTATTAAATGTTTGGATTTCTAAAATTATTGTGCACTGATTTTTCTAGAATAACTTTTGCTGCCGAATTATCCACTAACCGAGTTTGATACATTTTTGTCATAGATTATAAATATACATAGGCCTATATTTTTTCATATTTATTGTTTATTTTATTTTTCTTTATAATGAAGTAGTCTGTATCTAGTAGATTGTGAAAGAATGATTATCAGTTCTACACACAGAGATATATAAATTCTACATTTATTTAAATGGAGGAAAAAAACTTCACTGGTATCGTATCGGTATCGGCCAATACCGAACCCTAGGTATCGGAATCAGTATCGGAGGCGAAAAAGGCGGATCGGAGCATCCCTAGTATGTTTAAAATTTAAACACACAGTCAGAGCCTTTGAGATATCAATATTCCCATAGTGCTCTGAAGCCAGTAAAGAACCTGTGAAAAACTTGAATCTCTCTGCTACGATCAGTACATGTGATGGGTTAAGGGGAAATTACCTCTCTACCAGGCTGCTAATGAGATCTCTGACCTAAAGTTGGATCATTATCAGGCAGGAAATAATGACAGAGCCAAGATGTTAACATGTTTATATTGCCCTTTGGGATCCAATGGTCCCTCGTTTTGCCAAGATGAGGAATGGGTGTCCTACATTTGGCCTAATAGCCCAGCTGTCAATACACTTATGAGGCCCGAACTCAGACACGTGGGTCAAGACTGTTTGATAGGCTCTTTTTATAGTGTTGATGAATAGTCACTCAATAAAAGAGCTGTTCATCTTGTGTGGTTTCAGCTAAACACTGGCCTGTGTTATTCACAAGTACATTTATTCAAAAATGCATTGTGGGAATGAATTGCATGCTAGCATTACTCCTCTTTCTTTCCTTCCCCCCACATTTCAGCAGGTTAGTGTTACCAGAGAAATTGTACAGCTGTATTTATTATTTTTTATTTAAATTGTCATAACCCCACCGTGGAGTTGGAAGAATATTTTTTTCTGATTGGATGGCTGGTTCTGTTATGACCATATGGACCTGGCTTATGGCATATAATTTAATAATAATACCCTCATCGAGCAGACATGACTCTGCCTTAACATCACAAGACATGTTTTGTTAAATTATTAAGTGTGATTCGCTACATTTTAATGCACCATAAATGCCTTCCTTTAACAGTGTTTAATGAATCGGCAGCCAAGTGTTTCTTGTGTTAATGGTATAACCAGCGAAAGCATGAAGATGCTAGAGATAGCACCGTGCGAGTACATTAGATACGTTAACTCTAATCAGCCGGAGTTGGTACTGCTTAGCATCCCTAGGAGCAAAGAATAAAAGGTGTTTGATCGCCTGACATGCACAGATGAAAATAAGCATCCTCGTGCACGCCCGTGTTTATATTCCAATCTTAGCAGCATATGAGTTTACATGCTGGTGTCGGCATATTTCTTCCCAGATGCAGACTCTGTGTTCATAAATTAGCATGGCTTTGTTTTTGCTATAGGCAGGGCTCGGCTGGCTCAGCTGGCTGTGCGGCTGATCATTATTCACCATAAGCACGCAGGCTTTGCTGCTCTGACAGAAAGCGGCCCAATTATCCCACTGAACCAAATCACTCACAGCTTCTCTCGCTGTCGCCCGCCCCTCACACCGTCTCGCAATCACTGACTCCTGCAGGTGCATGAAGGAATCGGTTGCTGAGTCATTCTCCACTTCCTGTTGGTTCGTACAAACGACGGAGATGCCGGGGGGTGTGGGAGCTCTCCATGTTGTTTCTTATACAATGGGAATGATGGGAATGTCTCTGTGGTGACTTGTCTACAGATCACTCCGCTTCGAGGACCGCGTGAAGGTGGAACACTGGTGACTATTCGTGGCGAGAACCTGGGACTGGAGTTCAGTGAGATTAAGGACCATGTGAAGGTTGCAGATGTGGAATGTACACCAGTACCCGAGGGATATATCCCAGCAGAACAGTAAGTGTTTCAATTCAGAAAGTTTTTGTTTGTAGAGCATTCAGGGTTTACTATAGTACCAGGCCAGATTTGACATTTCTTAGTCGTTTTGTCATAATGGCATATTTTTAACCTGGATTTAATGGCTAAATGATGTCATCTCCCTTGAATCGCCTTAATAGATTTGTTTTTAGTCTCTAAACAGTTGTCCTTTACAGACACAGCCCGAGTTAACATAATGCAGGCCTAATAAATGTTGCCAAGAACCCTGTGTCTTTTAAAAGTGCCTGATATGGATTGGCAGTAAACACAGAGAAAGCATTAAAGAAACTTTTAATCCGAGGTCAGGACAGCAAAAGATAATTATGCGTTATTTGGCAAGCATTTGAGAAAGCCCTGCTGACAGCATGAAAAATTCTCCAGTATTATTGTCCTGACCTGAAAAACCCTCTCTTTTATTCTGAGTTTCTCTGCTGCAGGTTGCTGCAGCACAAGTTTATTATTATTATTATTATTATTTGGACGCTGTGATAAGCCTCTTACTGTGGTGCATGAGAGAGTTTGACACCTGTCATGGAATGAGGAGGCAGATTAACTCGTTCATATTAACCTATCTCATGCATATATTATTATGGCAAGGACAGACATTAAAGTCTCTCGTGTAAAGTTTCATAAATGGTTTGCTTATTATTGTGGAACTGTTCTGGACGACTAATTGCATATGTGTGTTTTGCAGGATTGTGTGCGAAATGGGAAAAGCAGAAAGAAGCCAATTTGCTGGAAATGTCCAAGTGTGTGTTGGAGAGTGTCGCCCCGAGTTCATGGCCAAGTCGTCTAAGTACTACTACTTTGTGGTGAGTACCTCAGCAAATCACTGGCCATAAAATAACCCCCAATGAACTGCTGGTCCATCTACCATGTTCTGAATCATGTCTGTATAATAACAAGACTTTGCCGCTTCAGGGTTGAAAGTGCTTGGATTTACTGTTGTGTCACTAATAAAGAGTGAACACTTTGTCCATGTAGCCCTGCTGATGTACTTAGTCATATCAGCAGGCACTTGACCCCACCAAGTGTTCGGTCAACACCCGGAGAGGCTACCCATAAAACTTGCATTTTACTGCTGCTGTTGTGCAAGATTGTTTCCTCCCACAGAATCCTTTCCTCCTTTGCACAGGCATTTTTGCGCTTGTTTTACATCAGTGGTTCCCAAACTGGGGGGCGCAGAGCTATGACAAGGGGGGCGCGGCAAGGCTGAGGGATAGTGTACAGTCAGCGACCACTAGATTGCGCGATTGAAGAATCAGAGTTGTATTGCAGGGAGCCATGTAGAAATATAAATGAACGATGCATGGTTCTGCTCTAAGCATAAAAGTTACAAGTTTGTGAAAGGACTTCCAGTGCCAGGTAAATGTAAAGCAGATTATGAATATACTTAAGATTCACAAATACCAAAACAACGTGTCTACACCAGACGCGAGCGGCACAATTTGACAAAAGCAAATAAAACCCAGTGATGTTCTATCAGTGGATACAACACGACACGACAAATCCATGACAGTAAACTGATGCCCCGTTCTATTTCTGATGAACTCCAGCGCTCTGACACAAAGGACAATTGGATTTGCAAATCGCGTCCAGTGTGGTGAAAAGACAAGAAAATATGACTAGGCCTTTTATTCTGAGTTTCTCTGCTGCAGGTTGCTGCAGCACAAGTTTATTATTATTATTATTATTATTTGGACGCTGTGATAAGCCTCTTACTGTGGTGCATGAGAGAGTTTGACACCTGTCATGGAATGAGGAGGCAGATTAACTCGTTCATATTAACCTATCTCATGCATATATTATTATGGCAAGGACAGACATTAAAGTCTCTCGTGTAAAGTTTCATAAATGGTTTGCTTATTATTGTGGAACTGTTCTGGACGACTAATTGCATATGTGTGTTTTGCAGGATTGTGTGCGAAATGGGAAAAGCAGAAAGAAGCCAATTTGCTGGAAATGTCCAAGTGTGTGTTGGAGAGTGTCGCCCCGAGTTCATGGCCAAGTCGTCTAAGTACTACTACTTTGTGGTGAGTACCTCAGCAAATCACTGGCCATAAAATAACCCCCAATGAACTGCTGGTCCATCTACCATGTTCTGAATCATGTCTGTATAATAACAAGACTTTGCCGCTTCAGGGTTGAAAGTGCTTGGATTTACTGTTGTGTCACTAATAAAGAGTGAACACTTTGTCCATGTAGCCCTGCTGATGTACTTAGTCATATCAGCAGGCACTTGACCCCACCAAGTGTTCGGTCAACACCCGGAGAGGCTACCCATAAAACTTGCATTTTACTGCTGCTGTTGTGCAAGATTGTTTCCTCCCACAGAATCCTTTCCTCCTTTGCACAGGCATTTTTGCGCTTGTTTTACATCAGTGGTTCCCAAACTGGGGGGCGCAGAGCTATGACAAGGGGGGCGCGGCAAGGCTGAGGGATAGTGTACAGTCAGCAGATTATTTTGCAAAAGAAACCTCTGCAGGGTGATAAAGACTACACTGCGTAACTTCCCCGCTTTTCATGCGGCCACTTTGCCTGATAAGTAAATAATTGAACGCAAAATATTAATTTGACATTCCAATTACCGCATCATGACTCGCAATACCAGCTTGAGCGCTCCGTTATCAGTTGTAGCAGTTGTGGTTGTATCAATAACAGACCACTAGATGGCGTGAATGAAGAATCAGAGTTGTATTGCAGGGAGCCATGTAGAAATATAAATGAACGATGCATGGTTCTGCTCTAAGCATAAAAGTTACAAGTTTGTGAAAGGACTTCCAGTGCCAGGTAAACGTAAAGCAGATTATGAATATACTTAAGATTCACAAATACCAAAACAAC
>NW_015660878.1:2303062-2364317 GCF_001515625.1 Sinocyclocheilus rhinocerous | reverse complement strand
GCCGATACGATATATCGGCGACAGGCTCATATCGGCCGATAATATTGGCTAAACGATATATCGGTCGGGCTCTACTCAACATGACTTGCAGTACCCACTTGAGCGCCCCTTTATCAGTTGTAGCAGTTGTGGTTGTATCAATAACAGACCACTAGATGGCGTGAATGAAGAATCAGAGTTGTATTGCAGGGAGCCATGTAGAAATATAAATGAACGATGCATGGTTCTGCTCTAAGCATAAAAGTGTGAAAGGACTGAAAGGACTTCCAGTGCCAGGTAAATGTAAAGCAGATTATGAATATACTTAAGATTCACAACAACGTGTACAACGTGTCTACACCAGACGCGAGCGGCACAATTTGACAAAAGCAAATAGAACCCAGTGATGTTCTCAGCTGTGGATGCGAACTCCAGCGCTCTGACACAAAGGACAATTGGATTTGCAAATCGCGTCCAGTGTGGTGAAAAGACAAGAAAATATGACTAGGCATATCTCGCCCTCAGATTCACCAGTACAAAGGTGGGTAATGAAGCCGAACAAGTTAAGACGGCAAGTAGGCTAGTTAAGTAGTACTATGTTAATCACAATATTTCAAATCATATATCTAATTTTGCTATCAAGGTCATGTCTGAGAGGGTGCATGTTCATAAGTGAATCATGAAAAAAATTGTTTCCTCAAAAATATGAAGCAGCACAACTGTTTTCAGCATTAAAATAATCAGAAATGTTTCTTGAGCTGCAAATCAGCATATTTGAATGATGTGACTCAGCAGATTATTTTGCAAAAGAAACCTCTGCAGGGTGATAAAGACTACACTGCGTAACTTCCCCGCTTTTCATGCGGCCACTTTGCCTGATAAGTAAATAATTGAACGCAAAATATTAATTTGACATTCCAATTACCGCATCATGACTCGCAATACCAGCTTGAGCGCTCCGTTATCAGTTGTAGCAGTTGTGGTTGTATCAATAACAGACCACTAGATGGCGTGAATGAAGAATCAGAGTTGTATTGCAGGGAGCCATGTAGAAATATAAATGAACGATGCATGGTTCTGCTCTAAGCATAAAAGTTACAAGTTTGTGAAAGGACTTCCAGCTCTGACACAAAAGACAATTGGATTTGCAATGTTACATTTGTTGCGTCCAGTTGACATCAGCTGTTGCGGTGCGGCCGTCGCATCCAGTGCGGTGAAAAGACAAGAACATATGACTAACGTTAGGCATATCTCGCCCTCAGATTCACCAGTATGAAGGTGGGTAATGAAGCCAAACAAGTTAAGACGGCAAGTAGGCTAGTTAAGTAGTACTATGTTAATCACAATATTTCAAATCATATATCTAATTTTGCTATCAAGGTCATGTCTGAGAGGGTGCATGTTCATAAGTGAATCATGAAAAAAATTGTTTCCTCAAAAATATGAAGCAGCACAACTGTTTTCAGCATTAAAATAATCAGAAATGTTTCTTGAGCAGCAAATCAGCATATTAGAATAATTTCTGAAGGATCATGTGACACTGAAGACTGGAGTAATGATGCTGAAATTCAGCTTTGATCACAGGAATACAATATATTAAACATACAAATAGATATTTTAAATTGACACATTTCACAATATTGCAGTTTACTGTATTTTAATAAATAAATGCATTCTTGCTGAGCATAAGAGACTTTCTAAAAAAAAAAAAAAAAAAAAAAGAGGAGGGGGCCCTGAAAATATTTTTCTCTTCAAAAGGGGGGCCCGGCAGAAAAAGTTTGGGAACCACTGTTTTACATGATGTAATTTACTTAACATTTCCCTTGATAGGGATCTTGATTTACTAAAACAATTAGTGAATAAAACAATGTAAGCTTAAGCAAATGTAAGTTTTTTTTTTAAATATATATTTGAAGAAAATAGTGTATACATAAACCCACAAGGAAGGCTGGCAGGTGAATTATTTACCGTTATGCTAAGCCAGCAGGATAGTGGTATTCTAAGCCAATGTGCTTAACAACTGAGAAAATCTACGAAGAATTGTTAGTTTTAGTTTTAGTTGTTTTGGTTATACAATACAAGACATTCGTCAGCATATTTATATGGTTGAGACCACATACATAAAGTGATTTTGTAAGATTTTTCAGATCAAGAAAAGCTCTTTCAGCCAGTAGGATTCTGTCTTTGATAGGATCTTGCATGACACTGGCCACACTCAGTTTTATATCCATCCTACACTTTTCTCTTGCTTCTAGTACTCCCAGTGCACATGCTGATATAACACCCATAATCAGATTGTGATCCAGCCATCCAAATGAATTGAGCTGCAGTGTAATTTTTCCTGTTATAGAGCCATTTTATAGCATTTATCAGTTTTATGCAAACATTAATGGCTTTTATGTCTCATTCAGATATGGTAATTGGATTATGTTATTCTTGTGTGAGGAGGGCAATTGGTGTTCTGAGAAAAGGAGGTGATAATCAGATAGGGAAAGAGATACAGAAGAATGAAAAACATGAGGGATTGCTGCCTCACCTTCGTCATGTGATGTGTGAGCTTGTAAATAATTCCCATTGCTTGTTTTGGCCTTGCTTTCTACAGATCCCTAGACTGTTGAGTTTAAAGCCGAACCGAGGGCCAGTATCTGGAGGCACCATAGTTAACATCACCGGCAGCAACCTGGATGCGGGCAGCAATGTCTCAATCATGTTTAAAGACCAGCAGTGCGCCTATCAAAGGTAGGGTTGAATGGAAAGGTACAGCGCACTGCCCTTTGAGATGTCATCGTGCTTTTTGGTTAGTTTGCCGGTCATTCAAAGCCTCTGCCGGATCCAAACCACCAAAGAAAGTCAATACTGATCTTAAGAGCTTGAGAGTTTCTGATCTCTAATCAATAACATCAATAGCCTTCATATGAGCAGAAGATTAAATTAGGTCGAGTATGCTTTGCTTTAATTGGAATACTCTTTACAGCCACATAAAACCAACTCTTTAAAGGGGTCCTATTATGCTCTTTTATAAAGTCTTGATTTTGTTTTGGGGGTGTACTAGAACAGGCTCTCCTACTAGGTTGTTCGAAAAACACATTATTTTTCACATATTTTACATTATTACAACACCTCTCTCCCCAGTCTGTTAGTTCCTGTATCAAATGAAGGCCCGCATTCTTAAATACAAAATGTGCTGTGATTGGTTAGCTAGGCCAGTGTGTGTTGTGATTGGCAGCACTCAGCGCCTGGTTGGGAAATGTCATGCCCCTTACCATAGCCGCATACTGCGAGCTTCAGTGTAAATATTGCGTCAAAATCAAATAAATTTGAGCGCGATTTAAACTCGGATGATTGTAACCACTCTAAGTTTGTCTGCCTTGGGAAAGCTAGCGTGTCTCCGACATAGTAATAACACTCGTTGCCTTCTCTAGTGCAGCTCAACCAGGTCTCATCCCATTTGTCGATATTTGTGATATCACAAATCCTGAAAAATATGCATTGTAGTCCAAAAACGAGTCGTTCATTGTAGTTTTTGAAAAGTGATTTCTGTTAAATAAAATATCTCCTTTTGAAGTGGACTTTGAACTTTGTAACTTTGCAGACTTTTTTATGCTCAAACAGCAACATTACAGACTAAACTAAAGTTGAAAAAGTGAAAAAGCATAATAGGACCCCTTTAATAATACAAAACCAATTAACTGAACCAATTCTTAAAGCAGGTATCAATACATTTATAATAGATTAAATTTTTTCAATTTTTCCATTTTTTGAATTGAAAGTTTAATTTAGTATAAAACTCTTAAATATTGAAAAGTGTAAAGAACGTCTACTCATACACTGTTTTTTTTTTTTCTGACAAAACAGGCGAGGAGGACAGTGGATAACGTGTCGTTCTCACACCTCTATGCAAGGCTACGGAAACGTGTCCGTATCGGTGTTTGTGGATAAATCCCACATTCACAAAGATCTCAAGTTTGAGTATGTGGAGGACCCCACTATCACCAAATTTGAACCTGAGTGGAGCATTTTCAGGTGTGTGTACTACAAAGCCAGTTAAGACAAGGCCGTTGGGGAAACAGCCCATAATTTTGCCCCCAGACCGTGCAATTTCAAATTGATTATCATTATGAACTTTTTATGGTTAAAAATGTATGCACTGTTGATTTTAATCTAATAAAAATATCTAAAGATTATTGTAAAGAACCTCACAAAGTGAATGTTTAACAAACATGGTGTTGTTTTCACAGTGGCAACACACCAGTGACTGTGACCGGGACAAACCTGGACATCATTCAGACTCCTCTCATCAGAGCCAAGTATAAGAACTTGGAGACGGTCAACGTAAGTGCAAACATTTTCCACAGTAAACGATCACTCGGCCTTCACCTAACCTGAGGCTAGTGAACTGGAATGACCATTAGCAGACTATTCCCCCTGCTCCAATCACCTGTGTCGGCTGTGCACCATTGGATCCGGGACAGTAGCTGCATAAAAGAGGGAAATAAGTAGAGAGAGAGAGACAAAGAAACAGACAGAGAACAGGAAAACTGCCAGGTCTCAGCAGCAGTAGCAGCAATGTTCCCATTGTGCGGGAAAGAGGAGAATGCCGTAACACAGGGTGGATGCATAGACAAGGATATCATGTTCCCCGTCTTCAGAATGGACCCAAAGAGCCATGGGAGGCTGCACTCAGTGAGATCTGATTGAAAGGCAACAGAGACAAAAGAGCGTAATGTTATCTCGGGCACGTATCTCACACATGGCCGCATTTAGCATCTGGGCTGCGATATGATTAGGCTTTGGCACACTGCTCCTCAAAGCACGGCAGAAAAAAGTCATACCCTACCTTGCAGTCTCTGAAAGAAGTTGTTTGTGGAGTGCAAGACGTCTCATATCCTTGTTTGTAATGCGATCGCTCATAAGTAGTCTGAAAAGAGTTTGACCTGACTTTTTGCGGTGGGAAAAAAAAGGTGACCTGAAATCTATTTGATCTTGAACAATTCCACCCGTTGCAACTTTCTATAGAAGCCTTTGTGATAGAGGAAGTGAAGGTTCGACTGCCTGGCTGCTATAGCTTTGAGAGGAATCCAATTAAAATGACTGGAGATATCTGTAGGGATGTTTTTGATGGCGAGTCTGCTGTCTGGGTATTTTAACAGCCAACTGCAAAGCACTGTGGGTTCACAAAACTTAAGGGTCTTGTCTGGCTTTTTATTTATACACTTCAAAGTGAATGCATATATAGGTTTGAATAAACCTATGCCATAAGTTTGCATTTAATAAACCTGACCTGTTAATAAGAAAGAAGGGGGAAAAGTAAAGAAGTGGGCTAAGAAACACTGACTTCCTGTAAATAATGATGTGGACAGAATGAGATTAAGTAGTCAAAGGCCTGATAACCACATTTAGCTGCAGTATGTATATGTGACCTATGTGAGAGAAAGAAGAGAGATGAAGACAGACAGAGAGTCAAGGAGAGATGACAATGTCAAATCTCTCTCAGGGAAGTGCGGTTATTTATCCGTTGATGAGTCACCAGCACTGTAAGCACAATCACAGTGTGGCCATTTTAAAAGTGCTAATTTAGTGCTGCTTTGTTGAGACAAAACCTCTTTTGTAGGAAGTTGTGGTTAAATCCAGGTATTTTTATTCATGCATAACTGATTAAAACCGTCTTAATCTGAATTACTGTTTGTAATGTAAATGGAGTATAGTTTATTTTATTCTAAATTGCACATGGACTGCAAATGACTTATTGAATGTTCAATGTCATCTGTTTCCCCTTACCAGATATGTCAGGTTCTGAGTCCCACCACTATGCAGTGCATGGCCCCAGAGCTTCCCTACAGTCTAAGCAGGCAAAAGGAAGTTCCAGAGAGACCCGATGAGTTCGGCTTCATCCTGGACAACGTTCAGTCTGTGCTGGCCCTCAACAGCACCAACTTCATCTACTACCCAAATCCAGTATTTGAACTGCTCAGTGTGTCTGGGGTCCAGGAGCTCAAGCCAGGGTCTCCCATCATACTCAAGGTAAATCAAGCATTTACATAAATTTCAGCATTGTTGGTCTTTCAGTTGTCCATTGCAGTTACTACATTTTGTGAATGTGATTTTCAGGGTAGAAACTTCCTCCCTCCAGCCCCGGGTGGCAACGGGAAGCTTAACTACACTGTTCTGATTGGAGACAAACCTTGCACATTAACTGTATCAGATACTCAACTGCTCTGCGAATCACCCAATCTGACTGGGCGACATAAGGTTCTGGTAAGCTGCTGAATACTGGGGCGCATATCCATTTTCCGCAGTGAACTAATGCTTTGGGGACTTTGTGGTTATTGTACTTTCTGAGAAGTTGGCAGAGAAATAGAAAATACCTCCTCAATAAGAATTATTAGAGCTAAAAAACCTAATAAAAACATTTTATGCTTCTCAGTGGATACTTTAGGTGGCTGCCTGCTTGTTGACAGTCGTGTGAAGTGAAAGTGCTATAGTGACACAATAACAACAAATAAAATAGATTTCCTCCATCTTTAGATGTATATTGATCTGCTTCGAATGGTAGCTCAGGTTATTGAACAAGATACCAGTCTGGCAATTTTACCTACTACAAAGTATTGGATTCATTCAAATCTTCACAAAATGTGCTTCATTTTAGGCCCGTGTAGGTGGCATCGAGTTCTCTCCAGGTGTGGTCCACATCACCTCTGACAGCCCCCTCAGCAGCACCGCCGTCATCAGCATTGCTGGGGCAGGAGGCCTCCTCATCTTCTTCATCGTCATTGTCCTCATTGCCTACAAGCGCAAATCCCGTGAGAGTGACCTCACTCTCAAGCGCCTGCAGATGCAGATGGACAACCTGGAGTCCAGAGTAGCCTTGGAGTGCAAGGAGGGTAAGTAGTCAGGAAGTGGTTTGACTCTGGAGTAAAAAGGTGATGTCAGTCCAGATTGTGAGTCAGAATTTGCACAATCCAGTATGATCAAAATGATCGAAATACTTCATAAACCGCCTCTGCAACATTTGCACAGATTAAATGTTTCCGAGAAGTATTTAGTGATCTCAATCTATTTGTTCTTTGTGTTTTGCGTCTTCCACAGCATTTGCAGAGCTGCAGACAGATATTCACGAGCTCACCAGCGATCTGGACGGAGCTGGTATTCCATTTTTAGACTACCGCACATACACAATGCGAGTCCTGTTTCCTGGCATTGAGGAGCACCCTGTCCTTAGAGACCTGGAGGTAATCTAACAATTTTATTGATGCAAAAATGTTTTGTGAAATAACAAATTTGCATCCAAAGGGCCCTTTGAGATGTTTCTGAGATGTCCCTTTGTTTCTGAGATGCACATACATCCATTTGCATATTCATGTATGCATGTAATTACTGCACATTGTACCTGTGTGAGGAACAGTCACAGTGATGGCTGCTAAGTATATATTTTTTCTTTCTGTTTTTCGGTTCTGAAGGACTAACAGCACAGTGGGGTTGTTGGGAATTAAAGCTGTCACTGTGCTGTTTGTGTTCACCCTCAGTAAACAAAAGACAGCAGCTCTCATTATAATCTACATGCGTGCTCTCTCTCTCTCCCTCACTCATTTTTTTCTTAAAATAATGAGCTGCTCTCTGATTCACAATCAGTCTTTCGTTAATAACAGTAATGACATGCAACTCAACTGTTTTTTTTTTTCTGAGTGTGGGGAACAGAATTAAAATCCAACACAGGGTACACCGAGCTACGGGTTATTTACCCCCCGCTATGACAGTGATGGACAGTTTTAATTGAATCACACACATTTCTTCAGCCAACATATGAGCCACATCTTACCTGCTTATGCCAGCTGAGCTCTGGTTCTAATCAGCTATATCAATTAAGGCTTAATTGGAATAAACGTCCCCTCTCTCTGGAAAAGTTTATTGTAAAATCACAGCTAATGACAGGAACCGTCTCGAGATTTTGACAGGTGTTTAATGATTATTGATGAAAGCAAATGGCATCAAATGATGTCATGAGGTCTCTGCGTGGTTAAGTGTTTGTCATCAGGTATTCTAAGTGCACAGTAAATGCATTTTAACCCAGTGAGCAGCTGTTATTAGATGTAAGCTTTTCATTTGTATCCTGGATTATTTAGCCTTAGGTTTGCTTTTTTATTTGTTTAAATGCCTGTGGGTGTTTCATTGGACACTAGCAGAGGATACTGTAGGCAAATAAGCCTAGCTGAAGTTTAAGTGAGCATTCTTAAACATGACAAAAATAAAATTTGACAGTTGTGATGAGTTGGTTAGCTCTGAAGGGAAGGCTACTTAAAGTCAAATACAACGATTTAAATAAAATATTCTCTTTTTTCTTAACATTCACTAATGAATTGTGCAAAATAAGAACAAGAATGTGAATGTATAAAGCAAATGGTATCATAAATATGTTGATGCTGTATAAATATGCTGGTGAATTATCACATTCAGGCTGTGAAATGTCATCTGTTTGTAACCATTTTTTTCTGCAGGTGCCAGGTTACAGACAGGAACAGGTGGAAAAGGGCCTAAAACTGTTTGGACAGCTTATCAACAACAAGGTTTTCCTGCTGTCCTTCATCCGAACCCTAGAGTCTCAGAGAGGCTTCTCCATGCGAGACCGCGGTAACGTCGCCTCCTTGATCATGACCGTTTTGCAAAGTAAACTGGAGTATGCAACGGACGTGCTCAAACACCTGCTGTCTGACCTCATTGACAAGAACCTGGAAAGCAAGAACCATCCCAAACTCTTACTCAGAAGGTACTAGACACATTTTACATGAAGAGTCATCTTAAAAAATCTAGCCCTGCAGTCCAGTGGGTTTTACTGATTATAAATGCCCCTCAAGTGAGTGTAATCAACAGAGCACGTGTTCTAAATTTTGGAATCATTTCAATCTGCCTGATTCTAATTATAGTCAACTTCATAAACGAGAGCAGATGACCTCTGCAAATTGTCTGTGATACGTGGACTCTAGTGCACTGAATGGGAGTAATTGCATTTGGGGACATCAAAATGCACACTTTCTCTCCCAAACATGTAATGCACTGACATGCTCATCATTGAATTGTAATTAGGATTAATTAGTTTGAGATCCAATTAACAGTGCACTAAAAACCTACTGAATGTTGGGAGATATGTGAACCTCAATTCCCCATGCAATCAACACCTTTGTGTCTCTGGATTCTAACAGCATAGAGGACAATATTATTACCATACCATATTGATTTTTAATTAATTTCACTCATTTGAACACTTCTAATGTTTCTTTAATTTTTCTTAATGTTCTAGCGATCGATTTGTGAAGTTAGTTGTACTTCTGATATTTTTGCTAACTGAAACTACTGGGATGAAAAAATAGAGTGCTTTCAGAGCAAAATAATGACATGAAATACAACTTAATGTATAGGTCAAAACAAGCTTGCTAATAGCGGTAGGCTGATCATGTGACAACTACAAGAGGAGCTCCTTGACTGAATCATAACTGATTCAACACCCTTGATTACAGGCGTGATTAATTGAAACCAGCAAAGGGAAGATTAATTGCACAAAGAGCTGCTGTGCATATTAGCGGAAAATAAAAGAGATTTTTCTTTGTTTCAGTCAGGCTTCTGTCAGAGTCAAAACCAACCCTGTCACCTTTTTGTATGCACCCGAAACATCTGCACTTTGTGATGGATGTTTGCTACAATGTCTCATCATGACCTAGCTTTCAACCAGTGGCTCTCAACACGTTCTGCTTCAGGCTCCAGATTCAACATTTTACAAAAATTCTTTATTGTATAAAAATTATCATTAAAAAGAAACACTGAAATGTATTAAACCATGAAGTGTGTAGATGAGAAGCACAGTTTTAGTCCATCTATTTCAATGGATTAGACCCTCACGGGTATATAGAGCGATCTTCACCACATGGAACCTGTCTAACCTCCAGCAACTGCTTAGGAAGGGACGATACAGAGCACTGGGCCAGAACAGAGAAGCTTAAGCTGTTGTCTGAGAATAATTTTCTCATCCCTGTCTCTCTTTCACTGCATGATTTCTAAATCTGTGTTTAAAATGCAGAGAAGCAGGACATCTTTGGCAGAAGCCTCCAACCAGCTTTCGTTTCCCCATTTCCAAGAAAGCGCTTGCGACGGCCGCCCCATCTGTCCAGCCTCAACCTGAGTTCACAAGCACACACAGGCTAACTAACTAATGGGCGGCTTCTAGAACCATCTGTCATATTTCTCCTTCTCCCTCGCTCCCTGCAGCCCACTCTCCTCATCTACGAATAAAAATAACCTCTCAGATCATGTAGCCTATTTTCTCTATATGTATGGCATCAGTGAAGTCCACGTGGGTCTCCTGTTCCTGCATATGCTCGTACACATATTTTTACTCCGCCGTTTAGTGACCAACACGTTCGTGCACACTTTCATACACATACACACACAGTCAGGCAGAGCTGAATAGAAGTCCTGTGATTATTCTCAGGGGATAATCCTTAGTGAAGGGGGACCATGGTTACGCAGCGGGACCCGACAGTGCGCCGAGCGGACAATCTTCTCCACGTGAGGCGGAGTGCGAAATTGAAATTATTCCTGGTTTCAAGCTGCGTTCTTTAACACGCATGCATTAAGGAGGGGGAGTTTGTTTCAACAGACGATTGTTTGGTTAAGAAAATAAAGCCTATGATGCTGCAACATGAATAACGTCAGCCCATTAGCCAGGTGTGTGTCTGTTCCTGGCTAGCTTTTAGCTGAAGCATAGTTTCAATTTCATAGCATGCTGAGGCTAACTCTCAGTAAAACCTTTACTCAGTCAACCCCACGCACTTAGCAACACAGTTAAATCTATGAACTTGTTTACAAGATGCATTTTCTGCATATAACACACATTTGCTGTGCAGTATCTGTCATAGGGTGACAGTTCTCATTTTTGCAGGGTGTCTGGAATCATAAACCACTCTCAGGTCCTCGAAGTTGGCAGAGCTGGCTGTTCATATCCATTTGCGGTGGCAGAAAGCAGCATCAAATGTAATTGGCCTTTGCTGTATGCGAGAGATGATGAGGAAGATATATGGAGCTCTTTCCTCTCCCTCTTTCTCTTGTTTAAGGAGCGTAGCTCCAATGTGCCTCTTTGCACATTCGACGTGGAGGAATCCTCCAGCAGATTTTGCTTCGTTCCACTACGAAATGGCTGTTTAATCAGGGGGAACTAAGCACCAGGTGCTGCCCACATCCCATTCCTCACCGCTGGATGGGCATCACTTTTCCTGCCTCCCTAAACCAAAGCCAAACAAGCGCTCGCTCTCTGTGCCAGTGATATGTGACATAAGGATTTGGGGGACAGTGATAGTTGGTTGCTCTTGGCGCTGTGGCAAAGTTATGGAGAGGTTGTGCCAGGATTGTCTGGCAACGAGGCTACTTATTCCCCCTCCGGTGAGCCGAGAGGTAACACAGGATATGGGTAAGTGAGTTTATGGGGTCTTGCCAACAATAATTACCATCAAACCAGCCGATAGCACAAGAAAGAGAAAGCTTAATGGGAATAACAGTACACCTAGGCAAGAAGGTGGCGAAAAGCTGTTTTCTTCTTTTATCTGTTTTTTAGGTTACACTTTATTTCGATAGTCCACTTTAGACATTCTATTAACTATAAGTAACTTTGTAACTACATGTCAACTACATGTCAACTAATTCTCATTAATTTGCAACTACATGTCTACTAACTCTCAGAGTAGACTGTTAGGGTAGGTTTAGGGTTAGTAGAATGTTGACAAAGAAAGTGTTAGAAGATATTAAGCAGACAGTCTACTAATACTCTACTAACTGCTAGTTGACATGTATTTGCAAAGTTACTTACTGTTAATAGAATGTCTAAAGTGGACTATCGAAATAAAGTGTTACCGTTTTTTTATACTGCGGTCCATCTCCAAGTTTTCCCCCGCCTACCGTTTCTCTTGTAATTGGTCCAGGCATTGAGAACAGTCAGGAGTGAGGATGATTACAGGGCAGTATTAGGATGGAGATGAAAGGAAAGATGAAACGTGACCCTGTTGACCCCTGGACCTGTCCTCCTTTGGCCCACTCAAGGCAGTGGCTACAAAACAAGGGGACACTAATCCTTTCCAGGTGTTGCGCCAGCTTAGCGGGCACACGCAGACACAAATACGTGCACATGTACACAGTACTGTGCAGCGGCAGGTCTCAATACGGTAGCGGGACAGTGGGAATGCAGGTGGCAGCTGGGATACAGGGCGCTGCAGAGGAGGCGTAGACGCACACACACCACAATGCTGTAATCCTGAAATATTGATGCTCTGTGCCATGGCTCATTGCAGGGCGCCTTGGCAATTCACCAGCTCCCTGCGGCACACACGGGCTGGAGACACCGGATCCACGTATATTGAGTTTCACTTTGTTATAGTTATTATGTATGTACATCTCTCATGCCGGATCAGAGCCTGTGGTCCAAGCGAAGGTGTTAGCCAATCACGATGTACTCCGATGCACACCAGCTTTCCATTCAGCCACCCTTTATTGTAACCTGATCCATTTCGAGCTCAGTGGCCGGACTGTGGGGGGGAGGAAATGAGTCCGGTCTTATTCCAGGCCAGAGCAGGTTCACTTGGCATCAATCCAGCCAGATCATATAAAGGCTTTTAATTGGGTTTCTTGTATTAGGGTCTTGTGGATTATTGTGGTAATAAAGACAGCCTGCAGATTGGGGCTATAGATTCCAGAGCGCAATTCATGTTCCAGCAATTATGTTTGTTTAACAAAGTCCTATTCATTAGGAGACACCGTCCTTTGTGAAGTGAATTTTTCATGGTCGTGGTAATCGCATTTGTGCGTGACACTCACAGTGATAATCGTGGCTTTGTGCTGCTTTTATTTATTTATTTATTTATTTACTCTGTTTATTTGTTTGTTTTTCAGAACGGAGTCTGTGGCTGAGAAAATGCTCACAAATTGGTTCACTTTTCTGCTATACAAATTCCTCAAGGTAAGTCCGTGTTGTGTGTGTGTGTGTGTGTGTGTGTGTGTGTTACCACATATTCAGGTCTGGGCAGCCTAAATGTAATAATTAAGAATCAACCATTAAAATTGCTGAAGAATATTCAGATTAGCCGTTGGCCGATATGCAAAGAAAAGAGATCAGTCACCTTCAAGGTCATTTGGCACATGCACTGTTGAGCACAGAGGAATCAAGTGAAGTCCTGTGGGAGCATTGGCAGTGATGCACTGCAGGTCTTTGACAGAGAGAGTGTGTGTGTCGTTGTGTATGAATATGTGTAGGTGTGTATGTACGTCTGTATGTGAGTGTGCCTGCATGCACTTTTAATCAAAGAGGGTTTAAAGTTGGCCAAGTCTTGCTGACTTCAGCGTTTTTCTGTTCCTATAATGAGACAGTCGGCTTAGCAGGTGCTGCTCAATTCTACATATAGCACTGTGACCGTCAGCACCACCACGGTCCTCTCTAGCACTTGTCATTAATCTCTTAATAAACACATCTGCTGCAATCAGAACATGGCATGTGCAATGTTGCAAGTGTACAGAAATTTCCTGAATTCTGGAATGTACAAAGCAGGCAATAAATTCTGGAAGTCAAGGCTGTTTTGTCCAGTCTGGTTTAACGGATTAGACCTGAGTGAATAAAGCCGAAACATCACTCGAGAGCTTCAGGATTCATTTAAGCTCAAATTGGACTCTACTGTAAGAGAAGGACTTTATTGTGACCTCATCCATGCGAAACCATAACATTATTATTGTAGTCACAGCACATTGATTTGAGTATTATTGAACAGTGCTTGACCAGCTGCCCAGACCACTAGATGGTTTTACAGTCCATTTCTCATTTCAACAAGCATATTTTGCCTAAATTCAGCTAGAGACACTGCAGTTCAGCTTAATTTCTAGCTCAGGGTCTTCAGCATGGGGTCTACCAATTGTTGTTTGATCTTTGTTTTTTTTTTAACATTTAATTTTTTTCAAAAATGGTTAGCAGATAATGTTTATCTAAATGTGTCATTGTCCCTACCACATTAAAATGTATGTAGTAAAATTAAAACAATGTTCAAGTAAAATAAAAATTATTTCTATTATTTTAATGGCTTTGTGATGTAAATGTACAGATGTGGCCATTAAGAATGCACATTTTTTTCCCACGGCATACCGCAATGTGTCATAATCATAACAAAATTTTAAGCCAGGCTAAAAATGCAACATTTTTTACAATAGTTAACAGTGGGTCCCAGCTCTGTCTGTCTGTCCACCAGGGATCGAGTTTAACTATTACTGAAATCCATATGAGTGAAATTGTTGCGTCAGTTGAAATTGACACTAGTGCCACAACTGTAAAGCTCCTTTCAAAATGTCTATTACTGTTACTGAATGAGGGAATGACAGCCCACATTCTCTGTAGGTGGTTGGTGTGAAATTTAAGAGTGAAAGTGACAGTGTCTTTTTTTTCCTCGTGAAGGAATGTGCCGGGGAGCCCCTCTTCTCTCTTTTCTGTGCCATAAAGCAACAAATGGAAAAAGGCCCCATCGACTCTATCACTGGAGAAGCCCGCTACTCACTCAGTGAAGACAAGCTCATCAGACAGCAAATTGATTACAAGACTCTGGTAAGGCTCTGAACCACACCGTGGATGAAGAAAGGAAAGAGGAACAGTTTTGGAAGGATAGAGAAGGAGAGGAGTAAAATAGGAATGAAGAAAAAGACGAGGATAAATGGGTGAGAAGGTGGCTAAGGAGCATGAAAGCATTCAGAAGCAGACAGGTGTGGAGATAGAGAGAAGGGTAAGGTAATTTGTTTGGGTTGACGCAGCATGCAATGCCCACAGTCTTCACGCCTGACAGGGAAAACGCAGGCTTGTTATGACCTTTGACCTGTCTGCTGTCCTGTGGTGATTGGCAGTGTTGTGTTTGGCTGGCCACTGTGACAGGCATGAGCTAAGCCCGTGTTTTCAGGGCTGCATGTATGCCAGGACGGGCTGTTTACTGGGACTGCACGTCAGGAGGATAATCTGTATTCTATGTGAGACTAAGAAAACGAAAGAGGAGGAATGTGGCGAATAGTGTCATCTCTTGGCATCCGACCCATTCCTTTGAACACCGCACTGATTTGATGACTGTAGGAGCCGTTTCAGCTTCATCATTCTGTCCTCACTTCCAAAACACTTAAACGGCTGCAGACTGACCACAATACAAGCCACTACCAATAGCACATTCTGCCTTCTCTAGAAAGATATTGAGGACATTTTCCAGTCAATCATTTCTTACACAATAAGATATGAGTGGTTATGTTATACTGACCAATCAGCATCCACAACATTTTAGCACTGATTTGAAATCCTTCATACTATTTTTAATTCTTCTTCTACACATATTTCCTGTTATAACTTCAGGGCACCTAGATACAGATCTTAGATCTGGATTAAAGTTTGGTTTTGGTTTCAATGCGAAAGCTTTTCTGACAGTTTTTTTTTAGTCCAAGAAAGGGCTTAGCTCTGGCCTTTATTGTTTAGAGGTTATTCTGTGGGGAAACGCGCTCTATCCCTTCGAAAGGTCTGACAAAGCCTTTCCTTACAGCCCACACACAGTGCATTTAATTGTATTGATTCTGGTTTTGGTCCTTCAGGAGAGTCCAAGTAAATGAGCTCTTTTGCAGTGTGTGGGTATTTTATTAACAGACGCCAACAAGGGCCTTCACAGCCTTTATATACCAACTATGAGCTATGTAATTATGTCTGATGATGATGACAGTACCATTGGTGGCATTAATGATGGCTATCAAGGGAGATGAGAAAAATTAGTGTTCATTGCATACTTTTGCAGGCTGAGGTGAGTGAGGTGACTGCTCCCTCAGGGTGGCCAATGGGCTTTTACGTTTGCGCCATTACACCTGCTGACATCGTTCACTAAAGTGCACCTTTACAGGTTTGACTAGACAACTGTCATCCATTAAAGTATGATATTTTAGGTGTTACGCATAGATCCTAGATCAGTCACTATAGCCTCAGTAGATATATAATGTACATGTTACAAGCTCTTCATATAGCTTGGTTAAACTTTTTAACAGAAATTTGTTCTCATGATTCTTCGGCTCACATACACGGATGCATTTTAGCATTCTTTAAACTCTCAATAAATTTCAAATCATGCAGAAAGATCATTTTACAGCCACATAAATATTCCTGTTTCTCCCACACGTGTGCTAATTGGTGTAATTTTGTTCTGTGTTGTGTAGGTGGTGAACTGCATGCATCCAGACAATGAGAAGAGCCCAGAGGTGCAGGTGAAGGTGCTGAACTGTGACACTATCAGCCAGGTGAAAGAGAAGATCTTGGACGCCATCTACAAGAACGTCCCCTCCTCGCACAGACCAAAAGCCTCTGACATGGACCTAGGTAAGACTAATAGATGCCTTTACCCTTTAAGATCTGTTTTCCTCATCAGCCCTTCATTTGCTCTTGGACAGGAGATTCAATGTGTGAATCAATGACATCGACTTTTGTGGAATGATGGGTCAAATGAAGGTTATTGGTGTTCATTATATCAATATCGGCCTATCTCAAAATCTGTTATTTCTCATTTGACAGACAGGGTCCTAGGGCATAATCGTAATAGAGGTTCCAATAATAAAGTCCATAAATTGCCCCTTATGGGATTCGAACCACTGACCGTGGGATTATTAGCCCAATTCTTTAAAAAACACTCCACTAGCAAAGACAGTTGGCATACACTTTTTATCCAAAGAGACATGAGTCAAAGCAGGATCAATGCACCTATACTGTACATAAGTGGCTTACACAATCATATAATATACACTGAGGATCCGTGTCTCCTCTGGAATTTGAACTTCAAACCTTTGGAACTACAATTATGTTGTACACACACCTTCCATCTCCAAATTGCACATTTTGTTATTTGCCAGACACCACCTTATCCAAAGCCAAAAGGTTACAATACATTAATATCAAAGACGATCCATCTTAAATACCCCTTTTCTGGTTTAGTCTTGCTCAGAAGTGATTGAACATGCCAGTAAACATTGGTTTCATGATTAACTTTTGTATTGCAAAGCATGTTTTACATCCTCCAACCAAATTCACACCCTAACCCAAAGTTCATTGGAGATGCCGTAACTTTAAAGTTAATCTGTCCTGGTTTCTGGAGTTTGAACTGGCAACCTACTCATTACAACCCCAGCACTTTAACCACTAAGCTCTTCCCGCCTCCATGCATGTGTTAAACATACATGCTGTTAAAAAAAATATCAACTGTGACAGTATGTGGGTTTATTTATACACACCTAATTGACAGGTGGGAGCATCTCATAGGTATTGGGAAAAAATTGGTAGGCTGATCCGTGCAGATCTATTTTTCCACAAATTCCAAATGAGAATCTGATTGTTTATTCTGTACACTACTCCTTCCACACTGACTGGACTAATCTTTTTTTTTTGTTGTTAGCATATTTCTCAAGTCGTAGCCTAACGCTAGTCTATCCATAAGGGATTAGGACCATGATAAGTGAAGAAATAATTTTACCCTCTTTGACAGGCTCTCCTGTGTAAAATGCTTTTATGGGCCCCGGAGGGCGAGCGTGTTGTTTTATTATTGTTTTATTAGGGGGGAGAATTGGACGATGTCTGTGGGACTGTGTGTGAGTGTGTTGTAAGATAAAGCAACGGGCGTCCCTGGTTGAGAGGAGGCATCTCGGCATTCCGTAAACGGATCTCAGGGTCTCCTGAGCCCCGGCACACTCTCTGGCCCTGATCCGGGGGCCAGATAAAGATAATGGGTAATAGGAATGAGGTAGCCTCCATCTCCTCGATCCCTCTGAGACAGATTGGACCGGAGTGTTTCTGTCCCTTGCCTTTGTTTTTAATTCTCTCTGTCACAGTCCCCTGAGGCCAGGGATGGAGGGAGGGAAGATAGAGGGAAAGAATGAGAGTGATGCAAATCAATGCACTTCAGCCCATCTCAGTCTCTATTTTAACAATCTCGTTGGCTTTATTCTCTATCCAGCTATATCCTGCTGCTGTTGCTTTCAGCCCTATTTTATTTTCATTTCTATTCTGTCCTTTTCATTTCACTTTTATTAAGTTTATTTTCTTTTTTGTAGTTTCTAGTCACTTTTTTCTTTTTGTGTTTTTAGGTTTTCTCACATCTTTCTTTTATACTTTTTTTTTTTTTTCTTTTCATTTGGTTTTTCTTCTAGTTTTGTTTTTCTTTTAGCTTCTATTCTTCCCTCTGTTTACTTTTCTGTTTGCACTTCGAGTCTAGGTTCATTTGCATGTTTATAGACAGCACTGTAGTGAGATATAAAACAATGGTCGGGCCTCTCCTGGAGATTTGAAGTTATTCTCATCACCCAGAGACATGTTTCATCATCTTGCCTGTTATTGCTGTTTTGCTTTTCTGGTTGGAATCAGAGCAAAAGATAGCAGCAGGCGGTGTGAAGAGGCCTCACTCCTCTAGCGTTCCAATCATACATTCATTTGCAGCGGAGGGGAGTCCAAAAAAAAGAATGAGAGAGACGTCTCTCTTGTTCCTGGCCATGTTATCCGTACATCACATTGCAAAGGGATATGTTTATTTCATTCAGCACTGATTCCCATCGCATCGCCGTTTCACGTTGCTGTTTTTGCTGAGGCTGCAGACAGTGGCTGGTGGGTGCTGAGGGGAGGGTGGGAGAATATCTTCGCATTTTGTTGTGCATCTCTAGTGAGCTCAGTAACTACAATAAGAGCAAGCTCAGCGGGAGGCTTAACGCGGTCGATCAGGGCCGTTTGGGCTCAGGATGCTCGGCCCACTACAGATGAAAAAGGAAGTGACTTTCAGCAGTGGCTGTAATCACGCCCATCGATCCACTGGCCTCGAAGGCCCGGCTCTCTAACAAAGGGCAGAAGAGATTAATTTACCTTTTCTTTCCTTCCTCCCTTTCTCAAATGCTCCTTCACGTACCCTTATTTTCTCTCTCGTTTTTATGTCTTTCTCCTGCTCTCTCTCAGTATAGGCTTTGTCCCTTGCCTCTTTTCTTCTATTGTTCCTTTTCGTTTTTAAGTTTAAAGAAAGTCATTTTTTAGCTCTACTTTTTCTTTCAAAGCTGAAGAAAGAGAATCATTTTTAAGATTACTGTATACTATAAATAGCAGTAAATTTATCATCACAATAGGAGTGTCTGCTTGAATGTGAAAGCTTAACGTGGCTTAATGCATTGAAAATATTGCTTGTTCAAAAAACAAACAAAAAAAGAATTGCTGTGGTTTGCTAAAGTTTTTGTGTTTGGAATACTTTCTGTGTCCAATTAATATTCAGAGGCAACTATACAAGTTATTTCACTCTGTAAACAGTTAATATCTTTAATGATATAATTTAATTTAATATAATTTAATGTAAGATTCCGTGTTCATTAGGAACAGATGACATTGTATCATTGAAACATACATATTCTTGTAAAGCTGCATTGAAACAATCTCTGTTGTAAAAAGTGATATACAAATATATGTGAATGGAATTTAATTGGTTCTGCTGCACTTTCAAAATGAGTATTAATCACTGGATGTTGTCATTGCAGAGTGGCGTCAAGGCAGAGTAGTACGAGTCATCCTTCAAGATGAAGATGTTACGACAAAGATTGAGGGTGACTGGAAAAGACTCAACATGCTGACTCACTACCAGGTAATGTCCTGTGTATGCAGTATTCATGACCAGACACGTTTCCAGGTAAACTTATTCCTGTAACGAGGTGTTCAGTTTTAGATTTTTATACAGTCCGAGGTCCAAGACATGAATGCTTCAGAAGGGGTGCATTCTTTCTTCTTTCTATCATCCCTACCATCTACTTCAAGGCTTCTTGTGAGAAAAATTGTTGAAGAGGTTGTTTGCTGTTTTAGACTGAAATCTTTTTCAGTTAGTGTATAGAAAGATATCTGCTGTCACAAAAGATTGTTTTGAGCCTTTGAAATCTATCTTAAATCAGAAGGAGGACAAGCATTGTACCTGCTGGTTTCTATTTAAAGCAGCATCTCCAGATGTCCCAGTACATTTAATCTGACAGCAGTGGGATGCAGGTGGATCTGTAGCTTGACACCCGGTTTAGATGATCTAGCTAATGACTTTTGATAAACAGCTCTCTGCGTGATATGATTTTTGACGTGGGCTTTCAATAATAGTGCAGATTCTGACAGAGTAACTAATACTGGAACAAAGAGATTTGAATGCGAGATGAATGTCTTTCATGAAGCTCAGAAGTGTAATGCTCTATTTATGTTCGTCTCAGATGAAACAAGGAACCTTTATGAGGTGATTACCACAAAAAAGAATGAGCAGAGAAAAGATACTCTGTGAGGGTAATTGCTTTTGTTAGTGTGTCTTAGTTGATCTAGTTTAGGGAAACATACACACTGTTAACATTCATTGCATCTCAGCCCTATCGAACACTTTTATGCCCCCTTTGACCTATATAATAGGGTGCAGTCAAGGCACATTCAGGTCATTTAGAAAACCTACTCTGACTGACAGATCTCCAACGTGGTGGACAGGGACCATCGAGTTTCAGGGGTCAGGTATGGCAATGCTGTCTCAGCAGAGGACTGATAAAATCTGTCTATCTGCAATTATATAAACACTCAAAACGTGAGAACTGGGAGGGGCAGTTTAGGGTGGAGAGGAGACAGGCAGCGCTTCATTACGGTGTAAATTATTTCCTCCGTAAGCCACACTCCAAATGAGCTTTTTGAGAGAGTAGTCTGCACAGTACTCAAATTAAATGTCATGGGGCGGCGCATGGGTGCAGGGCTGCAAGTGGCAGGATGGATTAACTGTTGATTGGAATCGGAGATGAGATAATGAAGACAGAAGTTAATTCATTTTCAGTCGGGGAGGGCATGCTATCCTTGACAAAAAAGCTATCAGACACCCTAAGCCTGTTAGAGTTGCTGAAGACCCTCTGTGCACCCCGTACCATTTTCCATTTCTTCATTGCTGTCCTTGCACCAAATACGTGTTCATGACAGACTTCCTTTCATTTGTAATAGCACCGAATTCCCTTGTTTAGTCTAGTAAACAACACGAAAAGTCGTACAGTGTCACACTAAATCATTAAGGATCCTCTGTGCATTTCTAATGTATATCTCAAGTCATCTTTGATACTTTCCTCCAAATCGAGGTGCTACAAATGCATCTGGCTCTGACATTAATTCTTTGATGTCTTCTTAGGAAGCTTCACATTGGGGTTGTATAAGCCCCATCTCGGATATCTGACGTGTCTGAATGCTATCAGGAACACAGAGACTCTCTTAAAGCGTAAACTTGCCCGCAGAGGAAAGATAAAAGAGAAAATCTCTGCTGTTTTCTAAAAAGCCCCTTTTCAGGGAAATATAGCCCTTGTCTGAAGTATCCTTTCACACAGTCATTCATCTATACTGAGGTGTGTTTGATTCTGTTGAAGTTTGGACGGCTGTCCTCATGGGCCGCGGCAGTAAACGAGGACGACTTCATGTCGAGTTTGTCCGGGGAGAAAAGAGGTTAAGGGTGTAAAAATAATGTCCTAATGGTCTGTGAAGCCCATATTCTCCCTCCTGCTGTGGTTTGGGTCCCCATGCAGTTCTGAGCCCACATCATCTAGATCTATAGTCACCTCAGTTAACCCTATAAGTGCCGCAGGCATCCAATGGCAAATTATGTGGATGGAGGGATGTGTGGTTGGGTAGTAGAGGCCCCCATGTGTTAATTGAATTTGGCTTGCTAAGGCTTACTGTGGTTAGCAGTTGCTGAGGCATATAGTTAAATAGCCCGACCCATCCCACCGGAAGGGACTTATTGAAATGGAAGCAGATTATCCCATCCTGTCCCTCACTCATGCAGTTTAACATTTACCTAGATGAGAAATAAAATATTTTTGGACCAATGACCCAAACTCTATGCAACCATTAAGGTGCTGAAGACATCATACTTGTTTTTTAAAGACGTCTGAAATGTTGTGTAGGATAATCTTTGTTTCTTTGTCCGCAGGTGCCTGATAATGCTGTGGTAGCTCTCGTACCAAAGCAGGTCACCGCATACAACTCTGTGAACAACTCCACGGTCTCCAGAACCTCTGCTAGCAAATATGGTTTGTGTTTGTCAACTTTTTTTCTAATTCTAAAATGCATCCATATCTCTGAAACAAAACGTACGGCACACTATATAAAACAATAATCAACTGACTAAAGTTTCTACAGCAGGGTAGGGTAACATTCCACCTGAGCTGCACTAAGAACAGAAAAGGAGTATAAAAACAGTCTTGTCATCTCACAGGGAGGTAAGAGATGTTAAATGTGTATCGTCTCAGCCACTCACAAAAGAGAACAGGAACAAAGCTCAAACGGAATTACGTGGAGAGAGCCGAGATAGTCTGGCAGCATACAAAGGTAAAAGCAAGCGGCAACCTCCCGCTCTCTCTCGTGAAGCCAACACGGAAGTGACTTAAACTGTAATTCGTCAACTGGCCGCTAGAGGCTGGCTGCAAAAGGGAGTCAATCCCATAGACTCCCCATGTTAAAATGCCCAACTTTACAGCAGAAAAAAACATGTTTACAGCCTGGTTCAAAAAATGATTTTGGTCTATATAGCTAATTTTGCCCTTCATGACAACTGTGAGGGGGGTGAATTTTTTTATAACTCATCCGTTTAAATTATATTAAGCCTTAAAGTTATGCATAATTAAGGGCGTGGCCACTTGAGTGACAGGTGGATTGCCGCTGCTGTCACCACCGTCGAGCTAGGTGGGCGTGGTTTCAGCAACCAGCTCCCGCCTCTTTGCCCATTTTCGATTATCCGGGAGTGACGCACGGTGACGTGCTGCCAAGATGGCGACGGCCGCCTCCGCCCACTTTGAGCTTCAAAAACGCTCTTCGGAAGCCAACGGGTGACGTCACAGACACTACGTCCATGTTTTTATACAGTCTATGGGTAAAAGCAGGGAAAATGAGTCTCTTTGCACTTGACTTCCCTCCTGAGACTCAGTCCCTGTCATTCGCCCGCCATCAGTCCCTCGTACGATTGGGTCTGATAAAGCGCAAGATCAAAGCTCAGGGCTGTCCGAGCACTCCAAATAGACATCAAATAGACCATTAAAATCATCTCATCTCCATATACTTTCCTGCACTCTAAATGAGCCTTATAGAAGAGAGAGAGGGAGTGTGACTGATGGGAAAGATAGGAAAAAAATGCCATACATCACTTCACTCTTTCAGAATTAGCTTCAAACGACATTGAGGCTCTTCTAACAGGTTCAGCAAGAGACACGTTTTGAAACACCTGGAAAGACATTTTGTGAGACCTTTGTGAGGCTGGTTATTAATTAGATCTCTACTAAAATATAGGCTACGTTCACACAGTCAGTGCTTATAATGAACAATTTGTGCTACAGAAAACTTGCTTGGTTAATACAGCAAATATCAACACTCACTCTCAAAATTTGGTCAAGTCTTGAATATTTGAACTCCAAATTGAGGCGGTGTGAACATAGCCACACCGAGATCAGCACCAGGGGAAGAAATGCAAATATACACACTCAACATCATTCCTTTTTTTTGTTTGTCATCCTCTCTGTTCTTCTTTTCCTGAAGGTGTTATTGTCTTTCTTTATCAGGATCCTCCTCCTCTTCTCTCTCTGCTTCTTTCCCCTGGAGAGATTGATTTCTGTTGCATCTGCCACTGTGAACCATTTTTTTTATCTTACCAAATCAGGCCTTTACCAATCAATTTTTTTTCACACTGTGTAAACAATCATTGAGCTCCGGGTTTTTATTTTTTTTTAAATGTCATGGCTGATCTCTCCCTATTGGCTGAAGCATGAATATTTCATCTGGCCTGACACCTGTTCGATTTTGTGTCCGCAAAAGTGAGCAAACGCGCACGTTCACCAGAGAGAAAGTGCGCAGGAGAGCGAGGGATGAAAAATTAAGGATCCGTATGTTCTAAATGATTCATATCCAATCTCGAGTACTGCACAACAAAAGGCAACGTGTTTTGTACAGATAGGAACAGATTTGAACAGCTGCATGGGACATTTGTCAGCAAAGGAAGAATGAGGAGGAACTGCCATCTGATGGGTCTTTGTCTTTTCACTCCAACAGAAAACATGATCAAGTACACGGGCAGTCCAGACAGCCTGCGTTCCCGCACACCAATGATCACACCTGACCTGGAGAGCGGCGTCAAGGTGTGGCATCTGGTGAAGAACCATGAGCATGGAGACCAGAAGGAGGGAGACCGTGGCAGCAAGATGGTCTCGGAGATCTACTTGACCAGACTGTTGTCCACCAAGGTAAGCTCTGCCACCATGTTTAATATTCCAGCCGTTAGACACATGCCAGAACGTATTGAACGGCCCCGAAAATGGTTGAAGTTGTCAACAGATCTAATCCTTCCTGAAACAAGCGAAGCTTCTAGAATGAGATCAAATGGCAAGATTGTGGAGTTAGTGACTGTCGCAAGAGGCCACAGTGTCAGATGGTTCATGTTTATGCTGTTTGCGCCAAACTGCAGTTTGTCTGTTTTTTTCCATTAGTTTCATGCTGACTGACTTGACGTCACAGCAACAGCAGAGCTGGTAAACAGAGTACTGATCCCTCACTACCAGAAAAGCATAGTGCTTCAAGGACATCAGGAAGCTGAAGAAATGGAATAGAAGATTTTGTTTGATTAAGCAGGCATCAATATTACTATAGATCATTATTCAAATCCATAACCCTCAGAGTTGTACTTTGGCACTCAAGTCATCCTGTACTGTAAACCTAAAAACATAGCAGTTTATTGATGACAGTTGTGCTATGACTTTTATAAATAACTGGACGATCCACAAAGGGAAGATTCACAAAGAAAAGAAACCCCATAGTTGTGACTTAGTGTTTGGTTAAACTTGGATGTGAAGGCCCCTGTCCATGTTTTCTTAAAGGCTGGGAAACTGAAGTACTGGCACAGAAATCTGCTTTTTGCAGAACTGCATGTGTCTATGATTCTGACCATCAAGAAATGTTCCTGATGTAACCAAGTAACCGAGTGTCACACAACTTTTTTCGAACACACAAATGCCCTAGTGATTACCTTACTCCGCTTGCAGACTGTGTGTCATATTTTTAGATGGATTATTTCTGTGAAATAACCAGTTTATCACAGACACCATCTCTCTTGGTGAAAAATGATTGGTGTGACAGCACAGTAATTGACTGTTTGGCTTTCACCCCTGCAATAAATACCAGTGATCTGCCTGGGGTGCTGATGCTTTCCGCATTCGGTCCATCAGCGTCTCTGAGGATGGGTGAGCTTTACCTTTTTCCATCTCCCTACATTATGCCAGGCTTTATTTAATCTTTCTTCCTCTACCGTTCTGTCTTTTGCACTTTTCCCTCCTCTTTCTGTTTGCAATTACACAAATGTTCTTTCCTCACCTGTCCGGAACGAGATCACTTGAAGTTTAATGCTTCTACGACTGCCTGCCTGTGTCTGATAGCATGCTTTTAAGTGCGCTATAATGACCAGGTACATTTCAAACGGCTGCAAATAGCCACTTTGGTTTCTGGGCGACTAATGATGATGTCAGTCGTCACACAGGATGACACCTGTCAGAACCCTCGCAGCCATCCCTGTTGCCAGCCTCCTGCAGCTGTCGCTGCGTTGATACAGGACGCGAGTGAGAAATATGTATTTTCATCTTCATAGGGAAAAGATAAGCTGTCAGGGATCTGGGACACAGTAGAATTATTGTCGTGATTGTCAGCTAACGGGATTTTTTTCTTCTTCCCCGTCGACTCTTGCCGTCTGCTCAAACGGAAATAGGATTTTGTGTGCTGTGCCTTGTGCACACCTCATCCGGATGCGAAGCCGGTGCTGGCTGCGAGATATTTTCCTCTCTCTCTCTCTTCCGTGCATCCTATCAGTTCTTTCATTACAAGTGGATTAGATTCTGTCGTCTTCTCTCCTTCTTAGACTCGCCGCCATTAAATCAAATTAGGGTCAATGGTGCGGGGTGGACGTTAATCCATCTGCACAAAGCAGCTTAGGCAGAATCGCTTCCGTTACGTGATATTAAAGGTGAACGTCAAAATAACACTTTCACTATCAAAGAGCTTGATTCAGGAACGCTGGTAGCGATGGTGGGATTACTGACAGGTGGCCCACAAATACTCATAAACACAGATAACGTTTCTGAGAAACACAGCAGCTTGTGTCATTGCTAAATATCAGGGTCTTCATATATGGCCTGCCTCTGTAATGCTGGTAACACAAGTATATTTGTCATTTAAATAAAGTATAGGACAGAGTGAATTGGATGGGATGGATGAAAATTAACCCTGTTCTACATTTCTTTGTGGTTCCTCAGGGCACTCTACAGAAGTTTGTGGATGACCTGTTTGAGACCATCTTCAGCACAGCACACAGAGGAAGTGCCCTTCCTCTCGCTATCAAGTACATGTTTGACTTCCTGGATGAGCAGGCCGACAAGCACAACATTCACGACCCGCACGTCAGACACACATGGAAGAGCAACTGGTAAGAGGCCTCATAAACGCATAGTATTATATA
The DNA here is from genome assembly GCF_001515625.1 of Sinocyclocheilus rhinocerous. NCBI lineage: Eukaryota > Metazoa > Chordata > Actinopteri > Cypriniformes > Cyprinidae > Sinocyclocheilus > Sinocyclocheilus rhinocerous. Next base: position 2,337,768 of record NW_015660878.1, on the reverse strand, counting down.
ATTTTGAATAAAATGTATATATGAAAAATAGGTCCATATATAATACAACCTAAATTAAAACGAAACTGAAATGGAAAACTATAGTAACAGACCCATAAAAGCAGATACCTTAACACTGCCACTAATGTAGCTGTTACCATGGACATCACTATGGCAATGAGTATGAGAGGAATTAATAGCGCTCGTTTCCAAATTAATTTGACCCAACCAATTTAGAGGCACGTCCCAATGGTGGAAGGGGGTTGTGGGGGTTAAAGAAACAACTAGCAGATCGAGTGAGAAAGGAAGAGGGGGTGGAGTGGATGAGAGGGGAAAGGAAAGCTTGGCATTACATTTAATGAGTGGTAATCTATCATTAGCCTCTGCCAACGTCCCATCACGCACCACCCCAAAGGGCTATGGGGGTTGAAGCGATGATATCGATGTGAGGGCACGGCAGGGGGGCGGTGGGTACAGTCCCTATTTGCTCTGTTTTATAGACCTAATTTCTCCCCGTCTCACCCCGCAGTGTGTTTCAGGGCCATTTGAGAGCGTTAAGTGTTTTTGGAGAGCACAGAGGGTCACTCTTGCATTGCACATTAATGGAATCGTTCTCGCAAAGAGTGGAACGTTAAATAGCGATTTATCATCTCACACTCATCGCCGGGCATTACAGCCTGATGCCACTGCGGCGTCTGTGATATTTTTTAATGCGCGTGACAGGGTCTTCTACAGGACTAATGCACTGCTACCCAGCTTTTTGCTGACAACTAATGTCTCTCACAGAGAATGAAATAGCTCCATTTTCAGATATTGTGCACAAAACAACAGGCTCAGCTTTATTTGTGCGGCTAGATGTGCTGCTGCCACCACACAGGCCGTTAATTGGACCAGAGCCGTGGATGGGGCATATTTGCTGTCTGTAGAGGATTTTAACATTCTAAAGCTAAATGCTTTTGGCCATGAAGGCACAGGCATAATCACGATTTTGTTTACAGCCTGTTAGTGTTTGCTCTTCAATTCTCTTTACCAATTATTATTGTTCTTAATGGGGAAGTGAAATTATTTGTGCGAGGTGCAGTGAGGGGTTTCTCGTTTTGATTGATTTTGCAAATATGAGACTTCCAGACAATCCAGATGGCAACTTAAGATGTCCGAGTCTCTTCCTTATCCTCTTATCTGAGTGTGTCCTACACAGACAAACACTTCTTTAATATTAGTGGTGAGAATAACAGTCTAGACTGGCCAAATCAAGTATTTCAGTGAAGCCCCTGGACGACCTTCGATACGAGGCAATGCCTTGAGCACCTTTGAGACACTGACCAAACCAAGTATTTCAGAAAAAAAAAAAAAAAAAAATCTTTAATCTTATTCACTAACCACCCATAATCGAGCACATTTTAACCTTTTTAAGAGCTATTTTAAAAACAGATTTTTGGCCATCTGATTCAAATAGATTAGGTGAATCTAGTGCTAAAACAATGCATAAAGCAAATGCAAATTAACACTGCTATCAGTGGGTGCAGTTCTTTCTGTGTGAATCCCATAAACATCTAGACTGACTTATCAAACCCAAAAGGATTCATTCAAACAAATCACAACCTAAATGATGGATTCCCCAGTTTTGTTACAAATCTCTTCTTCAAATGCATCAAAGGAAGCCTTAAGCATCAGATCTTTAACCAAAGCCAGGCAGAGATGGATTGCTGATGGACGAGGCTCTTGTGAATCATCCATCATGCCATTGTCTATCTTGTGACTGGGCGAGGATTGGGCGGTACAGCCTGTCAATCAAAGTAGAAGCTGTCAATGCAGAGATACAGATAATCAAAGCAGTTTGTTTGATGTGGTTAAATTAACTCTCTTTGTTGAGCTACTCAAAATGCAGATGACCAAAATTAATGCTATTGCTTTAGTTTTGAATGGGTGTTCACACTGACAGTGATTTGTTGCAACAGAACAACTGAACGTCATTGATTTTTATGAGTTGGAAATTTGAGGCAACAGTGACGATGCAACATAGTTAAACAATGCAAAAAAGTTAAACTATGCAAATGCTCATTGGCGCATTGCAGTGGCTACCAATGTGCTATTCATCTGATGCGGTTACATACTGAAGTCAGGCAGTAATGCATTATACGTTATGCTATTATACAGTGGGTACGGAAAGTATTCAGACCCCCTTAAATTTTTCACTCTTTGTTATATTGCAGCCATTTGCTAAAATCATTTAAGTTACTTTTTTTTCCTCATTAATGTACACACAGCACCCCATATTGACAGAAAAACACAGAATTGTTTTTCTTTCTGTCAATATGGGGTGCTGTGTGTACATTAATGAGGAAAAAAAATTAACTTAAATGATTTTAGCAAATGGCTGCAATATAACAAAGAGTGAAAAATTTAAGGGGGTCTGAATACTTTCCGTACCCACTGTACATACAGACACTTTAATGTCCATAAACAAATATCAAGTAAGGATTTGCAAAAGTACATATTTTCAAAATAGACAAGTCGATTGGTCCAAGTTGCAGTCACATTCAGCGTTGTTCAGCAAATTTTTGTGGGTTATTTCATTTGGATTCCACACAATCGGGAAGATTTTCCCATGCGGATTTCTCAATGGGTTCAAGTTGGTCAACACGGTGGACCTTTCTTGCCTGTGAAATTTAGCAGAAGTTTCCCTGAATTTTGATGATGTGACCGCACATTTAATGTCCTGTAGAATTAGGTTCACCTCAATTAAGTTCACCTGACCTCAAATGCATTTCTAGATAAACCTCACTAATCAACTAGTTCGAACATTAAGATAAAAAAGACATTATTTTAGGCACTTTATTGGACATAAAGCAGCGGTTCCCTACTACATAGGAACCATTTCGCACGTTACAAATATTTCTACCTTTACACAAAAAACAGACAGAAGAAACCCAAAAGACTTGACGGAAGAATGTGAGGCTTTTCCCAGAGAGGGCTGCGCTGAGCTGAGTGCTATATTTAGCTGGGATCTAGTCCATCCAGACATCATTCCCATCTCCTGATCCACTCACTCTCTCCGCTGAGAGCTCTCTAAAGTATGGTGCTTTAGACACGTCCTGCTTTTTGTTCTGTACAGAGAATATGATCTTCACAGATGCCAGCTGTGGCAGGTTTACGAGAGTGTTGACTCGTTGTTAAAGCATTGATATCCTTTTGATAGAGCGCAGATAATCCCAGTTGATTCTCTCTGATTAATTTGGGAGTCATAATACATGGTTTGTGCTCTAAATCCTCTTTGGTGCAGTTGTTATTGTTGAATGAATTCAGAGGGCAACAGAGAGGAGGCTGCTATGGAAAAGCTTTTGTTGACGGTTTTCTCTCTTTTCTTTTGATGCGAAACTCTGCGTCCATTTCACTGCAGTGTCCTTTCTTATTCCCTCGTCTCCTCTCTTCAGTTTTTGTTATCTAAGACAAAAGCAAAGCTGCCTTGAAAACTAATGAGAACTCTGCAGTCTCTGACACAAGCGCGCAAAGTCCCAGACCAAACAACATCTGTGACCCTCGAGACGTGCACGCACACACTCCTAGGGCCTAGGCTAAGTTGATTTCATTTTAGCACAAATGGGCTGGGGTATAAAGTAGCCTTGTATACTTTTATTGTTTTGGACAGGTGCACAATTGCAGGGCAGCGCTCGGATACAAACAAACTAATATGAGATGTATTAGTAAAGCTCTCTGAGTATGGCGCAAATACTCATGGTGCCATTTCAGACTGGAAAAATTGTCTCTGCACATCTAAATAAAAATAATTTATCAATATCATTCTACTATCTAATCAATATATATTTAGATCATTTAAGAGCAGTCTGAGGTTTCATAAAGCCACTGCTTCCTGTTCCAAAACTGCTTTCTTATGCATTAAAAGAGCTTTTAAAAATAGAATGTCATTAAAACATTCTCTGCTCTCCACAGTCTACCTCTACGGTTCTGGGTGAATGTGATCAAGAACCCACAGTTTGTGTTCGACATCCATAAGAGCAGCATCACGGACGCCTGTCTGTCTGTGGTAGCGCAAACCTTCATGGATTCCTGCTCGACGTCAGAGCACCGCCTGGGCAAAGACTCCCCCTCTAACAAGCTGCTGTATGCCAAGGACATTCCCAGCTACAAGAGCTGGGTGGAGAGGTGAGCAAGAACATTTGTATGTTTATAAGTGATTAAACAGGCAAACCCAAAGACTGTCAATCATGGTATTTGGTGGACCACTGCAGCCTGACAAACCCATATCGGGAAAGTAGACTTCCTGCGGTTTGCATGGTTCTAAGGTCTTAGTGTGAAGCAGTTCTGTAGAAACCGCTGGAGTGTTTTAGTGTGTGTGTGTGTGTGGGAGAATGTGTGTAGCTGCTGGTAATCAGACTGAAGTGTGTTGTAGAGCTCCAGGATGATGAATTGCAGCTCTATTGTAGTTCAGTAGATCTTCTGGGTCTACCCAACACTGCACCAGAGCAATTAGTCACTGTTTGGTGAGAGAGACAAACTTTTCTGCTTTTCCCACAATCCTCTGGGTCAGAAACTCCAATGCCAAGAAAGGAGAATCATGGGTAAATACAGCTAAAGAACGCCATCTTCCTATATGCAATGACTGTAAAAAGCTGCGTCCGAAATTGCATGCTGTCTAGTAGGTACTGCATTTGGGTCATTACTATTCATTTTCTTTTACCCCCACCAAGGGGGTCTGTTGGACAATGTTTCTTTAGAAAAAAAGCAAGTTATTTATACACTTTTTAATGTTAAATTTTGTAATATTGGCATTGTTTTATTTTTGTACTACAGAATTTGTTTTCTCATTCAATATTTTGAGGAGACACTGTCTCCCTTGTCTCATCAGAGGAAACGCCCCTGGTGTATAGATAGTATGAATGAAATTCAGATGTTGTCACTGTCACGTGACCTACCAGCATCAGTTGCATTGCTTCACTGCCATTCACAACTCCTCTCCCATGGCTTCATGGTACTTCTCGCTGTTTTTCGAATGCTATGATTTTTTTTACATACTCTTTTTACAAACTGGTGTTTTTCGCATGCTATATAATATGGAATTAGGCACATTTGGAGACTGTGAAGGAGCTTTAAATGATTCTATTGTTTTCTGCTCAATTCAGCACACAGTGCTGGTCTACTCAAGCCCTCCACCCTACAGTAAACAGATCTGATAAAACTCATCAGCGCCGTGTGTCTCTGCTCACGCACACTGACCCTCAGCCTCTGACTAACGTGTTTATTTGCCGTGAGGTATTAGAGGCTGCAGGAGGAGATTGGTAGCTGGCAGACGAGCGTGATGGGGAAAATGATAAGAGTGTAATCATGCTGCCAGCTCACATTCACTACGAAAGAGCTGAGATGGAGAGAAAGCTCATTTTCATGCATTAGCTAATGTGTTACACATCTTTAAGGACTGAGATCATACTAAAACGTGCCTACTGAGGTGAGAAAAGCCTGCTTTAATTATAGGTGATGACATCTATGTGTTTAAACCAGGTAAAATGCATTCTCAAAGATGCATTCTTTGTTCTGAGTTGCAGCTCTCACGTTGCTCCTTAATTGGTTGTTTTCGGTAATATCCTGATAGGTGACAAATCTGTGCGAATTGAGACAATCCTTCGGTTTTCTTTTTGTCAGATGATTTGAGAAGAGAGAGTTACAGATTAGAGATGCGCACCATGCTGAGACTCTTTCACGCACACATTCAAGACTGCAGGGCACATGAAGAGGGCCATGCTAAAATTACCCAGCAAAAAAGACAGCAAGAAAAGCGAGTGAGTCAAGGACAGGTGCTGAAGTGCTGCCTTTGATCCTTTCATGTCTTCATAAATGCAGGGGTTGATCTGTTTTAGGGGAAAGAGGTAAATGAGGCAGCGTTTGGTCAGGGTGTGTTTGGGAGCAAGCTAAATTCACTGTCAGGGGTACCATGCCCTTGAGAACATGTTCATACAAATCCTTTTTTATAGGGTGCTGGGCAACGATTAATCGCATCCTAAATAAAAGTTTTTGTGTACATAATATATGTGTGTACTGTGTATATTTATTATGTGTATATATAAATATATACATGTAAATACATAAATTATGTATATATTAAATACATCTATTATGCATATATTTTTTCAAAATATAACGTATACTGTATGTGTTAGGGCTGCACGATATTGGAAAAAAACTCATATTGCGATATTTTGTTTTTCTGCGATATATATTGCTATATGAAAAAAAAAAATCACCAGAAGACTTAAATAGCTCTATTTGGGGGAAAAAATCAATGATTGGGGTGATTTTGTAGGTGAGTAAATTAGCATAGAAAATAAACAAATTACAAGCATAGATAAATATAATAGAACAAAGATACAAATGAAATAAACAGAGATTTAGGCTACCTGAAAAAAGTAAAGCAAAGTATTCAGGTACAGAAATTGAATAATCAGATGTAAAATAACACTGCAAAGTCTTCACTGTATAAATTAAATCTAATACATTTTTGTTAAAGTGACAAAATTTTCTCACACATCCATTTTCTTTCTCAATTGTTTACCTTCACCTAAGCCATAAGCAACTGTGTTTACAACAGAGACATGCATTTTGACATAATTGCGTGCATATGTGTCATTAATAGACGCGTGGAAGTAAATGGAATTCAGACTGATGCCGCATTCTATTTATGACGCACTCACACACAGTTCAGATGATTTGCAAAGGTCCAAGTCACATCCAGTGTAGACAGACTTTAACGGTGCGGGGCGGCGCGACACGACAGGCTATAAATATTATGGTCAGTATACTACACATCGCACATCCTGCGATGTGACTATCGCGGAAGCGCACATCGCGATATCGCCTTCATGTTTTAAAACAGGATGAACTCATATATATATTAGGAGTGTAACGGTTCACAAACTTTCACAAATACTTTCACTTTCTGCATAGTGAATTGACTGAGATCTGAGACGGTCACCGGCATAACTCTTGCGCAAAGTTTGCACATTGCTTATGTGATATTCATTGGCTCGCCTTCATGCTTTAAAACAGAAATATTTCCAACATCGTGACGTAAGCAATTACCCCCCACATCGAAAACGTACTGAACCGTGACACCACTGTCAAATTAGTTGTAATTTTAATTTAATAATAGGCCGAAAAGTAGTTTCATAATAATAGACATAATAAAAATAAGAATGTAACAGGCCTACATTAATTGGACATGCCAAATCCTCTTAATATTGCCAATAATTGATGCTTTTGACAATATCTCTGGCTATCGTCGATACAAGATCATTGTCTTTCGACGCACCCCAGAAAGAGGAGGTTATCACTGGGCAGACAGCACGGTGCCTGTTACATTGTTTGGTCTGTCTTGTTGAGCGCAGTGGCACTGAGAACATTATATTTCACACACTTTAAGCTCTTTTATTTTCCAAATTAAATAGGATTAGTCCAACGAATCATTCGGTTTGTAATGCGTACCGAACCGAACGGATCAATACGAAAACGTGTATTTTAATATATATATATATATATATATATATATAGTAATTAACATATAAATATTATAATTCTAATCTCTATTCAATTTACTTTTAAATGCCATTTCCAGTTCTTCATTATTATTTCTGTAAAAGTCATGGTCAGTGTGTAGCAACTCCGTTTTTAGCCATTTGCAGTACATGCACGATACGAGGGAATAACCAGCATGGACTCGTTCTGGCTGACGAACAGCTGACATTTAAACGTGGTATTAATTAGTGCTAAACGAGCTGCCAGTCATTAGCCTGGACGCAGAGAGAGAAGCTAAACTCTTCTAGGGAGTGTACCTGTCACTGGAGAATAGATTCCTTTGGGAAGGCCATACCTGGAGATTATAAACCCTCACTATCTCTCTCATTCAACACCATGCCATTCTCCCCCACTGATGCCCCATGGTGCATTGCAGCACGTACTTGCCACTCAAGGTGCTCACGGGAGCCTGAAACAGACACGTACGCCATCGGTTAGTCAGTCAATGTGTCGAGTCCAGGAGTTGGCATGGTGCAGGAATTAAAAATGTAAATGACCTGCCTTAATTAAAGAGTCGACTGAGCCTCTGCAGCTGCAGGTGACAGTGACTGATTGCTTTTCCTCCACCAACACTCTTTCACTCACTCACACGCACCAGCCACCCAAAGACAACAGACAGTGTTGCTCCGTTCCAAAACCTAGTGAGCTGCCTACAGAGACAGCATTTTAAGGCATCGTGGGCGCTCACCAGGCACGAAGGCTGTTCCAAAAGATAGGCATGTTAATTATACTGCCTCATAAGATACCCCGTAGCGTCACATGTATCCTCCATGAAAAGGCAATCCCAGAATGCATTGACTGGTTGAGTGGAAAAATCCAAGGTGGTGAATGAAGCAGAAATATGGATTACAATAACCATATTGCATTCAAAATTAAAATAATGGATACAAATGTTTGTGTGCACTGTGTTTTTAAGCTTATTAGTGTATCACAGCATTAGCTTATCAACATGGTAACATCAAACACATTTGCAAGTTTTGATGCAAGAAGTTTCTGCCTAACTAGAGTGTTCCAAATCACATACAGTATGACTGTTGCAATGCTGTCTACCTAGGCAGTAGTTTTGGAAGAGTACTTGTATCTATAATAACGGTGTGCTTTTATGTGAACATTTTGTTTTGGATGTGCTAGAGTGTGTTTAGTGTCAGCATATGCGTGGGGCACATTTATTGAATATTTCCAGCATCCTATAGATTCCGCTGATCTCTGGAAAACTTTCAAGGACAGCAGCTCATTAAGACTCACAGTCACTCACTGATGTAAGCCGCAGCTGTACTGCCACAGAAAGTAAATGGCAAACTGATTGGAAGGGGCGTGACAGCTCTCACTCAGTGCCAGAAATGACCCTGAAACATGCTATTCTTATTCTACATGAATTATAAAAAGACTTCATAAACAAGCCCTGTCACCTGTCCAAGTTCTAAATGTTCATTAAATAACCTGTGCTATTTCTGTTTCTCTACGTTTCTCTGCAGATATTACTCCGACATTAGTAAGATGCCTGCGATCAGTGATCAGGATATGAACGCATATCTGGCAGAACAGTCCCGTATGCACATGAACGAGTTCAACACCATGAGCTCCCTCAGCGAGATCTACTCTTACGTGGGCAAATATACAGAAGAGGTATGAACCTGTTAAATCGCCACAGTGCCTGTTAAGAACATGTCCAAGATATATTCTACTAAAAAATATATAAAAATAAAAGTGAGAAGTGCAGATGAGAGGAATATGTGGTTATTTGGAGGCATGTGTAACTGATGTGTCATCTCCCTCTGGCAGATTGTGTCTGCGCTGGAGCAGGATGATGGTGCCAGGAAACAGAGACTGGCCTATAAGCTGGAGCAGGTGGTCGCCTTCATGAGCCTGGAGAGCTGAGGACCGCATTTCCCAGAGTGCACTGGGAGATCCATCAGAAACCGAGCCGTGCCTGAGTGAAGACCTGTCCATCTATCTCATCTCTTCTGTTTGCAATCTTCCCACAAAAATAAGCATTTGCATCACATTAGCTCTGCTTCCTAGAAGAGTAGAGATGGGAACTGGAGGGTGGGCGGAGGAGCCAAGGACTACATTACCCACGATGCAGTAGAGTGGGTGGCCATCCGGCTCTGCTGTGTAGAGGAGGGGTGGCTGCCTACGAGTTCCATGTCACTGCATCCTCCATCCTTCTCCCTGACTGAAAAAGAAAAAAAAAATTCTGTTGCCTTCAAAGTTTAGCTGATAAGCAGAAACCACGATGTTTTTGTGTCAATTTGTTCTGACTTTTATGACTAGGGTAGTGTACGACACTAATATAGAGTCCAGTTCATTGTAGTACCTTTATTAAACACTGAAACATGAGACAAAAAAATGGTACTGCATGCATCGGAAAAATGCAGTCCATTCGGGCCATTTCAAAAGACACATAACACCTCGAGGACACTGGATTTACGGGATGCGCAAGATCATTTATACGCTTTGATAAGAGAACAATCAAGCCTTGAGAATCCCGACTGCTTATTCTCACTTTGAAGACAGTGAGGTTTGTTTAAAACCCTCAGCGTTTAGCAGGACGCAGCAAATTAGTGCTTCAATTCTTTTGTTTCTTCCGGGACCTTACTTGACAGTGAAACTAAAATACGAGACCTGTCGTCTTGTGGGATACCCACATCTTCACCACTTCACCCCCAGCCTTCATTTCGGCATTTATCCGGCTTGTGCACATCTGAATTTATCCTCTCTTATCTAGATGAGTGGAGGAGAAGCCAAGGTTCGACCCCCTTAGAAGCAAGCACACACGCACACCTCTTCCAGAGAGCGACGCCTTCTCTCTGTACTCCAGCGAGGTTGCCAGGACCTACGCTGTGCTGCAAGAGGACGAAGTAATCTTAACAACAAAAAAAAGCACATTCAATAGGTGTCTCAGTTCACACATCCAGTAGGGGGGCTTTAATTACAAAATAGCCTACTCAGAATTAGCCGTTAAAAGGGGAAATGGCGCGTTGTTGAAACTGCCACAGGGTCCCACCCAAACGAACACTCTGGAAGCCTCTAGAAAAACCCACATGTGGACAAAGTTGGTCAGCAGAAAACCAAAGGAGCCCAATTTAAAAAAGAGCAAAGCGAATAAATTACCCCTGAGAAAGCGAACACAAGGCATTGTTTGTTTTATGACCTGCAGAACGAAGCTATCGCTCTGTCTGCAGCCTCATATTTGTTTCTGTCCATTATTCTGTGCACAGCACAGAGGCCATACTTACCCTTGCGTGTCCGTGTTCGGTTATTGCACAACTGGGAAGGCGGAAAGAAATCCCGATCTGAAGTTTAAGGGCTTGCTGTAGTTTAAGTGTTGCTGGCGGCCTTGAGAGAAGAATCTTACCTGGGCTTAACGACTCCAAAAGCAAACGGATGGCGTGACGAGGACGGGACTAGTATTGGATGTAACTTTGACAAAGGGAAAGAGACAATTTAGCTGCCCACCTTTCCTCTGTCCTCTGAACCCCTCTTTCCCCTTGACAGCGTACCCTATGTGGTGATGTGAATGTGTGGAGAATCTGCCCAGGTCCACCTTGGGTGCTTTATTGGCTTTTTCAGCGCATGTATTTCAATTTAAACTTCAAAAAAAAAGAAAAAAGGAAAACAGAAAAAATAAGCCTTGCAATTGATGATGTGGATGTGTTCTTTTCTTTCTTTTGCTTGGAAGAACAAGATGGAAAAAAGTGGCTGTCATCTTCAAAATTGCAACCTCTGTTAAGGTGGAACCTTTATCCTGCCCTTCCATTCAACTGCCATGACCATGTTTTGTGAATGTGTTAGATGCTAATAAGACTAAGGTAAAACCTTAAGCAGATATAGTATATACCCTTGCATGCTGACCTATTTGGATGATATGAAATGAACTGCCTTGCTATCAATTTATCTAATACTACTAGGGATTTCTAAACCGAACCAAACTCTTGTTAGACTTTCGTCAGACTCCTTTGCTCTTCCTGTCAGGTGAATCGCCTTTCACGAAGGCCGTCCATCTGAGAGTTCTCGTTCACGCTGAGCAAATGTGACCACAACATCACATGCCAGTCCAGTCACACCTAACATACTATCACAACACATTGCATTTGTGTTTTTTACTGTACGTCTTTAATGTGCAACTCTAAAGAGTTGATTCCCTGAATGTGTTCAGTTGTTGTTCTCCATATCTGTCCGTATATTATATTGCTGCTTTTTTTCTGTACATTTGAATCATTTTGATGCAACCTAATGTTTTCAGGATTCCATTAGCATTACACCAAATTATTTTTTAATGTTGTTTTGGATATTGTCTCTGTATGTGTGATTGCTTTGAGCTCCCTTGTTATTTTTCGGTGTAGCTTAGTAACAGAGGATTGTTTTGAGGTATTTCAGGATTTCAGGTACACCGCTGCCCCCGACTAATGATTCTAATGAGATAAACCAATAAAATACCACTGTCACCACGCTAGGTATTTTCATTATTATTATTATTTTAGTAAATCTTTCAACACTGATATTTGGTAATGAATAACAAATCTTGCAAATGAGTTCAGAATTGACACTAGAAAGTGTTTCATTATTTCTTCTGGGAACTCATTTATAAAGTCCACAGAGGTTTTAAATGAGCTGATGATGATTTGATTGGAAAGCTGCTATGTTCCTGGATTCCCTCATGACTCTGATCCTGTGTTTCACGTTTCATCTCTCATGTACGTTTAACAGGACGACCCCCTTTCCTTTATGCCCAAAAGACCTGATAAAGTTTCCACCTTAAACATTTTGTAAGAACTAAAAAGTCATTTTAGCTCAGTGTTACAACAGGCATTACACAGACCTGTTCGAAAAGACTTTTTAATATTTCCAGATTTGATGCAAGATAGAGTTATCCTGATGGGAGGAGAGAAAGAGAGAGACCAGCGGAAAGGCAAGCTTCTCTAACTTTGTTATAATTAATTGTATACCTGTGTATGTAAATATAATGCATTCCTATTTTGCAGTCAAGAACAAAATACTATTTGTAATATAGAATAAACTTTATTATGAAAAAGATGGAGTTTTCTGTCTTTCATTTTGTGTCTCTACCTTGCTTTGAATTAGCCTAATGGGGAAGTCAGAAAAGTTGCGGTTTCCATAGAAACAGAAATTGCGGCAAAAGAGCTCAGCAGCGCTTGCTCCCACAAAGCCCATTCGCACAACTTTCAAAACTGTTCCAAATAAACTATTTTCAACACAGCTGTCTATGAAAGAATACAATCTCACTCCTTTATGTGCACCAACCTCTAATCTGATTGGATACGGCCTCAACCTTCACGTCCACCCCTCTAAACCAGACCTTTACTATTTCTTTTCCTGCTTCAATAACACTAGAGCATTTTTACAACCGTCATCTTGCAGAAAAACAAAGACTCAGGCTTTAACCTCCTCCTGTCTCACAGTGCCAGAGGGCTCAGTTGCCACCTTTATTACATTTAATCTCATTGCACTGTATCGCTTCTCTCAGTTAACGAGAAACCGTTCCCCTCCACAACTCCAGTGCGTTCCCCCTGACCTTTCAGCATTTGTCTCTGGGCTCTCTTGGAGGAATGTTAGAGCGAGATGGCGATTTTAAAACCTCTTCACAAAAATGCCACCTCACAACAGGTGCTAAAAGCGTCTGCCCTTTTTGAGTGATTTCTTGCCTTTTAGCCTTGAGTGCAAGGTCATCGTAACAGCAAGGATTTTCCACATAGTGGTCTGACTGGTTCTTTTGAAATGTTAAACCTAGTTCCTCTGTTCCAATCAACAAACTCGTTTTCTTCCGAATCTGTTAATTCCGGAACGTTCCGGCAGAATTTTCTCCAGCTGCAGACGCAGTGCGGGCCGGCTAATAAGAATGCAGGATGAACGATGGTTGCTGGGATTGACTAAAATGGCTATTGACAGCTGCGGGGGAGCAGATGGAAGCAATTAGCATTATTAGTTGGTTGTGCTTTGTCCTATCTGTCTAAGTAAACATCTGTGAAAAGACAACAGATCCGGCAAAGGCTCCCGTCGAGTAAACAGAGAAACCAAACAGCTCAACTGAACAGAGATGCTGCAGACAGCAATGAGATCTGCCATCCACGGCCCACACAGAAAACTGAACAGCTTAGAAATAATATGATAAAAATATCAACATGCTGTCTGCACCCATCTGGAGGAACGGAGACGCAATCATTATCAAATTCACCAGAAATGGCTCAAAAGGTAGAGCTAAGAAACAGACAGCTGAATAAGAGCACTTAGGCTTCTGAGAGTGTCTAAAGTCATGCTGAATCCCTTGTGGTGCTGCTCATTTTCCAAAAGCACCATTTCACGAGGCGCAGATGAAAAATGGGAAAGCACACAGCTTTTACACATCCACTGTAAATTTCTGTATCAGTGATAGAGCAGCACTGCCCTCCACTGCTTCTGTCTCTACCAAACACAACCCCTCTAAAACTATTGATCCGTTCCTTTTCAGTACCAAAACATGGGTTTGACTCACAAGTAGTGTCTGCTTTGGAATCAGTTACCAGCCCAGGTTCATTTTCAAAATGGATTTCATCGTGTGTGCAGCGATGCTTAATTTCCTAATAAATGCGTGGCGCTCTGGCAAATGCATGTTTCATATGAGGAAAAATTGATTGTGGCGCAGACCAGGTTCAAGTTCTAATTGCATTATTATGTTTGCATGTCTCTGACAGAATTGGCTGTTTAATAATCTAATTACCGTTTTCTTGTGTGGTGAGATCTAACATAAGTATTCTCACAAAGAGTGCATCTATTGGATTCAATAGATGAGTATATAATGTGTCGTAAAACAGCATACAAAGCAGAAGACTTGTTTGATATCAGTGGTTTTTAACTGGTGGTTTGCAACCTTAAAAATTGGTTGCCAGTCTGTTTTGATGGGTTGTGGACATCAGGAAACAATAATGCTAAATGCAAACAATAAAATGCAAAGTATCATATAGTCATGCTGTCATGTTTATGGTCTGTTTTAGTTTTGTTTTTTCCTCTGTTCCTGCCTCCTGTTTCTGTATGCCCTTATTTGGTTTCGTTCCAGTTCCGGTCCTGATTATGTTTATTTATCTCTGCTGTGTTCTATTAATTTTGATTACTCCTCACCTGTTTCTGTTCTCCCTGATTGCGTTTCATGTGTTTATAAGCCCTGTGTTTCTAAGTTTGCCTGGTCCGGTATTGAACGTCGATGTTGTGTTTTTACTGTGTGTCCCTGCCTGCCTTGTTTTACCCCATCTTGGATCATTAAAGACATTTATTTTGAGTTTATCCCACGTCTCCTCGTTCTTCGTTTCGCCACAGAAGGCACCCGTGACAGAATACCAGACCAACACAGTAGTAAGCGGCGCTCCTTCTCCCCATTTTGTTTTTCTGTGGCTCACTCAAGCCCGCCGGCCGCTCCGAAGACAAGCCCGCCAGCCGCGCCGTTGTCAAGCCCGCTGGCTGTGGCTCACACAAGCCCGCCGGCTGCGGCTCACACAAGCCCGCCGGCCTTTCAGCACTCAAGTTCGCCGGCCTCTCCGCTGTCAAGCCCACCGGTCATCTCCCTCTCCTCAGCCCAAAAGAGGAGATTGCGGAGGAAGGGACTGTGGGCTCCAGCCCCAGAGCTCGCTCCAGTGTCGGCTCCTTTTCCCGAGTTTAGCCCAGTGAGGGCTCCAGTTCCCGAGTTAAGCACACGGAGAGCTCCCTGCCCCGCCATGGCCTTCCGAGCTCCCTGCTCCGCCAAGGCCTTCCGAGCTGCCTGCTCCGCCATGGCCTTCCGAGCTGCCTGCTCCACCATGGCCTTCCGAGCTCCCTGCTCCGCCATGGCCTTCCGAGCTGCCTGCTCCGCCATGGCCTTCCGAGCTGCCTGCTCCGCCCTGGAGGCATTCCTTGTCCCCGTCCTGCACCAGCCTCCAGGGCGCCCACCCCCCTTCCTCAGGGGAATTGTTACGGCGCAGGACGTGCCTTTCGGGAGGGGGGAGTAATGTCATGTTTATGGTCTGTTTTTGTCTTGTTTTCCCTCTGTTCCTGCCTCCTGTTTCTGTATGCTCTTATTTGGTTTCCTTCCAGTTCCGGTCCTGATTGTTTATTTATCTCTGCTGTGTTCTATTAATTATCCTTGATTACTCCTCACCTGTTTCTGTTCTCCCTGATTGCGTTTCATGCGCTTATAAGCCCTGTGTTTCTAAGTTTGCCTGGTCCAGTATTGAACGTCGATGTTGTGTTTCCTGTCTGTCCCTGCCTGCCTTGTTTTACCCCGTCTTGGATGATTAAAGACATTTACTTTGAGTTTATCCCACGTCTCCTCGTTCTTCGTTTCGCCACAGAAGGCAACCGTGACACATGCATAGTAATGACAGCAAAATAATCTTTTGAAGTCTATTTTGTAAATGCATGTTAAAGATGTTATTGTGAATGATTCATGTATGTTTAGTTTTTTTTTACCTTGTTATGTTTAATCTAAACTTACATAATGTTTAATCAAGATCTTACGATCCAAATGACAGACTTCTCTCTGGTGATGTATGCCAGGCCTCCCCAATTATTTAGTCTGCCAATTTCTTAAAACTGACTTCATGCTTGCATTAATTTTTGAATGCAATGACCACATCTCAAAATCAACAACTAGTAGATAGAACCAAGTCCCTGCCCTATTTTTTTTTTTTTCACGGTCACACTTTATTTTAAGGTCCAATTCTCGCCATTAACAAACCATAACTACGACTTTTGCCTCAATAAACTCCTATTTGCTGCTTATCAATAGATAGTTATGTAGTTGTTGTTATGTATTAGGGATATAGAATATGGTCAAGCAGAATATGTGCTTGATAGGTACTAATAAACAGCCAATATTTTAATAATAGGCATGCTAATAAGCAACTAGTTAATAGTAAGAATTGGTTCCTATGCTAAAATGTTACAGTTTTCGCTAATTCATAAAACTCGGATAAACAGAAAAACAGATCTGTCGCTACTTATGCTTCATTGCAACTTTAAAAAGGGGAAAATGCTTCCCAGTTGTTGTTGATGTCAAAGATTGTTTATCTAATCAAACAGGCATAAATAATACATCTGTGCCTTTTTAGCTTATCCTAATAATGCATATTGTTGTGTCTGTTAAGTTCCTGGTAATATAAATACATTTCTTTTTTTTTTACTTTTGTGCGACAATCAATGCTGGTAAAGTGTTGGTTTGCCGTTTGATATCCAAAGTAAAATGTGGGTCCTGCAGCAAAACCAGTTGAGATTCTCTGTTTTATATGACTCATTATGCAGCTTTAGGGATATTATGCCCAAGCACTGTAAAACAATCCTAAAAGCTGTAGGGACTGACTGATGTTGGTGTAAATTTAAAATGTCCTTCGGAATATATCGCCTGGCAACAAACATTCCATAACATATGAGCCCGTTTGTCAAACTTAAAGCCCGTATGCCACACATTAATATGATTTCTGCATTTTTTTATGCAAAAAGCTTCAACAATCAACAGTGTAGAACTAGCGTTTCTGTACATGAAAGCACGATGGTACTTGATTGCAACTGGCTACCTGTACTTTTTCTGTCAAACATATGCACTCAATCCCTCTGAATCTGTCTGTCTCTTATCACTTTTCCAATGCCGGTGACTCTTTTCTCCAATGAACACTGCTGTAATTAAATTCCTTCCCCATCTCTTCAGTCAAACAGTGGAAAGATGCCCATCACCTGTGTCTGGCCACCCTCTCCCGGCACTGCCTGAATAAACCCATCTCAAACATCAACGACTGACTGTGCATAAATTTTCATGCTATTGATTAATATCAGAAAAGCCGACAGACATGACCACCACGTCATTGCGGTCCTTTGTGAATATTACATGTGCACTGGGAAGCGCAAGCAATATTTTCTAATGAAAAGCAACAACAATGTCAATATGAATATCAATGGAGACATATTTCAGGTGGTTACAAAAGTTCACAGCCTCTTATACACCTAGATTTCGCCATGCAACTAACAAAAAGTTAGCATGCTGCTACAAGATCATTACTTCAGCCATAGCTGAGTGGTACACGACACTGTGTACGAATTGTGCATCTACCTGTGATGAGCTTTGTGTATCTTAAAATAATGCTCATCCATATTCATGTATTTGCGATGCGCACATGTGGGCAAGTGGTGGTGAGGTGAGTCTCATTTGCATGGAAAGTGCTTTGGGTGTCTACAAAAGCTCCATACAGATGCTATGACTCATTTATTCAAATTTCATGAGTTTAATCAATACATCGCCAATGAGTCTCGCAGATAGTGTGGAACGGCTTTGAGAGGACGCGTATTGAGGTGAGTGTGTGTCTGATGAATTGTGACCTGTGATCCAGCAAATAAACTACTGTGGATGAGGATTCAATTGCCCGTATGTCACAGCAACCCAGCTAAAAGTGCACGGGGTTGTCGCATCTCCGCTAACTAAAATAAAATATGCTACCATCTTCGTACCGCCCGCAACCCTGCACACACTGCACTGTTCATATTTCATCCGCACGGTAAAGTTTCCCTCCACCCACTGGGTATGAGATTAAAATGCAGAGAGATGGTCGGCACACGGCCGCTGTGAAGCAGATAGGTGCATCCAAGAAAGTTTGCAACACCATATTTTGTTGGAGCTCATTTCAATTTATCCGCCCATATGGAGAAGTTATCATTCACACAGACTCTGTGGCAAAGGCTGGCATTAAAACGAATCAACAGCAGTGCCCTTCATGCAAAGTGCACTTTCTTCACATTCCTCTGCGTTAAAAGTACATCATTGTGGCAAGTTGTCTGCATGTTATTCGTTCTGCTGATGGTGCCGTCACACCATGATGGGTGAGAGGTCAAGACACGGTAAGGTGTTCAGGAAGTCGATGAGAAACTGTTATATTACAGTTAGTATAGTATACTAAAGTACATTCCATTTTTTCTCCTTTAAAACCTTATTTTAGTCAAGGGTTTTAACATTATGTAAAATATGAAGCTTATTTTCAATGAGTAATTAAAATGAGTAGAATACTTGATTCTGATTGGTCACAATGGTTTCCCTATTGGAGTTTGTTTTGCCATAATGACCAGCTGCCTACTTTTTAAAACATCATCAAAAATGTTCTTTTTTGCAAATGTAGCCAGTTATTCCAGTACTCTATGAAAAATTGGCAAACGTTATAAATACTATACAATGAAGAAATATTAAGAGTGCTATGAAAGAATGCTGAACATTGTCTAAACACTACCATTGTTTTGAGGACCATAAAAACTATAAAGACAGGCAGAATGCAAATGATGTTAGCAGTAACCCTCTGGAAATCTCATTAGATCTAAGCTGCAAACACAGAAACTTTTTCACGACTAGACATTACAATTCATGAGAGCAATTTGCCCATAATGTTTGTCCATTGATATAATGAGTTTTATAACTTAAACGCCTGCAAAGATAAAAATTTCCATTTATCTTCATGAGAGGATGAATGTCACAATAAAAATCCACATCTCTTGACTATTATCTTTCCGTGAGGCTAATGTTTGATCTGACATTTACTATCAAGTTAAAAGTTTGACATTGTACCTCCTATTGGCTTCAAAACACATCAATCAATCCTGTCAGGGGAGGCAAGGACCTTCCAGTTGTCATTGAATGATACTTTAAATGATTAATAGCCAGACAAAATCAATCGATTTTCGTGGGAAAATAGGGTGTGATACTGAGGAAAAATGGTTGGATTTCTCTCTTGGTCATTTAGATGGATAGAGATACAAAAAGGGAAACAAAAAAGCACCACAACTATCAACTTCAGCAAGGCCTGAAGACAAACCAGTCATTCAACTAGATGGGTAAAGTTCGTCAAGACAAACTTTGAAAATAAGTTGACAATGCCTTTTCTGAAAGTTAAAAATGATTTTAGAAGCTTGAAGTTTGAAGGTTTTACACACCATACTGTCATTCAGTCATATACATGGGGCTTGGAAATTATGCTTTTACTCATGCCATAAGACTTTACCAGAAGTGATCTAAGGAGCTGGCAGGTCAGTATTGAGCACTGTAGTCTTCAAACACAAAAAGTTTGGGTTTGAGTCCTGACTATGGACTGGATTTGCTGGCTCAAAACCAAAGGAAAAAGTGATTCACTTTTCATTGAATCAAGGTTTGGAAGAACATTTTTTCAGCATTCTTGCAAACAAGGCGTTAAAATCAAAGTGTTTGTTAGAGGGGTCAGGGGTGTCAAACTCAGTTCCTGGAGGGCCACAGCCCTACAAAGTTTAGCTTCAACCCTAATTAAACACACCTGATCCAGCTAATCAAGTCCTAAAGGCTTATTTGAAAGCTACATGATATGTGTGTTGGAGCAGGGTTGGAGCTAAACTCCGCAGGGCTGCAGTCCTCCAGGAACTGAGTTTGACACCCCTGATTAAGACATTGACTGATCTCACCTCCCCAAGTGGGCAATGCACCGGTCAAACACATGATGGCGCTGTTTTTGGTTGCCGCTGACCAAGTAATACACCTGAAGAGAGCTATTTTGTAGCTGGACTTCTGGAATAGTATTGTTTGCTGCTACCAAGTGTTAGGTTAGACTTTTTACAGCACCAATTTGTTGGACTCTGTTTCCCAGAATGCGCTGTATGTATGAATCAGGCAAATTACTGCTTGATTGTTCAATGTTTTTACTCTTTACTTCATTATTTGCTGTGAAGTTGTCGTCACCTTCGTGTTATGCCACAAGATTTTAACCATTAATTAGTTTGTTATTGTGTCACCATCTTTGTGTTTGTATCTAAAAAAAATAAAGGGTCATGCTGAATTAAAACAAACTGATGAATTATTACGTTTGCACCTCAAGGTGGCGTTCTTGAAAGTTCCGTTTAATCTTTAAAATAATGTTGTTGAGAGGGGCAGTAAGAACATCCTTGTCTTTGAGATGGTAGCGACTCAGGTGCCAACATCAATCAAGACACAAATGCTGATTTTAATGTATATTTATTTTTTAGTTTATTTTTAATGTTTTTTCAGAGTTCTGCCACTCATATCTTTTTTTTTTTCATTCATCATATTAAACATCACACACTGAAACTGCCCTAACCCTTAATGAGAGACCAGTTGATGTGGTGGTTAATTGCAGGTCTTTGTTAAATAATATAACTGCATAAGCATAGGTTGAAATCAAGCAGATTAGTTTTTTTCCCGCTAGTCCATACATATATACAAGTACTATTACATGCTGAACGATTCACTGACACAAAGAGTAATTGTTTGCCTTCCAATTTTAAAGGCTTCTTTCAAATGATGTAACTTTTAAAGTTTTATGTAAAACAAAGTCATGTCAGGCTTCTGTTTTATCCCAAAAATTTTGCCATTTCTTTTGGGAATGGCTGGTTGGTGTGGTGGTTAACAGCAGGTGTTTGCCAAACAAAACCACAACACAAATGTGGGTTCAAATCCCACAGATATCAGTCTTTCTCTTTAACCTAGCCCAAGTTCATACACATATATTTGCACAAGTAGATGCTGACATTCAGCGATTCAGCGGCACACAGGATAATTGTTTGCCTTCCAACCTGGATGTCTTGGTTCAGCTCACATAATGTTTAAAGGTTTCATTATATAAAAGCAAAGAGTTTTCACCAAAAAAATGCAAGCAGCATTCCTAAAAGACCAGTTGGTGTGGTGGTTAATAGCAGGTTTTTGACAATAAAAAACTAAAACACAAACACACATTCAAATCCCTTAAATTTTTTTTTTTTTTTTTTTATTACCCTAGCCTAAGTTCTTGTTGCTGAGCAATTCTGTGGCGTAAAGTGTAATCTTTTGCCTTCCAACATTAAAGGCTTGGGTCAAATTCCATAACTTTTGAAGTTTCTTTTATATAAAACAAAACATAAAGGATTGTGCCTTCACCCCAAAAAATATTTGCCCCACTTTCAAAAGGCCATCTGGTGTGGTGGTTAACAGCAGGTCTTTGACAAACAAAACCACAATGCAAGTATAGGTTCAAATCCCACAGTTGTACAAATTTTCTTTTCATCTAGCTTAAATTCATACACAATATACTTCTACAAGTGTACGTAACAAATTGTCGTGAGTGATGCAAAAGATAATTGTTTGCCTTCCAATACAAACATCTTGGTTCAAATCCCATAACATTTAAAGTTTCCTTTATATAAAGCAAAGCATAAAGGCTTGAATTTTCTTTAAAAAATTGTCACCTGATCTCATGAAAGACCTGCTGGTGTGGTGGTTAACAGCAGGTCTTTGATAAAGCCAAACGCCAACACATCTGTGGTTCAAAGATACAAAGCTCGTTTTTTGTTTTACTTTACCTAAGATCATAAACACACTTCTATGAGCAACTGCTCAGTAATTTAGTGGCACAAAAGGTAATCAATTTGTCTTCCAATACCAATGTCTATGTTCAAATCCCACAGAAGAAAACTTTCCTTTATATAACAAAGCAAAAGGCTGCAATTTCCCTCCAAAAATGCCACAATCTTCACAAGAGACCATTTGGAGTGGTGGTTAACAACAGGTCTTTAACAAACCAAACCCCAGCACCATTGTGGGTTCAAATCCCCCAAGAAACAAGCTTTTGTTTTAATCTAACCTAAATTCATACACATATAGTACAACTACAAGTATATTCAGCAATTAAGTGGCGCAAAGGATAATTGTTTGCCAACATGAAAGTACTGGCTCAAATCCAACAACTTTTAAACTCATAATAAACACCATATCCAACAAAGCTGCCAAAAACACAACATTCAGTGTGAAAGTCATGGTGGCGATAACGGCTAAACACATGTTAGTTGCGGACTAGAACAGAGGCAAGAGTTCAACTCACACCTCACCAAGTTGGGATAACAATCACTCAACAGAAACACTCAGTTGATGCCTGAAAGGCTGAATACCCGGGGTGGTGAAATTTTTTTTGTTTGTTTTTTTTTTTGTTAAACAGAAAAAAGGAATACAAAATGCCGAAAATACAAATACTGTATACAAAAACATATATTTTGTATATAAACCAATAAAAAAAGAAAAATACATAAATGGTATACTGTACATGTATTAGTTTTTAAAGTTTGTGTCCAAGTAAATGTTTAGAATGGTAAAGCTTTTCCTAGAAAGATTTCCCAGATATTCCTTCACCATAAACATCAGCAGATTTGAACATGGCTTAATCCTTGACTTGCACTATATATGTGAGGGTTATTATTACAAGCAAACTGCATTCATATGACTAACTGCCAAAAACAATATCAGTGTTGTTCCGTTCCTGGATGATTCAGTATTGTGAACGAATCGGCTGAATGAATCATATTGAATCATAATGTTTATAATGAGTCACGGCTCCTACTGGCATAACGAGATAAACAGCAGAAAGACTCTCTGAAAACGCGCAAACACAGATAATCAGAGTGATGCAAACAGTGACAACTCAAGAAAAAGAAGTGTTTTCTTGCATTATTTCGCGGATACAATCATATTTTACTCTCATCACATTCAATTTGAACTGCAAAGTTGTTGTGCCGTGCGTCTGCCGCAAGGGTGCGCCCTCGAAGACAGCAGTGCAGGAAACACTGCTATGGAGCAAAAAGATCGATCTTCGGATTTTGAGATAATCGCTATGAGCAAAACGGAGTCGTTTTAAAGACATTTTATTGTAAAAAAAAAAAAAAATAGACATTTTAACCAGCCTTACTGCTTTATAATGCATGCGAGTAGACAAGCTTCAAGCAGAAACGTACTTACAGGTGAGTCGCTTGACGCTGTTCCATTTAATCGCAGTGTATTTGTCAGACAGTCATTGTTTACTTATGTTAATGACAGTCTGTTCCAGGCGTTGTTAGGGTTTTCTTGTTGGTAACCAGGCGTTCCTACGTGGAATTATGAACCGATAATCAGTTTTGTTGAAAATGACGACTGTATAAGTTAGATTACAACCGATAAACTTTCAGTGCAAAGCAACTAGAGTAGTATGACTGACTGGCGATTCATATTAGTGAATCAAAACATACACCGCATGTAGTCCGATTCCCGAACGAATGATTCAAATGGTTCTTTTTAGTGAATTAGCCTAAACTAACAGAGCTTGCGAATCGTGTTTGCTGAAGTCCTGGTTGTTCATATCTGACATATGTTGTTCATATGAAGTTAAAGATACCCATAAAGTTTAATTTTAATCATTTTTTTAAAGATTTTTTTTTTCAATAACGGTACTTCAATAATAAATACTTTTATAAAGTTACAGTAAAAAAAAATGTTACAAAAGATTTCTATTTAAAATAATTCCTGTTCTTTTGATCTTTTTGTTCATCAAATAATCCTGAAAATTGTAGCCTATCAGTTTCCACAAAAAACATTAAGCCTTTTTCAGCATTGATAATAGAAGGCAAAGGTTTAGTATTGTAGCCAGTCACAGGCATGTCTGTTGCGAGTTTTGTTGAAGCGCTATTGCTCGCTTTTTGTATACAATCCATTCACAATTTGAAGAAAAGTTGTGTGATTCAGTCCAATAAATGTTCATCTTGAAATATTACTAACAATATAAAAATTGCTTATCAAATATTACATAGTAGGCTTTGAGGTAAAATATAATTAAGACATTAATGTATTGCATTATGCTGACTCTAAAAGGTAATAGAAAAGTACACCTTTAGCAATTACTGTTTTAAAATAACTTAACAGTGATAGAATTATGTTATTAGATTCTGCAATGTTTATTTAGTTAACACAAAGAATATAAGGGGTATATTTTAGTACCGGTACATGCAAAATTAACATTGCACTTAAGATAGAACTACAGTTATGTGTTTACATGTATCAGAAAATATATGATGGTTGATGTTTTTTATAAATTTTCATGCAAATTGATCAAATCAGCAGCACATCTTTTAGGCAGTATGGCCTTCTGCCCAGACAAACTCAGTTACTGACAGGTTCAAAAATTACTTTACAAGGTGACCCTTTCTGGTTAGTCTTCTGTATTGTTATTTCTGGCTCGAAAACAAAGCATTGCAGCTGTTGTTGAGATGAGATCCATATGTTCTCAATTAATTGAAAACCTGAGAAAGCAAATTTATCACTGTAAACTCACTGCCTGTGAGAATATGTCAGTACAACAACAATGTTTAACAATAAAAAAAATCAAACAAGTTATTGTGAATCGATTAAACAAATGATTCAATGAGTTACTCTTAGGCAGTTACTTTTGTTGTTAAACAAATCAGTGTTTTTGAATGAATCGGTTGACTCAGTAATTCAATGAGTCACTTATAAAGGCATTCACTTGTTTCATTCCTGAATGAATCAGTGTTTGTAAATGAATCGGTTGAAAGATTCCATGATTCAATCATAAAGACTGATAAAGTCACTTGGTACCACCTACTGGCGCAATAACGTAATTGTAGAAAGAGTCACTGAAAAAATCCTCACCACTAATGCCCTGACTGAGATTAGTGACATTAGTCAATCAAATTTGAGAATAAAAAAACAATTGATGTGTAAAGTATAATTCAAATTATTATTACAAAGTAAATTTAGATGAAATCATCTATCATGTAAACAAATTGCAACTATGTCAATTATTACGGATTATTAGTTAAAGGTAATTTTTAGGCCAGTTTTATTGAAGCAATAAAAAACAACATACTAATGTTCGTATTTAGGATTAGGGATTCAGTCAAACATGACAAATATCTTTTAACAGAAAGACCTTATATGAAAAGTTTTGCAAGCAATGACACCCAGAAAACACTAATATTATGGCAGCACTTTTTGCATAGGCAAGAACCACTCATATTTCTTCAGAAAATGTAAATGGACATTGTATGTAAGGTACCATTGAAGATTATTTCTGATCCAGGAAAACTATAGCGTCTGTAGGTGTGTTAAAGTGGGAGACGTGATAAGCAAATGGCATTGAGGGTCATCATCTGTGATGTATCTACTTTATACTTTATTATCTATCCTCTGGTTTGGGGGAAAGAACATGTTCAGCCTTTTATTCTAGCTTCTCCCATAATAATTCTAATCTATTGTCAGTTTACTCTTCCTCTCTCACAAAAATGAAGAACCCTGGTAGCTCTCCCTTTAAACTTCTACAGTCTTTATAAAGCAAACAAATCAGTTTCACCTGTCTCCACTCTCACTGCCCAAAGACTGGATCAGAAATTTGAACATATGTTTCATGTCTTAATATAGACCTTATGTAGCCCCACCCCTTTTCAGCACTGTGCTTGTTGTCTTTTGTTAACAATAAGTAAATTCACTTCACCAGCTAATTATTCTTCAACAGTGAGGCTATAGTGCTTCCGCAAAAATGGAAGTTCAAAGACAAATTTTTTAAAGATGGCTGCACACTTGATTCTCTGACGTATAAGGTCTATGGAAATACATGAAAATATGATATTTTCACCTGCCTTTAATTCACCCAAAGTCCAGAATTTGGGCCGTATCAGTGGTGAGTGGTGATTTCTTTAACCGGGCATGCTATCTAGTCATTTATCAGAGACGACTAATAAGAAACACAGTGGTAGGTGTCGATTTAAAAGTAGGTTGCCAGAAATAGTCATTAGGTGACAGTGCCTTCCCATTTGCTTACACACACATACAGTATATATTCAAGTATGGAGAAAACAAACGGAACAATAAAAATCCTCTGAAAATTTCACTTTGATTAGTTTGCTCAATCATGTGGCCAAATAACGTGTACCTTCACAATACTTTGTCAAAGCCAGAAAAAAGTAAGAACATACATTATCAGTGGACTTTCAAATTTGCTATGCTTGAGAAAACATGAAAATATACAGTCACTTTTTTAAATTTAGTCAAGTTAGTTTTGCATCAAATACAATGTGATTGTTGATAATCGAGATCTGCCAGCAACAGCGCATTTTTACACTTGGGTGAGCAATTCACAGACAGCTTTTCTTGTGCATGAAATCAAACACATGCAAGCAAACCAATAAAAATGCAAAAACAATCATGACAGTTTATAGCAATAGAGCATAGCCGGCAAAGCTGTTGTGGATCCGCTCAGCCAAATCCCTCTGTAACTTCTGTCAGGACCACTATCGTCAAAGATGATTGACAATTAGCATACAGTTTGGATTGGCGGTATGGTTCTGTTCTGGGCAAGAACTCCCTGCGCATCCATGCAGCCTAGCATGGATGAGAGCAGGGAGAGCAGCGATAAACCCCCCAGGGTAAACAGAACAGAACCAACATAAATGTATTGCAGATATCGTTAAAGTTCAATAATGTTATGTACACATTTTAGAATTAGTCTGATTCAAAGGAGAATCAGAAGGCTGAATCCTGACTGACAGAGGAGGAGTTGGGGATGGAGGAGGGTAATTAGCTATTGAGCAATGCGAAAACTGCTGATAATACTGAGGGACCTTATATATGAATGCTTAGATAGGTGTCGTATTCCCATAGGTTGATGGGGATCAGCTGAGAGTCAGCTGATGCGAGCTTGACTAACGTGACCTGCCAGAACTAACGCTACGCTAGATTGGCAGAGAATCACAGAAAATTAAAGGGATAGTTCACCTAAAAATTTAATTCTGTCATTAATTACCCACCCTCATGTCATTCCAAACCCGTAAGACCTCCGTTCATCTTTAGAAAAAAATATAATGAAGATATTTTTACTTAAATCCGAGAGCTCTCTGACCCTCCATAGACAGCAAGGGCACTACCATGATAAACTTGGCACAGAAACGTAGTAAGGACATTGTTAAAATAGTCCATGTTACATCAGTCGTACAACCATAATTTTAAGCTACGAGATTACTTTTTGTGCGCATGCACTGCGCCTTGTTTACATTCAGAGGAAAGTACGCGCATGCATTGTGATACTCTTCAAAATGTCGCTATAGGGTGACACGGAGGAGAAGAATTGTTGAATAAAGTCGTTTTTTTTGTTTTCATTGCGCACAGAAAGTATTCTTGTAGCTTCGTAAAATTACGGTTGAACCCCTGATGTCACATGGACTATTTTACCGATGTCCTTACTAAGTTTCTGGACCCGGGAACATTACAGTTGAGTTGCTGTCTATGACGGGACAGAGAGCTCTCGGATTGCATCAAAAATATCTTAATTTGTCTTCTGAAGATTAACGAAGTTCTTACAGGTTTGGATTGGAACAACATGAGGGTGAGTAATTAATGACAGAGTTTTCATTTTTGGGTGAACTTTCCCTTTTAATATGTGCTTTACAAGTACTAATAAACAGCCAATATGCTAATACGCATGCTAATAAGCAAGTAGTTAATAGTGAGAATATTGCTGTTTTTATGGTTTATCAATAAAAGCAGCCTTTCAAAAACAAAACAAAACAAAAAATCTTACAGACCCCAATATTTTGCACAGTAGTGAATATAGAATTCACGCTAAGTTCACTGAAACTGAAAGACTGCCTCTCTAATCTTTCACTGAAGCACTAAGTGATATGCGTATGTCTGCCAGCGTAATGACACAATACATACCAAAAGAAATAAAAAACAAAGAGTTCTCAGCAGATTGGAACATATCACACATCTAAACATATCCGTGACTGTCTGAAAACACTATAAACACCATGCCTTTTGTCGTCACCACAGGCACAGAACAGGGGAAAGCCATCACTTTCAGCAGTTTGAATGAAAAGCCTGACAATACATGAACACATCAGCTCAGTCTAGCCTTGTTGCACAACAGGATGCTGCAGTCTCAGAAAACACAGGTGTTATCTCAGGGCTGAAAACCTCAGGCAGTCTGACATGTATTCTTATCAGATTTACCACAATCCTTTGGGCACATGGAGGAATGTTAGGAGACAGAATGGAATGGAGGAATCCAAATGCCTGAGGAAGTGAGATAATTGTGTATCGCACTTAACATCCACTGTAGCAGCCTGGGCAAACAAACCGAATCAAAATACTGACCGATCCAATGTAGAGTTAAAGCAGGCAAACAGAACTCAAAAACCTTGAGACACCAAGCTGCATTCTTACAAGTACAATATGAAGTAACATCTGTGTTTTTGTCTTCCCCTGCAGATTAAGGGATATGATTGAACCGTTACATCTGGCCAACAGAAACAGAGCTCTGGGACATGTGGACAGACATTGACTGTAATGATGGACATCTGCTGATGCACAGGTAACATTAACATTTCAGTCTGTGTTGTTGGCTAGTAAATGCATAGGTTACTATCATTTTCTTTTTGAAGGAGCCCTCCTTTGAAAAGCAAATGATGGTAACCTAAGTAGGTGGGGAAGGGACGGGGGTTGAAAAAATTTATAGCAAATTTTATTTTTTTCAGGCAGAAGCATAACCCCTGCTGGACATTGTGCTGGAACTCAGGGGGGGATGCCATGATCCCCCACACCTTCTCACTCACACCCTGATCATTCACTCATATCACGGAGATCTGGCTGGACTTGAACCAGCAACCTCTGAAACCACGAGGCAGTGCTCTTACCACTGAGCCACAGATCTCTTGTATGAACATGTGCAGGAACTTATATTTCACTATTCAGTTGTCCCTGACTTGGGATTTTACAATAAACCAATTAAAGTTACACACTGAGTTGGGGATTGAACCCATGACTCCATTGCAACCATGCCCACAACTATGGTGTGTTTAGCCACTGTACCATCATGGCTTTCACACTGAGCAATGGCATTTGGAGCACTTTGTTGGATATAAAGACAACAATTTAATATATGCAAGAGTGGGATTTGAACCCACGACTCCATTGCCACCATGTCCTAACTAACGTGCATTTAACCACTGCCCCATCATGGCTTTTACATTGAAAAAAGGCATTTGGGGCACTTTGTTAGAAATAATGACAACACTTTAACATATGCAAGAATGGGATTTGAACCCATAATTCCACTGCAACTTTGTCCACAACTAGGGGTGCGCCAATTCGATATTCAGTATCGGTATTACTCCGATACTGCCACTTTATGATGGATCGGGTATCGGTCAGACGAGACCGATTCAAATCCGATATTCTGCGTATACTATTCTGTGTTATTGTTAAGCCACACGAAAGGCACAAAAACATTATAAAGCACCATAAAGTTTCCGTGCACTATGTTCAGTCTTATCTATCATGTGTTGCTGCCTCATTACGGTGCTATAAATGTAAAAGAAATGTATTTAATTTATTGCATATATTTATATATAATTATATTTACTTGTTTTTCATGAATGTATATTACAATACAAAGAGCAATGTGTAACATTTTACCAGATTACACCTATTTACTTTTATTTTTTCCCGCACTAAATAATGTTTTTCCTCTAAATGTTTAGATTTTATAAAATTATTGTGAACTCATCATTTTGGTAGAGTAACTTTTGCTGCTGAATTATCCACGAACCTAGTTTATAATAGTATTTTTCTCATAGATTATGATTATATATTTTTTAATTTGTTATTTTTCTTTATAATGAAGTTGTCTATATTTAGTAGATTGTGTGTAATACACAAAAGAGTGATGATCAGGTCAACACACACTGAGGTATAGAAATGTAAAAAAAAAATTTAAAACTGTGCTGGTATCGGTATCTGTGTTGTCCGATACTCAGAACTTTTGGTATCGGATCGGGATTGGTTCTGAAAAAATTGTATCGTGCCACCCCTATCCACAACTAATGTGCGCTCAGCCACTGCACCACTGTGGTTTTCACACAAAAAAAATGACATTTAGGACACTTTTCTGGATATAATGACAACAATTTTAATGTATGCAATAGTCAGATTTGAACCCATAATCCCATCGCAACCTTGTCTGCAAATAACGTATGCTTAAGCCACTATGCCATCATGGCTTTTACAACAAGAGATGGCATTTAGGATATTTTGTTGGAAATACTGTCAACAATTTAACATTTGCAAGAGTGGGATTTAAACCACTGAATCATTGTGGTGTTCACACTGAAAGTTGGCATTGGGGTGCTTTGTTTGATATAATCATAATTCAGTGTAGGCAATAGTGGGATTTGAACTCAGGACTCCTGTGTTTAAAACACAACACTTTATCTCCTAAACCACTAAGTCTGTGTAATTTAATGTGGGTTGTAGACAGTTTTACTGATAACTCTGTTTTATATTTAAAAAATTGCAAATAGCGGGATTTGAACAAATCCCAAAGTTCTCTTCCTTACCAAAAAGGCAAAAGAAGACAAGAGTAAATTATTTTTATATTTAATATTTGAGCGAATTATTCTTCTATAAAGCAGATGTGCATTATGCACACTGCACACTCTTTTTAAACAAGTATTTTGTCTTGTGTTTTTAATAAATAAAAAAATCTAAAGAATCATTAATCAAGTTAAATTTACTTGAGAAAATGACAAGATATAAAGTCCTGTTTTTTTAAATATTCATCAAAACTCATTTTCCCTCTGAATCACTTTTTGTTCCTCAACATATTGACATATGTTTTCTTGTTTTAAGTATAATGTAACCCCGGTTAAATGAAGTGTAATTGAAGGGAATTATTTAATTTATTCACAGTTTAGTAACATCATATTTCTCTAATAAATGTTGAAAAGAGGTGTAGAGGTTATTAAAGAACATTTAAAAATTAGTCAATTTATCCTATTTAGAAGATTAGTTATTGACCAATGAGAGCTCTCTGTCGTTGCGCCCCCTGCGTGGTGACGAGCATGCGTAAAGACAGAAGAGATGAGCTAGAGACAGAAGAAAAGACGTGATCTGATTTTCGCGATCTAATTTGAAGAAATATAGATTAAAAATCCTCCGAAAAGTGTACCAAAGTATTAGAATTGATTTATTTCGAGCCATCCAGTATCTGAAGATGCCGATTGAATATTGTTGAGTCACATTTTACTCGGTGAGTCAGCATAATATAATCAATGGTAAAAAGAATGTATAAAAACGCCATAAGATGGAAAATGGTTATTTAGTTGCAGTAAACTGTGTTCATTTCCATTTTTTTTCATTTGTATTTCGATCTAAGTAGTTATAAATGTCATAGTGAACCGCGTGATTATTGTTCATTTCAGTTCACGACGCCATTGTTGGTCACACGCGAGTGTGTAAGAGTAAAATCGATTATAGAGGTAAATAACTGATATCATTTCTTGTAAAAATGATATATGTATGCGTGTTATTGTTTAATTTCATTATTTCAATCTAAGCGGTCATAGTGAACCGCATGGTTATTGTTCACTGCAGTTCACAGACGCCATTGTTGGTCACGTGCCTGTGTAAGAGAAGAAAAAAAAATTTTGATACAGAGGTTAATGAGTGTGTATATATATCATTGTTGTAAAAAAATTTTATTTGTAATTGTATGTTTATTTTGATTGGTTTTGATCTTTCATGTGAAATTATTCTTGAATTCACTAAATGAATGTTCTGGTCTGTGATCAAGGCCAGGTTTTTTTCTTTGTGTTTTTTCTATTTTTTTTATTTTCTTCTTGATTCTACGGATTCGTGACACCCCTGTGATCTTCTGTGACATCCTGTGAAACTTCACATTTGATGGCGAGCCAACCAAATCTGCTAAAGAGGAAAAAAGACGACACATCATAAAGAAGAGGACAATATCCTTTCCTTCAATTATCAGCCTTGCTTTATGAAGCAAGCCGATCCTAATCTAAAGAATTAAGTTCCCTTCCTTGAGGGAACTGACAATAAAAAAAAAAGAAAGAGACGGGAAAAGAGAAGAAACTGATCAGTACTTTACAGAACATTGAACTATTGATGGTATATGGTTACCCATAAACCATTTGATTGACACCGAAGTCCTTATCGGGACAGCTGTGATATTTTGAGAGAAAAGTTATTTCTTTTATTCATTTCTTTTTTATTAATTTTATTTCTTTCTGACATTTCTGACCGGTCTGTGTATATTTTTGGGGTAAAAGAAGAGTGCACTCAAGGGAAGTTTTCCTAGTTGATCTTTATTGTATGATTTTGTAAATTACTTTCTTTTGTTTTGTTTATTATTTCCACTTTATATCAAAAGGAACAATTACATTCCAAGTACAAATTTAACTTTGTGCCTGTCTGTTGTTTCTCACCACAACCCGCCACCTCCTTTACGATCTCTAAATCTTCTGATCAATTCAGTTCTATCTGCAATAACAGCAATTCATTTATTAAATTATTGCCAATTCCTTAGACACGTGTTACAATAAACTCGATTTGAAAACATTGATTAGATAACACAATATTTGTATTGTAAAACAAGTCAAAAATACTAAGTAAGAAAATAATTTTTTGCAGTGTGTGGCTGTCGCTGCATGCTAGACATGCACTGTACCATATCTGACTCTAGGTTCAGGGTGAATAAGACATGTTATGTTCACTAGAGTGAGTCGAAGCTGTTGTAGTATATTCTAGGAGGCGTCCATCTGTTGCTTGGCGAGTCATGAGTCACGGGCCCAGAGTCAAGACCCCATATGGTTGTTTCTAGGGGTTTGGAGCAGAAGGTGGGAGACGGAAATGTCTGTGCAACCCAAAGCCTTGGACAAGAGTGGTGACAGTCAGCACTCAGATCGCAGACTGTGACCTCTGGGTGGTTGACAGCTGACTTTGAGATGAAAAAAGGTCACTTCTGATGTCTAGCAGAACCAGCCCTTTAGTAAAACCCAATAAAACAAAAAGGTACAACAGGTAAGATTTTAAAGGTTCAACCCACTATAACCATAACATGTATAACATACATAGGCCCTAATGCACAGAAATCAAGCTTGAATTAACAATTATGTGCTCTTCATTAAATAGCTGTCTGTATTTTTTTCACTGAAGCCTCTTTGCGTGTTTATTCAACATGTTCCAATTTGGCAGAAATCCATTCCACCGTTTTGCTTTCGAAAAACGAGAGCAGAACTCGAAAACACTGAATGCTAAAGTGTTCTTCAGAGCACCTGCACGCTCGAATGGGCTTCAGATGGCAATTAGGAAATGGCCTGTGAAATGACTTGATAACAGCAGACTCCAGAGACGGTGGAGTCCAATTCGTTTAAAGCCGAGTATTTGTGGCCGCTGAGGCTTGGGGGCAGAGGCTTGCTGATAGTACATTTAAATTATGTCGTGACCACAGCAGCCTGAAGTCAACCTTGAAAAACATCATTCAGCTGATGCAAAGTCAGAGAAACTCAAAAGCCCTCTAATAATACAGCAGCATCCGAGTGAACACTGGATAAACTCTCCCTTCATACAGTGTCATTCACAACCACAAATAAATAAATAACCATCCACCAGTTGACCAAAACATTTTATTGTTATTGTCAACATGCTGGTGGAATTTCTTCTATTAAACTGAAATGGCGCAGTTTAGGAGGACAAAAAATCACTTGCATATGCATATGTTGATAGGTCCTTTTGCATTAATTTTGAGTTCTGCTTAGCCTGATTTTAATGGTGGTTGGTATGACAGAATCATAATAAAAACTAAAATTACTAAAAACAAAAAAAGTTAAATTAAATGAAATCTAAAAATAAAAATGAAATCTAATAATATAAAAAGGAAAGTTAATTCAATTTTATTAAATACTATAATGGTATATAAATACTAAACTAATACTGAACTACCTATAAAATAACAAAAGGTGTTGGATGTTAATTGTCAGCTTTACTGTCATATTAGTAAAGACAAGAAAAAAAACATGTCACAATTGCAACTTTATTTCTCACAATAGTGACTTCATATCTCTTGAATGCAACTGCATTTCTCACAAAGTGACTTTATTTTCTTATAAATACTTTTTTACTCTGAAGCAGAAATAGGCTTCCACAGAAGAAAAACAAAAAATAAATAGGTCATTAATTTATATAAAATTCAAAATCTTCAGGAAGTGAAGTTTCACTCGCTCATATTAAGTGGCACAATGACCTTTTGTTTGCTACAAATTTGCAAGGAAAAGTCATTCTGTTGTCATAGAGACAAATATCTAAGAATATATATATATATATATATATATATATATATGTATATATATAAGAATATTTATAGCTGGTATATTTTCTCAATTCACCCACCAATGATAGATGTCATACAGTGGGAATAGTAAGTCAATTCGATCTAATGGGATTGTTTCCCCCTCACCCATGTATGACATATTGCCAACTGTGCCTGTCAGACTGAATTGAAGCTGTTGATCCTTATTTG